>NC_056725.1:993123546-993271046 GCF_019279795.1 Protopterus annectens
AGCTAGGATATGATACAGCAGTTACGGGTAACATATGTTCACAGGCCGGGCATATGTTGGTGGGAGGTCCAATAAACAAACATGTAACACATAGCATCACCCCCCCCCCCCACTCCCCTAGCTAGGCCAGAGAGACATACAGACACACAATAAAGGTAAATACACCACTGCTTCCCAGACTACTTGCAGGAAACTACCTGTGGGAGAGATTTGCAAGATCTACACTTGAAACATAGACATCAATGTCCCTTGTGGGACACCAAAAATTAATTACCAGAGCCAGGCCCTGTAATGATTTCTCCAACCACGCTGTAGATGTACACGGACCAGTAGGTCGTGCAAGCCTGATAACACATGGGTCAACACAACGTACGACATGTGTCCCGACATGGGGAGAGTGGGCAGTGTGTACTGGTTTGTTTATGCCCCACCTGCGCCCACAGTAAGGATGAGTGGTTTAGAGGAGTGGCAGGTAGGGGAACTATGGGTATGCAATTATGGGCTTAAGCGTGCAGGTGTTGGCTGGCAGAGCCATATTAGGACCACCCCTTGGATGTAAGTAATATTCTGATGTGGGCATAGCAGACGCCCATACTTCCCAAACCCTAACAGCACATCCACTGGATAGTCCATAAACCATTGTGGGAATACATAGGGACCATACCATAGAACTGTCCCTGATTACCAGGGACGTCCGTGATTACAACTCAGAATCTAACTCTGTCCCACCTAAACACTCCTAGAACTAATGATATTAGGAGAAAAGTTGGTGGAATACACATAATGAATAATACAACATGTAAGAGTCATAAACAGCATGTACCTCAGACAATGTGTATGACTACATATTGTCTGGGTCTGTCAATGTGTCAGGTTAATAGCACCAAACTTCTAAATGTGTCCCTGATGTTGTTATGCAGTGTCCCTTATTCAGTGTTCATTCTTCCCCATTTGTATGAGAGGTCTGATAGTGACAGAAAGCACATATTCCGCTGACTACCTTAGAAAGATGATAGAATAGGTTAGGGTTACCACCTGTCCACCTTTGCAAGGGACAGTCTCCTTTAGGCAGTTGTGTCCTGCAAAATAATTGAAAATATGGCAAATGTCCTGAGATTTTAGGACAAAGATTTCCTATATTGTCTGTAGTAGTTGCATAAAACAATTATTTTGTATCAAATACACCTAAATGTTGTAAGAAACAGAATAAGCAACTATAATGCTACAAGAATAAGCATTTATTTAGGCAAAACAGTGAAGTTCTTTCCTTTGTACTGGCTGTGAGTATGTTTTGCCCTGCAAAATCGGACTTTCTACATAAAAGTCCCACTTTGGGCAATTGAAAAGGTGGCAACCCTATAATAGGTATGCGGTAGCATGATTCGGCTGACGGATGTGGGTCCCAAAACCCAATTACTTGTCTGTATTGAAGAGTCTCAGTTCCCATGTATCAGCCAGATGGGAGCAGATTGTAAGAGGAGCACACAAATAATATGAATAAATCACTGGACAGGCCGCTGATTCCGTACAGTCGAACGGCATGCCATCACCTAATGGACAGCCATTCCTGATACTATAGGCATGTAATCCGATGTAATACACATCACAAGGTAATATTGTGGTCCTCGCTCCCACCCAGGGGTGTGAGTGTCAGATGCAAGCACCAATGTCGGTGCATTTGCAAGTGCGGGAGAGAGTGGGTGTAAGCCTGTTTGGCTACCAGTATGCGAGTATTGCACTGGTAAAGCAATGTAGAGGCTAACCCAGTGTAAGAAGCTGTAACCAGAGGTTAGCATTGCTTAACACCATGCAAACCCATGCACACCCGCTCACAACTGCTTTAATGTGCCTTACTCTCTCCATATCTAATGGCCTTATTCTGCCCTGTGACCAAATAAACATCCTATGCAAGGCTCGGAACCAGGACCCTGCACACACAGCTAATATGATTTATCAATATGCCATGGCAGATATACAGATAAAGGACAAGCATATCATACAGCGCAGTCATTCAACAGTATAGGAATGTATCCCATCATGTAGATGTATTTGTGAGTGGTTATGTCCAGCATATAGGTACATACATATATAGAAATATATCAGGAACATACCATGTGGCAACAAAGCATTACAAACGAATGGAACGGGAAACACCAGCGATGCCTGTATTATGTACTGCTGTTGTTCTATGTAATCTCAAGGCTCCCTCAGACAGACATGTGTCATTCATACACACAAACAGTTGTACATTGGCCGTATGCATCACTCTGTGCATTTAATGTACATTAACACAACAGTACCTGCCCAATCATTATTTGTGAGCAGTGCTCATGCAAGGTGCTGTGTGCAACATCCTCATCATGATAAAGGTAAATGGGGTAACCATAGAGGGACCGGTAGTGTTGTGTGTACAATGGGATCATCCTCATTACGTGTACCTGGACCATTTAGGAGTGATGTGCATACCAGGATCATGTGCCTGAGGGACAGGGGTGAGGATAACAGGAGTATGTTGTGATGCATATTACAAGGGTACATGTGTCCAGTGGGCACATGTGTGAAATGGACAGCTATGTATAGGGCAGATGTTGTCCTAGGAGCCAATTGGCCTTAAGTTTCCGTAGGGTGAGGGTCGGATGTGGGGGAAGGAGTGTAGATATGGCTGTGGAGGATAGGTAGGGTAGGATCACAGACAAGACAGCATACAAGGTTGGTATATGACACATGTGGGGGGATACACCTCGGACAGGGATGGGTGTCCGGAATTCACAAGCCCATGGAAACAGTGGGATGCAGGTCCCCAGCCATGGGTAGTCACAACTGCACCTAAACAGCTGCAAAGGAGGCAGTGCTGGGGGCTGTCCAGGAGGGGCAGCATCACTCTGTAAATGTGACACTCCGCCCTTGAGCTTGCGTATCTGGCTTCAGAACCCCTTAGTGAGCCCCAAACGCAACACATCCGGGACTGCACGACAGCAGACATGTACCTGTCTGGTCCTGCTCCCAGGGGGCACATGCCCCATCCTCAGTGGTGGTACCACCAGAAGGTGGTGCAGAGCCAACAGAGGTTGATGTCCAAGGCTGGGCCTCAGATGTGCTGGTGCCCGGTGCCATGGTCAGCTGAAGTGGGACAGGAGGTTCTGTCGGGACCTCCCAACCCATTCAGCCTATGGTGTTACAGTTTAAATCCACATATGGCTTAATGATAGACAACAGCATACAGGATTACCTACAACAGTATGCATTGATATCACCATCAACCCAACACAACAGATGGTATACATTTGCAGAGGGAGCACAACACATGCATATATACTGCATACTATCTGTACAATGTGTAGTAGACATGTGACCGCAGCTATGAATAGTTGCCCATTATTGGCTTGTCACTGGGAACCCCAGACAGTGTCTGTCATACCACTGTTTCATGTGACATATGTCTAGTCAAGGATGCGATGGCGGTAACACATCCTTATCATTATGTACTGTCTGCAATCCTCATGCTATGCTCCTACTGTGCACAGATGTGTTTTCAGTGTGTAACACAGGAAACAAATGGTTCCACACACTGACCAGTTCACAGATGACCCACAGATGGGGCCCCCTCATGAACAGAGTACTGTCATGTCTGTATTAAAACATGCAGAATAGCCATTACCACACACATGTTAAACAAGCAGTAGTCTCAATGCAGCATAGCTACACTTACATGCTGTAGTCATATGTGGCACATCACCCTCCTGTCTTTAGGCTATTTCCCAATGTGTATGATGTCTGAGGTACATCCAGATATCATCTGTGATGCTGTTTCAGAACACCACATCCAGGTACCACTCACAGCGACTGTCATGGCCAAATAACAACATGTTTTTCCTAGATAGTGTACTGTGTTTATCATGTGAATGGCTATGGGAACACCATCACAGCTGTTCCACATGCAATCAGCTAGAGGAGGACTGCAATAGGTGGAGAGGCCATCACCTGATCATGTCCATCACTTACAATACACATGCTGCTGCTGAGCAGGTGTACACCTCCACATCCACCAGAGAGAGAGTGTGGGTGGGACAGGCAAAGTACACCAGAGAAGGGCTTAGAGACCTAAGCATAAGCATCATCTGCCACACACCTAACAGTACAGGGGTCAAACCCCTGACTGGCTAGTCATTACTATTACATGTGCATTACATTACTACATGTGCCACAAAGCCGACATGTTGCTGTGCTGTAAGAACATATGTGTGTAGGTGAGAGACATCTGCAACAGAGATAGTAGACATACATTAGGTGTGGCACACATGCCTGTCCATGTGAACGGATACCATTGTCACCACAACCACACTCTCTAATGGACTCGCAATGACCCTCTTTGCCAGGGCCACAAATATACAACCTAACTACTTTGTTTGCCACACTGCAGTAATGCACATGATTACATGCACCACAGGGGATATCTGGAGGTTCTATGGGCTAGGGCATGTGAAAGTGTTTGACATCTGTTGGTATGCCAACGAGGGTTATACTGGGAGTGACTGTGGTTGGGAGCATCATAACCCACATGCAGACACAAGGTGCCAGTACTGACATGCATGTATGCATTGCTGCATGGGTGTGTAGTGGTTGGCCGTGCAAGGTGGCTGTACAAGGCTGGGTGAGGGGTACTCCTTAGCAATGTGTCAACAGATAATGGTGTGCAGTGCAGGGGTGTTGTGTTTGCAATGTCCAACACAGATGGCTACTGCATGATCTGCCCTGACATCCTGGTTACCAATGTGCATGGTCATAGGTTTGCAATGCATGCCATGTCTGTGTTTGATAGTCCTTCACATGGACATTGCCTGGGATGTGCATGTCCCACAATACTGTATAGTGACATGTACAGGTGTACCTGGTTTGGCAGGCACATGTTGTGTACACCGACTGTAATCCCCCAATATGCCAATGCTGTCCTGGTGTGGTGAAACCTGCTTATAGTGAGCAGGTGAACCCTGCACCTGCATTGATAGTATGATACAGGTATTCCCTAGTGTCAGTGGCATTGGTCCATACAGGGCACATGTGTATGGCATTGTATGGCCTCTGTGGATCACATTTGATGGCACCACATATGTTGCAGGGATCCAGTGGGGAACATAGTGAAGGCACAATGTCTGCAAATATGTGCCTATTGTACCGCTGTACAGGGTGCCATGTCCTCTGCAGGCCACTGCATTCACACCATGCCTACCATCTGTCATCAATGTGCATGATGCTAGCAACATAGCGGGATATCCTAGGCACCTGTGTTTGTGCATGGCACATGGGTGCTGGACATATACCAGGTACTAGTAGGGTTGCATACGATGTTCACCAGGCCTTTTGCCAGATGTAGGGGTATGGCTTGCCAACACAGTCCCGTGGCTGACTAACAGCTGTACTCCTCGTGAGGTGGCCAATGTGTCATAAGACGGACACCATATAGGAAAACTATAACATCCGCTCCCCAACATGTCCAATGGTAAGACATTCACAGCCACCTCTACACAGGCTCTGACAGACAAACACACACTTGCTATGTCCTGTATACAAACCCCAACCTACCATATCACACTGCAGAAAAAAGCTTTTAGGGCACATGCTATGGTGAATACTGGGTTACAGCACACCTACAGGTGTAGACCTAGGTGGGTGACAACAGCAGGATTGACAAAGGTGGTCATGTGATTTGTACAGAGAGTGCATACTCTACAAAGCACTGTACTTGTCTCACACACACACACACACACACACACACACACACACACACACACACACACACACACACACACACACACACACACACACACACCTAGCATGTCTGAGATTAGAACACCGACCTAACTACTTTAGCACACTGCAGCATTACGCAGTTACAGAACACGCTACCCAGATTACTGGGTTACAGTACTCCCAGAGGTGTATTTGTAGGTGGGTGACATCATCAGCCTTGCCAAATGTGTGTATAGGAATTGTATGGAGTTTGTGCAGCCTAAACGCATTATTCTGTCCTCAGGCAGATGGGGACACACAAACATAAACACTTGGCAAATCTGGGATTAGAACACTGACCTAACTACTTTATTACACTACAACATTACACAGTTACAGAACACGCTACAGAGATTACTGGAGCACAGCACTCCCAGAGGTGTATTTGTAGGTGGGTGACATCATCAGCCTTGCCAAAGGTGGGTATAGGAATTGTATGGAGTGTAAGCAGTCTAAAAGCATTATAACACACAAACATACACACACACACACACACACACACACACACACACACACACACACACACACACACACTTGGCAAGTCTGGAATTAGAACACCGACCTAGCTACTTTATTACACTATAGCATTATGCAGTTACAGAACATAATACCAAGATTACTGGGACACAGTACTCCCAGAGATGCATTTGTAGGTGGGTGGCATCATCAGCCTTGCCAAAGGAGGGTATAGGAATTGTATGGAGTGTGAGCAGTCTAAAAGCATTTTTCAGTCCTCAGGCAGACGGGGACACACACACACACACTTGGCAAGTCTGGGATTAGAATACTGACCTAACTACTTTATTACACTACAGCATTACACAGTTACAGAATGTGCTACCGAGATTACTGGAACACAGCACTCTCAGAGGTGTATTTGTAGGTGGGTTACATCATCAGCCTAGCCAAAGGTGGGTATAAGAATTGTATGGAGTGTGAGCAGTCTAAAAGCATTATTCAGTCCTCAGGCAGATAAGAACGAACACACACACACACACACACACACACACACACACACACACACACACACACACACACACACACACACCCCAGTGGTGGGAATGGAACACCTGCCTATCTACAGATCACTATTACAATACTACATAGTTATGAGTCGCGCCACACAGACTACACATTTCAAGGTTGTCATTATGACCTTCTAGGAATGCGGACATCAACAGGGATGCTGGCAGTTAAAATGTACATACCT
This sequence comes from Protopterus annectens, assembly GCF_019279795.1. Taxonomy (NCBI): domain Eukaryota; kingdom Metazoa; phylum Chordata; order Ceratodontiformes; family Protopteridae; genus Protopterus; species Protopterus annectens. The sequence continues at coordinate 993,130,544 of NC_056725.1, forward strand.
GTGAACCTGTGTGCTTAAAGTAGGAATCCATCGTGATCTGGAGTATGCCCATCTTTGGAATGGATGACTACTATCACTATACAAGAGCCTTTGCCAACATCTGAAAGCCCAGGGGTGACAGGTGCAAGCCGTCCCTAGCAAAGCATCGTGGCTTGTCGAGCATGTCATCCCAGGCTGACAGGCATTGGATCCCCTTTGAATGACACCAATACTTAAGCCAGTTGTTGAAACTGATCATCTTGTCTTCATATTGTGGGATCATTCTTGGTGAGGGTAAGATGCTACGCAATGTCAGGGTCATACCGGCCTGGGCTACATGTTCAGAGAGCTCCTCTATGTCTCTTTTCATGTAGTCCAGGGAGGTGCTCAGGTCATTCACACCAGCATGGACAATGACTGAGTCATATTTGTACTTGCCTTGGAGTGACCTGAGTGCTTGTGTTATGTGGCGGATCCTAGCGCCCGACAAGCAGCTCACCGTGACCTTCTCCTTGTTCAGCCTGGTGAGCGGGACGTCAGTGTGCCTGACGATAGAGTCACCTATTACAAGTGTATCAGGTGTGTTGTTTAGCCTTAAGGGCTGTGACTGTTCAGCACACTGGCTTTGTGAGCTATGTGTTGCATGTGTTTTGTTTTGGGGTAGCGGTTGCTTGGGTGTCTGCTTTGGAGGTCTCTGCTGCTTAGGCAGATTTTTATTTAGAGCCTCCGAGTATGTTTTTGTGCGTTTATGTGTTTGGTTTGCTGTCGTGGTAGGTCTATGTGAGACTGAAATTATAGCGAGTGTGGTTTCCTTCTCCTCCTGACTGATTATGCCAGTACTGAGTTGAGAGAGATTAGTCTCCAGTTTGGCTATATGGTTGCATCTCTCACATGTGTTGGAATTTGTTGGGAGGAGTAGAGGGTTGTCTGTGTACACGAGGCAGTTGTAACATTGCCTCAAGATTCCCAGATTCACCAGCTGGACCGGAGAGGAGATTGACAACTGACCTTTGGACATGCTAGAATAGTATTGGGAATTCCTTTATAATTGAAAAAAGGGCCAATGGGGAACAAGATACTCAAGGGGAGTTTGTGAGGGTGTAGTGCTTTTAATTTTTTAGTGCTGACTTAGTGAGCAAGTGCCAGGTAACTTATATGCAATGTGTTACAGGTAACTTAAATGCAAAAACGACAAACAGTAACTTTCTTTCAAGTGAAACAAGGAACTAAGTACAGTAAGCAATGCAGATATCACTAGGGATCCACAGAAGCGCTGAAAAGCCGCATTTTAGGTGGAATTAGTGTATAAGGGAAATAACAAGCAAACAAACAACAAGCATACAAACAAAGCTAGATTCAGTAGGCCTGGATCTAGTCTATGCTACAGCAAACAAGGTGTACCAATTTCAGTAAGAAGCAGTTCAAATATGCAGGCACTATAAGCATTTAATCAGAAATTCCCAGCTCAGATGGGCAGAGTCCAGCCTCTCCTCCCACAAGAGTGCAGACCACAAACCTTCTTAATGTAAAGTAACTGGCCTGAAGCCCAATTACTTAAACTAAAAGGCTTAGAATGAGTTACACCAAGCAGTAATAAATACGATTGAGTACTTTTAAGATGACGCAAAAGCAAAAAAAAAAAAAAAATGCATACATGTTTAACACAATGGTGTCCTGTCAAATATACAGTGGCGTAATGGTGTCCCAATGCAGAGTTGTCTGTCCACCCTACAGATATACTGCACATTTAGCTGATGTGCATGGACATTTAAGGGAATCATGAGGTGTCTCTATTGCTATACAGTGTGAGTTACAGACAGTTCATAGCCATGACTGTGTTCAGATACAATACATATTTACTGTGGAATGTGACCCACGTCACTGACGTGTATACACACTAAACCATGATGTGGAATGTGTGACGCAGGTCACTGAAGGGTATACGGATGACACCCCTGCACATCTGCAACCATATTGCTGCTGCCTGGCAACTATGGCCAGACATGGCGAACTCATCGGTACACCATGTCCCACATGACATCTGTACCACACACACACACACACACACACACACACACACACACACACACACACACACACGAGAAGCGAGTATGACATTGATGTCCGACACCAGCAAGGGGAATGTACTGTATATGTGGGCTGATGTGGATACTGTACAGGTGACTACTGTCATGTTATGACACACTCAAGATGTTCAACACATCTTATGTGGTGGATTGATGTCACACCTACACAAGATGTGCACAGGCCTGTAGGATGTCTAGTGTTCCACATCTGCAATATAACCATTACACAAAGGCCATAGTTGGACCATGTGTAGCCATTGTATGACAGGGTGTACACACAAGCACATCACTTCTACTGTATGTGTTTCTTCATGTCTCTGGCCTGTGTTGTCCCATATGACATACACCCATAGATGTCATATGCTCCACTGACAACAGGGTTATGCAGACAAAGGGTGTTATGTTTGGCATGCGGGATATCTTTTTCAGGATAGTTAGGCAGTATTGCAGCCAGGCCACTAGATGTCATGGACATGTCAAGATAGCACATTCATAGCAGGGCTATGATCCACACCAGTGAATCCGGTGGGCTGGCCATATTCCAGCTCACTGTGTAGTACAGTTTGTATTTCCCACATGTGTAGTTCTGATCTGTAGTACATGTCCCTACAGTGAACAGCACCTCCACCATTGTATGCACAGCTGTCCACACATCTGGCAATGGCAGTTTGTGAGGATTCATGTTGGTGATTCACATAGTTTGTAAGTGTTGCACATGGGTAGCCATTGTGATGCATTGCAGGTCCAACCTGTATATTGTGACAGGACCATACATTATGGGTACATGTGGTAAATGGCCACATGGCAGATAGATCTGTGTATTATGATGCCTGATAAATAATAACATTCTCACCTGCAATGGGCTGCTGTTGCAGCTGAACATCAGAGGTACCTAAATAGGAGTAACACAGCAGTATGAGCATTATCCACACCTGTATGATAGCTACAGGGTGCAATGAGTATGTTAACACATACACCAGCACATTAGATTATACTATGGTGTATGCACATGTGTGCATACACAGAGTAGCATACTATAGTATGCGGCATGTGTGTATACATGCCTTGCATATGATGTTGCATTACATATTGTACAGTGACACATGCAACTATATGGAATATAGTTGCTATAGGTGCAGTAGTGACTTACTAAGCAACTCCGGCTCGGTGGTTGAGAGACACCCACCTCCACAATATTGGCTAAGGCTTGTGGATGTTGTTCTGCAGGTGTCCTCAGGTTGGCCAGTAACTCCTTGGTACATGTGAGTGGGGGCTGGGTTAGTGGTCCACCACCTGTTGCACCTTGTTCCCTGGCGATTGCATTTGCACACTGTTTCGCCCATCTAATGAGGTCTGTACAGTGTCTTCACACCTGCTGGTATGTGCGGTTGTGGCCACCCACATCATTAACCCTCCTGCAATGTTCCATCCACAGGGCATCCCGCTGCTGTTCATCATGTGGCACATGGCTGAACAGGATATCATGATTGTCATGTAGATATGGGATGAGGGCCTCATCCTCCAAGCAGGTATAAGGGGGTAGCCTTGCACGCAGCATACCTGGAAGACATAATGATGAAGACAGGTCACAGTGACTCACAGATACATACAGAGCTACAGCTGAACATACATGTGTATCGCATTTATTATGATTAAATAGTTGTCTTTGCAAATCTACATGACACTGACACCACTGACATGTTTGTGTCACACACATGTGACACTCAATGGTGAGTGGATATTATCACCATATATGTGTGTTTGTCACCTGATTACATTGCTCATACTCCATGTGGATGCTGTCTTGATGTGGGCATGTCTGTTTGCCTGTACTGGTGTTCCTACCTATCAGCACATGGCTGGATGTGTCCACATTAATGCAGTTGACCTTGATGCTGTCTATATGTCACATATAAAGACTTCCACTGCCTTAATGGACATGACCTGTGACCCTGCAGACTTACTCACAGAAGGTTTTACATGTATGTGCTCTGCCATATACATCTACATGTCACTGTACAGCAATTCAACATCCTGCCATGTATCACCTGTGTTGCATATGTGATACACATGGGACACTGGCTAGCCAGATGGTATTTGCAGGGATGGATATAACTATAGTATGCATAGTCAAAGTCAACAAGTAGGCTATATGCCATGGGCAATGTATGAATCTAGGATGATAGGTTACCTAGATGTAGCCGATAGGCGAGTCTCTGGGAACAGGTGGAGCAGTGCCACATAACTGATCCACAGGGTTAATGATACATTTACCATGTGGTCATTACACCCTGTCTGAGAGGGTGGTGATGTGCAGCTTTGCTGGACAGGAATGCATAGTATGGCAGGACTATGTAAAGTGTATGGGGCAAGGATCTGTCCAGCATGTGGTGATCCTAGTACTAGGAAGGTGGATGTCCATGAAGTATGTGTTTGAGATCAGGATGTGTATGTGTAGCATGTCCAACATCACTGGGGTGGACATGGATTTGTTCAGGGTATGCATCATGCTACATAGTGGAGATGGGGAATGGAAAGGCTGGTGTAGGCCATCTGCACACGGCCAATACCCCTTAAAGGAAATATGTGATCTGATATGGGTCACTTGAGTGTTGTGTATGGCTGGACAATGATCTCTAAATTCATGGATGGCACCCTGTCATGATTAGGTTTGCCACATATGACTACCTGACAGGTGTGGTGACATAACTATCACAAGAAAGACAACTGCCCAGCTGCATCCCTTACACACAGTGTCCATTATGCTGACCGCTGCCTAGGTGGTAGTTCATGGGTACAGGATTATTACCATAGGGGTGACAATGCAATATGTAGCTGTCAGATTGTGGCCATATGTCACACACACGTCACGCACAGAGCCTCTTCTGTATGTTGTCTACAACACTCTGAGTTTGATATTTCTCCTAGGTCATAGTCATTTGCATACTTCAATAGGCAGATGCCTTCTGTTAGTCTGTGTGGTATGGACTACAATGAGGGAGAGTCCAATTAATTAACCCTGTCTTACTGTAGCTGGCACTGGTGTGATGTGCATGTATTATTGAGACACCTTCTATAGTGTTGGTTCTGCCAGCAGTCCCATTGCAAAACACTCCTGTGGCATAGGAATGTACATCTAGAATACCAAGTGTAGGTGGAACACAGTATGGGCGATAATGTCCTATAATCTGGCAAGGTTATGATATGCAGTGTGAAATCAACCTTACTGTCATCTACATCTGTACTGCTGACATGAAATAATTTGATCAAGGTTCATGGCCTTTCAGACCAGTCTCAGCAGGGTAGTAGTGCAGTACATCCCATTATCAGTGGTGTCTCCCACTTTGTGGGTTGTGATACCTGTTGGTGTGCACCATTCAGTGTGTACACAGCCTGACATGAAGCTATGTTTTACATGATATGTATGTGGAGACCAGCTTGTTTTGCCATATGTGTATGATACAACCTGGGATGTGGACAAGTCCCATGCAGCCTGAGTGCAGCTTGTAGCTGCATAGTTGTGGGTACAGGGGCTCTGTGGTATACATGGATATATGATTGTGCACCTGTTGGGGGGGGTAGTGTGTTTATGTTATCCAAGACCCTATCTGGATTGCCTATTCATGCTCAGCACTTGTTTAGAACGTGTAAGCACTACGTAAGCTATTAATTACTATAACACTCAATCTTCCTCATTACCCAGAGGTAAACAGGTTCTGTTCATACTTTTCTCACTTGCTTAGAGTAAAATAGCTCTTGTACTCACTTTCTTCACTTATCTAGGGGAAATTAGTTTTATATTCAGGCATGTCCAAGGGTCAGCTGCCAGTGTTCTCTCCTGTCTATCTGATGAATCTGGACATCTTGAGGCAATGTAGACATTGCCTCATGTACACAGACAACCCTCTCCACCTACCACCCAACACTACAACCTGTGAGAGATGCACTTATCTAGCCAAACTGGAGGTAAAGCTCACTCCAACCAAGACTGACCCTGGCAGTCATGTGGAGAAGGTAAACATTCGCACCCCACCACACTCATCACATAGTCTCACTGAATCTACCCCACCATTAACTGGGAAAACTACTCGTGTACCAACTCATTAGCTCAACGCTTTCTGGAATTCATAAACACCAATGCTCTGGATAAACTTATCCACACACCCACCAGGGGAACAATATCCTAGACCTAGGCATTACCAACATGAGTGGCTGGTGTTCCACACCTGAAGTCAACTCCTTGTTGGTCCAATCCGACCATAAGCTGAACACCCTTGATATCCACATCCCACCCCCATCCCCATTAAGGGAACCACAGTATAATATGTCTACAAAGCCAACTTCATGCTTCTTAAGACAGATGTGGTGAACTTCATGACACCCATGCAGATGGAAAATACAGTTACAACTGCTGAATCCTACACAAATGCACTCTATAAGCACTTACACGAGTGCATGGATCCTGCTATACCAAACAGAACCAAGATGCTATACTCCTAATTAAGGAAGCCAATCTGGTGGTCCGCTGCCATAAACAAACTGTAGAACAGAAGGAAGACACTGTTGCAAAACAGAGTACAATCCAATGAGTGGAGGAGCTCCCTGGTCAACCTCAGTAAGATGGTGAGATCCCTTATAAGATCCTCCAAAGCTAGCTACGGAAACAAAACTGCCACTAATTCCAATCACATCCACAAAGCATTCTATAGCTATGTCAAATATCTCGATGTCAACACCTAGCTCTGCTCTGAGTTACAGCACAAAGGCACGAACATTACAGAACCAACTGATATTGCCAACATCCTGACAGATAGGTTCAGTGCTACCTTTCCCCCCTCTCACCCCCTAAAAGGCCCATATCTATACAGGAAGAGTGCAGAGTCCCTGTAATCACAACTACATAGGTAAAATCTGCACACTCTAAAGCCAATATTACAGCACCCATGGGACTGGACAACATCCCGGGCTGCATATTACACAGACTTCAGAATGTACTGGCTCCCCATCTATGCACCATGTTCAATAATAGCATCACATTGGGCTTTGTTCCTCCTGAATGGTGCACAGCAACAGTTATCCCACTCCACAAAGGTGGCGTCACAATGGACCACGGGACCTATTGCCCTATAGGCCTGACTAGCCTGGTCTGCAAGGTTATGGAGCACATCATCAGGGATCTCATTCACAGAGACATTGGGTACCTCCAAACCTTTGACCCCTCCCAGTTTGACTTTGTTAAGGGCAGACTATGCCTCCTAAACCTGGTGGACTTCTTAGAGACAGTTACCAAGGCATTAGATGAGGGTAAGGAGGTCCACACAGCCTATCTTGATCTCTCAAATGCTTTCAACACCATTCCCCATTCTGGTATTATCAACATACCCATCCATCTGAACATTAACCCCTACGTCATGTGATGGTTTGCAAAGTGGATCACGGACAGAACCCACACAGTGGGAGTTGCATACCCTAGGTCCAACTGTATACCAGTTACAAGTGGCGTCCCTCAGTGCTCAGTCCTAGGACCCCTCATGTTTGGTATATAATTCTCTGACATACAGGCAAGCACAGGAGGGCTTTGGCTGAAAAGATTTGCAGACGACTGCAAACTAGGGGCCATAATTGTTTCCTCAGCTGGTACAGACACCCTTCGGAAGGGTCGCACTGAGATGGATACCTGGTGTCAATATCATGGCCTCAAGCTGAATGCCAAAAAGTGCATAGTCATCCCCTTTGGATATAACTAATTACCCGTGGACTACCACATAGGTGCTAGTCCCCTACATACAGAAAAGGGATCTGGGAACCCCAGTAGATAGCAATATCTCCTTAAATACCCATAATGACAAGTGGTTAGAATATCCTTCTACGTGGCTCCCCTAATCTCTAATGAGTTCGCATCCAGAACAAAGGAGGCCATTGTGACTCTCTACTCATGATTTATTAGACCCATTAAAGGATACAACATCCCATTTGGGATGTACCTTACAAGACAACTGCAATGGTTTGGAAGACCACAACAGTACTACACCAAGAGGATTACTGACCTCAAACAGATGACCTATGCAGCCCAACCTAAAAAAGTCTAGCTGTACTCGGTCACATACCGCATACTCACAGATGATCTCTGCCTGACATACAAGGCCCATGTCCAACCCAGTATTGCTGGATATGCTCCACCTAAACAGAAACCCCTGAGAGCCACATGCTCTAGGGATATACACCTAACCAAAACGGTGTCTAGGACGTGCTGGATGGATAGATTTCTGTCCCAGAGACTCCCCATGCTTTGGAACATGATTCCAATGTACATCAGGCAGGGCCCCTCACTAGCACTCTTCAAGGGAAACCTTGATGGGTGGATGGGAGACAGACATGTACCCTGGGGATTACTGCAGTGGCTCTGCTGGACAGAGGCACAGGGAACTAATGGCTCTGCTGTTCCAAGGCACAGGGAACTAACCTAAGGGGGTGGCAAAAGCCAACACACTCTAGCTAGGCTTACAAATACCCTTAGGCAGACAGCCTAGTACCTACCTTTGCACTTATTACATGTCTTATGTGCATGGATAGTTAACTAGCTCTTCCATTTTACTTTGCTATCATGCTGATAAACTGTCGGGTGACTACAAGTCATATGTATCCTATTATTGTGTACTGTAAATGCCAATAGACATGACTAATGTTTGCCTAACATAACAGTAATGCTAAGTAACTTGTAATACATATCTGCCTACAATACTGTACATTACACAGTTATTGGCACAATATCCCACAATGCAAATCATAATTGCACAGTGGGCCAACCTTCGACATGTTATTCTCAGTAATACACCCATACATATGCCTACTGTTACAACATATCAACATATACTATCCCCTGTTATAGCACATACTTGTTGGACCAGCCCTGCCACTGACAGTGGCTGGTGAGGAATATTTGGGTTAAAAGCCCTTATATAGCATCCTTTGTGGTGTATGCAGTGTTTGTCTTGTGACCTACAGCAGTACACACATAAATACTACAAGCGTTACTATGCTCAACAATACATCACTACAAGATAACTGTTTCCACTATATGGATTGTGTGCACTTTAAATATTACAGAAAAGATACTACATACACAGACATACTGAGTGTTCTACATACCTTATTAGTAACCCGAGGTATCGTTGACTGTTAATTCAATCCTTTTCAGTTTGTGTTTCAATCTTCTTTGTAACGTTCTGCTGGTATATACAGATGGTTTGAATGTGTGATAAGCCATCCTTTTCTAGTTAAATATCAGTAACGTGCTATCCTGACCATCGACTGGTGTTCCAAAGTAGTTAATTAGATGCACATCAGCTGTGCAGCTACTCCATTAGCCAATACCATGGCAACAGTGATGTATAATTGAGTACTCCACTTGGGCATTGTCTGTTTGCTTTACTGTTGAGGTAGACGGCCTGGATGAGTTGTTTGTGATATATATCAACAACTATATGGAGACAGACAAAGATATATTAGCTTCATGACACCTGTGGATTGTGTGTAATGGCTAGAAGATGTTGTTCTATATGTGAGTACAGCTGTTATATTTCAGAACATTGCTACTTATGCAGGGTTTGTTTGTACCTGATACTTCTGCAGATGTTTCAGTCTGGCAAGGATGTTTGGGCAGCTCAAGGCTGTATGGCTATGCATGAACTGTTAGGTGATTTACAGTGTGCTCACCAGACATTCTTGGTTTGGTGTACATGTGTATCATACTGTGCTGTTAATCAGTAATTGGTAACATTTCCCGGTGTACACACAACCCTCTGAAATGGGATTAGTGCAAACAAACCCTGTAACATCAGCAGCTGTTCCATTGTATAACAGCAACTATTTCACATAGGGCCATGATAATGTGTCTCTGGCAAGGTATGCTAAGGCTTCTGCAGATGTCGTACAGTGAGTGAATGATTTGTGATGTTATTACAGTTTGTATTGTAATTTGTCTGGGTGTGGGGGTGATGTTGGTGGGTGTACATAGCAGATGCAGGTGTGTAGGAACTGCTTTTATACATAATCGATATGTGCGTGAGGGTTCCTTTCCTATTTGAACACCTATCCTTTAGTGGACTAATACTATGGTAATTGCAGACTGATTCATTAAGACACTGTTAACTGGTTCCTGTATAGCATGCAGGTGATGTTAGTCCTTGAATCCTTTTGGCAATACATCGGAATGTAATAAAGTGTTGCTACATGAAAGCTGTGTATTTCTGTCATTGGTATTTGCAGTCAGTGGAGTTGTGTTGGTGACTGACCTTCTCTGAATAGGGTTGCCACCTTTTCAAATGGCCATAGTGGGATATTTTTGGGACACACATCAGATTTTACAGGCCGACACAAACCCACGGTGAGTACAAGGGATAGAACTTTCCTTTTTTGCCTAAATATAAGCTTATTCTTGTAGAAGTTTAGTTGCTTATCCTGTTTCTCGTAACATGTAGGTATTTTACATACAGAAAGAACTATTGTATGCAACTATTACATTACATATGGGACATAACTATGTCCTAAAATCTCAGGACATTTGCCACATTTGCCACATTTAATATATTTGGTCAGGACACAACAACCCAAAGAGGGACTGTCCCTCGTAAAGTGGGACAGATGGTAACCCTGTCATTGGCTCATGTCCATAGCACATATTTGTAATAGTGTATAGGCATATACTCTCCATATCCTTTGTTCATAAAGTTTGGTCGTGGCGGAATGTGGGATTGCTATGGTCCATGTTATACTCATATATGAACACTTCAACCGCTGTATATGCGATACCTACGGAATCCCGAAACCACACAATTCTGATGCCGGGCCCAGACTCCCATACCCCACATTACTGACAGCAACAGTAACTCGCAAAAGTAACACAAAATATGGAACACACACATGCACACACAGACACACTGCTACCCACTACATCCAAACAAACCATCCTACACTACGTATGAGCAGGTGGGCAAGCCACCCTACACCCCCTATGTGGGTGTCTGCGCCCCCAACACCTCCCCTACTTTAATATTCTACCTCCTAGATTGCACAGACGCACAAAGCAAACCCACACCCACACATAACAATCCCCCAAGAACATACACCACACTCAGAACACATACACTTACACACACTACAGCCCTCAAAAACACACTTACACACACCTACCTGAACCGCAACACCAGAAGCACTGACTAAATGTCCCTTAACATTGGGATTTTAAACCTCGCGCTTCTGGTGTTTTGGTACTGTGGTCTTTTGGACTTTAAGCCTCGTGATTACGCCCGTTGGTATGTCAAACAGTCGGTATGTGGTAGGTATCCCATTTATATGTACCTCCATGGTTATGTAGATGTTGTTAACCTATCTATATATCTACATATATATGTATATCCCCATATATCGACATATATCTCTCTCTCACCCTCTCTCTCTCTCTCTCTATATATATATATATATATATATATATATATAGATATATATAGATATATATATATAGATATATATATATATATATATATATATATATATATATGGGTTCCTATGACTTCATCGAACTGTGAAATCACCGACACTCACCTCTTCGACACCAATCCATCGACGTCCATATCATCGACAATTCGGTGGCGATCTTCCCCCTCACAGGACCCATGGTAGCGCTTCTTCCTGTGTTACACTGATTAGGGTTTACGTGATTCCGTATAATGTACCTTGAAAGCGCTACCATGGGTCCTGTGAGGGGGAAGATCGCTTACCGGAATTGTCGATGATATGGACGTCGATGGATTGGTGTCGAAGAGGTGAGTGTCGGTGATTTCACAGTTCAATGAAGTCATAGGAACCCATATATATACATATATAGATATATATATATATGTTGATTTATATATATCAATATAGCATACACCTTTCATTGGGTACATGTTGGTTTGTCCTATTTCCACACATTCCTACCTTTTGTTTTTTAACCTGTCAGTATACACAACTGCCATTGGTACGTACGGTAGCTTAGTGGTAGGTTATTGTGAAGACTGTGCACATGGTTGCATGTTCTAATCCTGACAGTGGTAATTTTACCTCTCAGAGCAGGTACTGGTAGTGCAAGGGTGATTAACGCACATTTCAGCGGTTGTGTGTTCCAAATGTTTATTATTCTGTGGAATACTACCTATATATGCAAGCTGTGGTTAAGGTATACTATGTAACATGTAAATCATCTGAGAAGATTCCTGTCACGGGTACTCTCCATTATTTGGAACTACATCCCTGATTACATTATACGAAACCCCTCACTAACACTCCAGGGAATCCTTGCAGAGTGGGTGGGGAACAGTGGATACAACCCAGGGATCTCACAATTGGCTCTGCTCCACAAAGGGACAGTTAGTTAATCAATGGGGTGGCGACAGCAGACACTTTTTGGCTATGCTTATGAGTGGCCTCGGGCAGTTAGGCATGTACCTACCTATGTATCTGTGAACCTATACATACAGTATGGACACATGCTGATAGCTTAATTTACTGTTCAGGTATTGACTTACCTTGTGCCAATGGCAGTTGTGTGTACAATAGTTGAGGGATACCTATGTAGGATGCACACAGCAGACCACCTATACATGACAATTTACAGGTGGTCATGTGTGCGTGCCATCCATGTTTGCTGTGTGTGCAGGTTGAGAAGGGTGTCAGTCCATAAGTGCCTACACTGTCAGTGTATGTGCTATATATTCCCTCTTTGCCAAGGCATGGGCATACTGGGCATGCCTCCATCTGCCTAATGGGGCTGGCACAGGGTGTTCGGGGTCTGAGTCCCTCTGTGCCTGTGGCACCCTTGGCAATGGTCGTGGACTGTGAGGGCCTTCACCTTTCTGTCCCTGCTGCAGATGTTTCCGCAGGATTATATTGTGTAGCATGGCACATACTATGAAGATGTGGGCACACGTGCCTGGAGAGTACTGCAAGGCTCCACCAGATATGTCCAAGCAATGGAACTGTGATTTCAGCATCCCAAACACGCGCTCTATGAGGATTCTCGTTTCTGTGTGTGCCTCATTATGGTGTTCTTGCGTGGCTGTGTGCATTTCTGATGGGAGTCATCATCCACGGTTCCAGTGCATAGCCAGCATCCCCCACCAGATGGCCATATGGGATGTCCCCCCCTGGCAAATACCTGATACAGCTGCGAGGCATGCCAGATGTGGGAGTCGTGATAGCTTCCAGGGCTGCCAGCACACACATACATGATAATGCCCTGGGCATTGCACATGACTTGGCAGTTGATAGAGGGGTATCCCTTGCAGCTTATGTAGTGCCTACCCTGCTCACCAGGTGGTGTCTTGATGTGTATGTGCGTGCAGTCTATTGCACCCAGTACCTCAGGGTAGTCTGCCACATGGTGGAAGAGATGCATATTGCTTGCCAACTCCTCCTGCATTCGGGGGAAGTATATGTGCTCATTGGCATGTGGTGACATGGCATCCAGAAACTGGTGGAGTACCCTGGATGCTGATGCTTGTGAGATCCCCATGATATCCCCAGTTGGCCTTTGAAAGGTACCTGTGGCTAGTATTCTCAAGCTTACACATGCCTTCGTGTCCACTGGGATGGGTTCCCCTCTGTTATTTCTGGCTCTGAGGCGTGGCCAGCACAGCTCAACAATTTGCTGTATGGTGTCCCTGTCCACCCTGTAACGCTCTACTATCTCCAGATCATGTAGCCCCTGGTAGGTTCCCCCTGGGTCTGAACACTCTTCTCCTCCTCTGGTGCCTGAGATGGTTGCCAGCATCATCCTCCACACCACCGTCAGTCAACAACACATGCTGGTGAATCAAAGCTATGACAGCCCCTAACATGTACATATTAAAAGTTCCCCGTCTGTATACACCAATGGTGCAGAGTGTCTGGGAATACACAAGTGTGTGTGTGGGGCTTTCACACCTTATACTATTGTGCAATGGATGATGCTGGTGTAATTGGGTGTGCATGTGCAATTCCAGCTGCAGGGTATATTAATTATGGGTTTTACAGTAGGTACTGCTATTGCTGGGCCTTTGCTGTTGACTTACGCTTGGCTGCCATGATTCATCTGTTGCCCTTTACTTCACTTTTCAGCCCAATTCCCCTCCCATTGTCAGGCATGCATCCAGCTGCCTGCTTTCTTGTTTTGCACTTTCACAACCCAGGATTGTGTTGCAAAATGTGTTATGTAGCTGATCTACTGCAAGTTTGCTTTGTTCTGCTGTGACAGTTCTCTTTTCTTTGCAGTATGGCGCCTCCCCTTTCCTGTTCTGCAGGTAGCTGCTAGCAGCCTTGTTAGCTGTTGTCAATGGCCCACTGTGAGTTCCTAGGTGTTAATTACTCATTTGTACTCCAATTACCATGCTGCAGCATTTCCTTATTGTCTTCCCGTATCCTTCCTGTTTCAGCTGTGGTGTGTGCCACGCACAGCCATTTACCGGGTTTCGAGCATGTTTTCATCCATGTTCCATGCACTTTCGGTTACCTTGTGTGCTCTCAGCTAAGCAAAACTATGGCTACTTCCACACCTCTGTCCTGTGGCTTTGCTTAGCAACAGGCAACCAGGATTAACAATGCTCCAATGTGCTTGCAGCTACGGTGGCACACCCCTCTTTTGATGTCATGTTTACCTCCAGGCCACACCTTGGTGTTGTACTGCTATGCTGTGTGGTGCATACTTACGCTGGCAGGGAGTTTGCGATTCAGTATTACTTGACTTGTTTGCACGGCATTGACTCCTAATTCCTAGTTACCGTGCAGAACACTGTCACAGACCCTTAGCAACCCTTTCGCCATGGTTCTGGTGTAGCATGCATGCCATTGACTATTATGGGGAATTCATGAATTGTGTTACATTGCAGTTTTATGACATCTAAATATATTTTCATTGTGATCCCGTTTGCGCACCGATGCACTACGGTTTTATTTTGTGTTAGTGTGGCCATGACATTAAATGTTATTTTTTATGTGTTGTGCATGTTTTTTTTATGCCATTGGCTATATATTTAGCCATTGGCATATATTAACATTATAATACTTAGGTTTGGTCCGCTTTCATGCCTCTGATTTTATGTTTGAAAAAATGTAAACCGTTTTTTTTGGTTTACATTCCTTCATGCTTACTTTATGCCTGCACCACTTCATGAATCGCTATATACCTTCATTTGAATGCTACACTGCTCCGCATGGAGTAATTAGCATACATGAGCCGGGAGCTGCGCAGCTCTGGCGTACGCTGGCAGTGCATGTGGAAGCAGCTCGTACCTGAATCGCTCAGCGGCCATATTTGGTGTTAGATCACAGATGCTACTCCGGCACCTGGCGCAAGCTTCATGAATCCCGGGAACTGTCTTTCACTTGTCAATTTCCATCCTTTCTTGCTCTCTTGTTTTCAAATATATGCACCTAAGACATCATCTATCATCCTCTATATTTCAGCCCTGTACCCTTACACCTTTTAAAACCTCCCGCCAGAAGCTAGGATTGTAGTGGTAGGTGTTTAAGGGAAGATATGCTATTCTTATCTTCACCAAGCACTGTTTTTATTATAGGATTTTCTGATTTAAATCTAAATTATATCAGAGACAATATACTAATAGTTATATGCACTATTCCCTCATGCTTGTCTCTGCTTATTACACTAGTAAAGGGGCTACAATCAGATAAAAAGAGAATTTTTTTCATCTATCCTTTAATTTCAAAGCAGAATTAATATTACTAAAAGGGGACCTATATGTTCCATGATTAATGGAAGCAGGACATGGGGGAAACATGAATACAACTAATTATTGCTGCTGGCAATAAAACTAATAGCTTTGGGGTAGCAATTGTTATTAAAAAAAGTTTTCAAGAAAACATCCTGCACCATGATATGGACCTGAAAGGAAGATGGTGTTATTTGTCAATTAGCTGCCCATTTCTAGACAAACTAGTACTGTTCTTAAATATTTATATTTCATGCTGTAGGCAACAAGATTTTTTATGTCACTATACAGGATACTATCCCTATTTCTGAACTCCTGTTACATTATAGGAGGGGACTGGAATTCTCTTCAGGATGCCTTATCTTACAGAAGAAATATAACTAGTACATATAATGTATATGCTACCTCAATAATTTCAGAATAAAAAAATGACTTTAATCTATTTGACAGATACACTTTGTAGTCTAGTCTATAAACTCTCCTAGAAATAAATATACATATTGCTCTCCCTGTCATAAAGCCTGGTCTAGGTTGGATTTCTTCCTGATATCAGGGTTCTTTCATAATGTTAATATTGCCTTTCATACTGAACCTAGAATTTTCTCTGACCATTCAAAAAACACCCTCTTCTTGAATTGGCTTAAAAATATTACTAGGGGGCAAGGGGATATAATTGGACTCTAAACTCAAATCTCTTATTTAAAGGCAAAATAGTTAAAGATATTGAGCTCATTTTAGATGAGCTTCTATCCATGTATACCACTTCCCAAATCCCTTTTGGTATTCAATGGGCCTCCCAAAAGCAATGATTAGAGGCTTTTTTTATTAGTAAAGCCACTTACTACAATAAATTATATATATAAAGAAACCTCAATCAAAAATAAAATCTCCCACCTGGAAGCTATTCTCCAGTCTACATACAATCAAGAAACTGAAAATCAGTTAATACTCCTTCAAAGAAAAGCTATATTTACTTCAAGCTAATCAATTATCTTTTCACAAAGTACAAGCATTAGTAAATTATGCAGAGAGGTCCCAAATGCCTTCCAAATTATTGGCTAGGATGACTAATCAAATAACTCATCCTATAATAATCGAGTTAGAATACCAAGGCAAAACATACTCTTCCAAACATGATATTGTTTTCCTATTTAAAGATTTATACTCTCAAGTGTACAATGACCAATCTACATATCTAGAAGACCAGGTGTTGAATACATTTTTTGATTAAATTAATTGTCCAAAACTTTCTCAAGCTCAACAAGACTTCTTATCCTTTCCAATCACTCAACAAGAGATCTCTATGACTATAAACAGCCTTAAACTTAACAAAGCTCCTGGGTCTGATGGATTCACAGTGGAATTCCACAAAACTTTTAACTTGAAAGTCTCTAAAATCTTACTCCATCTTTTTAACTCTCTTAAGGATAATACGATTACAGACCCACATCTAAACACTTCTAATTCTGGTTTAAGCACTTGGGCTTTTAGGCCAGTTATTTTACATTAAGAGGGTTCATGGTCTGCACTCTTGTGGGAGGAGAGGCTGGACTCTACCCTTCTGAGCTGGGAATTTCTGGTTAAAGGCTTATAGTGCATGCATATCTGAACTGCTTCTTACTGAAGTTGGCACGCCTTGTTTGCTGTGGCATAGACTGAATTCGGGCCTGCTGGATCTAGCTTTGTTTGTGTAACTTGAGCACTAATCCAGGCATTCTCTAAAGTATTCAATTGTATTTATTACTGCTTGGTAGTAACTTGATTAAAGTGTAGCTATCATTCTAAGTCTTTTGGATTAAGCACTTGGGCTTCAGACCAGTTGTTTTACATTAGGAAGGTCTGTGGCATGCACTGTGGTGGCAGGACAGGTAGCTTTCATCCTTCAAAGTTGGGAACTGCTGATTGAGAGCCCAGTGCCTGTTATTCTTAAAGTGTATTAGTTCTGGTTTAAGCACTTGGTCTTCAGGCCAGTTATTTTACATTAAGGAGGTTTGTGGACTGCACTCTTGTGGGAGAAGAGGCTGGACTCTGCCCTTCTGAGCTGGGAATTTCTGGTTAAAGGTTTATAGTGCCTGAATATTTGAACTGTATCTTACTGAAATTGGTACACCTTGTTTGCTGTAGCATAGACTAGATCCAGGCCTGCTGAATCTAGCTTTGTTTATATGCTTGTTGTTTGTTTGCTTGTTATTTCCCTGGAACGCTAATTCCACCTAATATACGGCTTCTCAGCGCTTCTGTGGATCACTAGTGATATCTGCATTGCTTACTGTACTTATTTCCTTGTTTCACTTGAAAGAAAGTTACTGTTTGTCATTTTTGCATTTAAGTTACCTGTAACACATTGCACTTAAGTTACCTGGCACTTGCTCACTAAAGCAATTATATAAGTCAGCACTAAAAATTAAAAGCACTACACCCTCACTCCCCAGTGGCCCTTGTTTTCAATTATTAAGGAATTCCCAGTATTATTCTAGCATGTCCAAAGGTCAGTTGTCAATCTCCTCTCCGGTCCAGCTGGTGAATCTGGGAATCTTGAGGCAATATTACAACTGCCTCATGTACACAGACAACCCTCTCCTCCTCCCAACAAATTCCATCACATGTGAGAGATGCAACCATATAGCCAAACTGGAGGTTAAGCTCTCTCAACTCAGTACTGGCATAACCAGTCAGGAGGAGAAGGAAACCACACTCACTACAATTCCAGTCTGACATAGACCTACCACGACAGCAAACCAAACACATAATCACACAAAAACATACTCGGAGGCTCTAAATAAAGATATGCCTAAGCAGCAGAGACCTCCAAAGCAGACACCCAAGCAACCGCTACCCCAAAACAAAACATGTGCAACACATATCTCACAAAGCCAGTGTGCTGAATAGTCACAGCCCTTAAGACTAAACAACACACCTGATACACTTGTAATAGGTGACTCTATTGTCAGGCACACTGACGTCCCGCTCACCAGGCTGAACAAGGAGAGGGTCACAGTGAGCAGCCTGTCGGGCGCTAGGATCCGCCACATAACACAAGCACTCAGGTCACTCCAAGGCAAGTACAAATATGACTCAGTCATTGTCCATGCTGGTATGAATGACCTGAGATGTACCTCCCTGGACTACATGAAAAGAGACATAAAGGAGCTCTCTGAGTATGTAGCCCAGGCCGGTATGACCCTGACCTTGAGTAGCATCTTACCCTCACCAAGAATGATGCCACAATATGAAGACAAGATGATCAGTTTCAACAATTGGCTTAAGTACTGGTGTCATTCAAAGGGGATCCAATGCCTGTCAGCTTGGGATGATATGCTCGACAAGCCACGATGCTTCGCTAGGGAAGGCTTGCACCTGTCACCCCTGGGCTTTCGGATATTGGCAAAGGCTCTTGCTACCCCCATAGTGCCTTTTTTAGGCAAGGCTCAAAAGACAAACCCACCTCCATAGGTATCACAAGGGATAAGAAAGTAAGAGTAATGCTACTCAATGCCAGAAGTCTAAACCTCAAGATGCATGCACTCGAAACTCTCCTTAGCATGGAGAACATCGATATCTGTGCAGTAACAGAAACCTGGTTCTGGGCTCCCGAGAGCACCCCAGCACTACCAGGTTATACCTCATACCATGCTTTTCGGCCCCAAAACTTGGACCGAACCACAAAAGGAGGGGGAGTATCGATATTCATCAAAGATACCCACACCTCCAGGTTGGTGGCAAAGCACGAAGCATCAGAGACTATCCATGTGCAACTAACAGTGGGTAAAACTGCCTTCCAGTTTATAGCCTGCTGCAGACCACCCTCTCAAACCCAGGAACCCCACTCGGCCTTCCTGAGAACACTGGAAAATCGGAAGGTCTCTCCAAACACCATTATATTGGGCGACTTCAACTACCCAAACATAGACTGGGAGCATTACTCTAGCTCCAACACCCTAGCCCAAAGGTTCCTAGAATTTATAAACTCAAATGCTATGGAACAACTTGTTACCACTCCCACAAGAGGGGAAAACATACTGGACCTGATCATCAGCAACATGGGGACTCTATGCTCCAGACCAGAAGTGTATCCCTCACTGGTAAGATCAGACCATAAACTAATCTCACTGGATATTCACATCCCGACCCCAACCCCTGCCCAGAAAACCACAGTGAAAAACTTCTCTAAAGCAAATTTCACACTCCTCAAAACCGAGGTGGAATCCTTCAAAGCCCCGGGCCTGTGGAAAATCTGCCCAGACCGCAGAATCCTTTATAAATGCATTCTATGAACACCTTCAGGAATGCATGGATCATGCGATTCCAAATAAAACCAAGACCCAATCCTCCAAAGGCAGACATCCTATCTGGTGGACCCCAGCCATAAACAAACTATACAATAGAAGGAGGAAGCTACTAAATGATAGAACAAAAT
This sequence comes from Protopterus annectens, assembly GCF_019279795.1. Classification (NCBI taxonomy): domain Eukaryota; kingdom Metazoa; phylum Chordata; order Ceratodontiformes; family Protopteridae; genus Protopterus; species Protopterus annectens. The sequence goes on from NC_056725.1 coordinate 993,150,772, forward strand.
CCCAAAAAGGGAAGGCATCACTGATCAGTATTAGCAAAAAACTACGGGCACTCATAAAATTGTCTAAGGCCAGCTTCAAGAGAAAAATTGCACAGGACACTAAGGATAATCACAAGGCTTTCTTTAGTTATGTTAGGAACCTGGGTGGTAATTCCCAGATATGCTCAGAATGAGTCCAAAATGACAAAAAATACACTGAACGCACAGACATTGCCAACATCCTAGCTGACAGGTTCAGCGCAAACCCCCTCCCACCAAAAGGGCAAATATCTATCCCAGCAGAGTGCTGCCCCTGACATCTCAGATGCTCAGGTAAGAGCCGCCCTCTCCAAAGCAAAAACACAGCATCAATGGGACCAGATGGTGTCCCGGCTCGTCCTACATGAACTCCAAGAAGAGCTAAACCCAAACATAAAACTACTGTTCAATCTCAGCCTTACTACAGGATATGTGCCCAAAGAGTGGCGTACAGCAACAGTGGTCCCTCTCCATAAAGGTGGTGCCTCAACAGATCCTGGAAACTATTGCCCCATAAGCCTGACTAGCTTGGTCTGCAAAGCTATGGAAAGGATCATCATGGACCTCATAAATAAATATATTGGGGACCTACAGACACTGGATCCTACCCAGTTCGGCTTTGTTAAGGGCAGATCCTGCCTCTTAAACCTGGTTGATTTCTTTGAAACAGTCATCAAGGCCATTGACGAGGGGAAGGTAGTCCACACAGCCTACCTGGACCTCGCAAAAGCCTTCGATACAATACCCCACTCGGGCATTATAGATAAGCTCACCAGCTCAAATATAAACCCCTATGTCACTAGATGGATTGCAAACTGGCTCAAGGACAGAACCCACATGGTTAGAATTGCGGGAGCCATGTCAGACTCCAAACCAGTTACGAGTGGTGTCCCACAAGGCTCAGTCCTGGGACCTCTCTTGTTCGGTACATATTTCTCGGAGGTACAGGCCAACACGGAAGGTCTGTGGCTGACCAAGTTCGCAGATGACTGCAAACTGGGTGCCATAATCGACTCTCCAGCCAACACAAGCATCCTCCAAAAGGGCCTCATAGAAACAGACAACTGGTGCCAGAGCCATGGCCTCAAGCTAAATGCCAAAAAGTGTATAGTCATCCCCTTTGGCAAAAACAAAGTGCCCACAAATTACCACATAGGTGGTAATCCATTAAGTACAGAAGAAATAATTAGGGACCTGGGGACCCAGGTTGATAGCAATCTCTCATTTGACAACCACATGGCCAAAGTGGTTAGAAAAACATTTTATATAGCCCACCTAATCATGAAGGGATTCACATCTAGATCAGGGGAGGTCATCGTGCCTATTTACTCATCCCTCATCAGGCCCATAATTGAGTACAATGCCCCTTTTGGGATGTGCCTTACCAGACACCTGCAGCAACTGGAAAGACCCCAAAAGTACCTCACCAAGAGGATCAAAGGGCTCAAACAGATGCCATATGCTGCCCGGTTAAAGAATCTCCAGCTCTACTCAGTGGCATACCGCCTGTTCAGAGGCGATCTGTGCCTGACATATAAAGCCATGTCCAACCCGGAATTAATGGACATGCTGCACCTCAGAAAATCCAAATCCCATCGAGCTACACGCTTGAGAGACTTGAACCTCAGCACTGAAATAAATAGGACATGCTGGAGGGAAAGATTCATAACCCAGAGGCTCCCTTCACTCTGGAATAAAATCCTAGTCCAGGTTAGGCAGAGTCCCTCATTGACTCTCTTCAAGAGGAATCTTGATGAGTGGATGGGAGATCATAGGTTTACCCCAGGTATCACTTCTGTGTCACTGTTAGACAGAGGCACAGTATACTAACCTCGAAAAAGGGCATAGCAAAATAAATTTAAAATGGGTGGCGAAAGCCAAACACATTCTGGCTAGGCTTATAAATGCCCTAGGGCAAATAGCCTAGTATGAACCTATGAACCTATGAACCTATAAAACTATATTTATTCTCAATGAAAATGCTAACCTTAAAAATCCATAGAGCTACATACCCATATCTTTAATTAACTTTGATATAAAAATTCTGGCTACAATTATGGCCAATAGATTAAACCCAATGATTCCCTATCTCATGTTGCCCAACCAATCTGGATTCATCCAACATAGACAGACCTGTGATAATAACTCACACTCATGATGCCTTGCTAACCCTTTCTAGCCAAAGTAGAGGCCCAATATATGCTCTTGCAGTTGATGCTACTAAAGCTTTCAATAGGTTAAATTTAAATTTCCTACTATCGATTATGCCCCACTTTCATACCTACAATTTTTGTCCAACTCATTGAAATTCTATACTCCAATGTTCACAAATTTTACAGATTAATAGGATGATCTCCTCTAGGGTTGATATCAAAAATGGAACTAGACAAGGCTGCCCAATGTCTCCCTCCTGAATAATTAATAAAATGTGTGTAGGCATAGTGTAGAGCCTACACGGAATGTTACCATGTCCATACACATGTACACATGGTTATTGAATCAGTGTAGGGAACGTAGTGCTAACTGTGTCCACAGATGACTAACACACTCCTTGCGCCATCTAATTGTATTATAGCAATGTAATCTAATTTTTTTCATTAAAAAGCATATTTGTGCAGTGAGGAATTCATAAGTGCTAAGTGGTGCTGAGACACCTACCAGACATCTAAAAATAGAAACCGGATATATTTAATTAGTTCTGTAAGGGTCACATTTAAGCATAGTTGAGTGGGTTTGCTCATCACGCTGCAGTGCTCAGCACTGCTTAAAGGTAGCTCAGAGGTATATGTAAAGGTATAGCAAAATTTCACACATTGACATAGCTAAAGGGATTGAGTTACAGCAGTAGGTGCAGGGTTGAATACATGGAAGGGCAAGTTAGCATTTTTGTTCGAAATAGAAATTATTGAAATTATTTTTAAACACTGGCCTGCTGCACTCAGCCAAGCTCTGCTAAGACATGCTCAGTCCTCCTAAGCACTGCATAAATAAAATAACAGCTGATAATGTTTATGCACTGCTTGGCACCACTTGGGTGGTTTGTGCACTGCAATGCACTGCCTAGCATATTCCAGTTTTCGCACTGCTTAGCTCTGCCATGTTAGTTTGCACAGTGCTAAGTGACATGCCACATTTTTAAATATTGTCCAATGGTGTGTAAGGGTGGGAAAACAGGCTATATTAAGCCTGATAGGTGGGAAGACAACAATAATCCATTGGAGTTCTGTCTCTCAAGGATACAATGGCAGGTGTTGGAAAAGGGTTTGAACTTTTGGGTGCAGGGTTGGGGCATTCAGGTGTCCAGGATCATGGTTGAACTTCTTGTCAAAATCCATGATGACTGGCTTTTGCAGGATTGTTACCCGGGCTCAGAATGCAAGGTAGAAGCCTTTGACAGGCTGTCAAAGGACCTCACCAGTGCAAATGGTATCCCCTGCAAAGGTCAGTAGTGTTGTCACCACCAGAATGACCTGAAAAGATGGAAGGGGGCTGTCTTGGACACCTGGGTCCAAGAATTCTGGGCAGGGAATGTCCCACATGTATGTAAGTACTATTACCAGTTTTTTGCCAATATCTAATCTTGAATGTCTGCTAAACTGGTATGCATAATGGTGTGCTTCTCTCCAAGTAGCTGTAGAGGAGAGGGCTCACATCATTGAGGTGCCTGCCAGGCGCTTGGCCAGGTTGCGCCAAGAGTGTGGTAAGTACAGATGTATTTTGCTATCTACAGACAAATAAGCAAGAAAGAGTAAAGCATTAACTGTGATTAGGTATATACAGTAAAGATTGCATTGCAATGACTGTAGACTTACTCCTGTACTGCAAGAAGTGCATACTGCCAACTATAGTTCCATAAGCAGAGAATATTAAAGCATTAACTGTAATAAAGTTTATGCAATAAAGTTTGTAGTACAATAACTGTGGAATTGCAGCTTTATTGCAACATCTGCATAATGGCAACTGTTGTGCAATAAAAACTTGAAATGTTATCAGTAACTGATTGAAGGTTTCTCTAATAAAGTCTGTTTTGCAATGACTGTGGAAGTCGGGCTGTTTTGCAAGAAATCAATTATGACAACTTCTCTACAATGAAAACATGACATGCTCTCCCTACCTGCATGAAGGCATATCTAATAAAGTCTGTTGTGCAATAAGTGTTGATTCATAGCTGTTGTGTAAGAAATTAATTATGACAACTGATCTGCAACAACACATGAGCCAATAGCAATAACACCAAGGTAAATCATGCACATCAGGATTGTCTTTGTTTTCACCATTGCATCTCAGCTACAAGCATTCAGACTGTGAGGTATGATGCTGCAGCCAGGTATAATAACAGTGTACTAGTTGTAGACTGCAAATAATAACCCATAATCAGATATTGTTTGATGACTTCACAGATATTTCAACACACTAATAATGCATTATGCACCTGCATTCTATGTAGTAATGTCTAGTTTACCTAGTGTCTCTGTCATGCTAGAATGCCATGCATGTGTCTTCATCTGTCACCGCAGTCAAGTATAAAACCATACCACTATTACCAGATCATATTTTGGTGCCAATTGAGCTCTAGGCAAATATCAGTCAATCAGTAATCAGCAGTGACTCAGTATTTCAGTTTTCTAAATGCTCTGTATGAAGTACATTTTTGCTACACACAGACCAGGGTTTGAATCCAGTACTATGTAGATCTAAATATTACAGTATCAGTCACGTGATATTTACAGATATGCACAGGAACTACAGGTAAATGGGTGAGGCATCCTATATTATGAGTAAATTATTGTGTGTTTAGATGTCACAGACTGATACTATCAATACCAGGAATGTGTAAATACAGCATAAAATAAAGGAAATAAGAATAATAATAATAGTAAAAGAAAATAAAAGAAATAAAATGTGTAAACTTTGGTATGGCTGCATACCTGGAGTGTCTGTTAAAGGTTGCTGCAGTCAATTAATACATTTGATGGAGAATGTCCTCTGCATTCACTGCTATTGGGTTCTAACCTCATGCCTGCATGATCCCTCCTTCACAGATGTATGATTGACATGATTATGTAAATAGCAAAGTAACACTACATCAGCCCACAGTACACCTAGGTAGTTATATAGGTCCACCTGATGTGCAAGTGTTCTGTGTAGTTGTGTACCTGCAGTTCTTATTACTTGGCCCATACTGTCCCATGCAGATAGCTTGAGAGGTATGTACATGCTACAGCAGCCATAGGACACTTTTACACATAAAGAAAGGACAGACCTGTAGAGTAGATAGCAGTACTGTTGTTAACTATATAGCCTATAATGGTATTAATGGATTGAATTTCTCTCTCTCCCCACCCCTTATCTTCATATATTTATTATTGTTATTAACATATGTTGTTCCATAAACTTTTTATTTTGGGGCATGTGTTTTGTTATTGTTAAGTATTACAATGGTTGCATATTAGCATATCTTGCTGAATTACCTATTCTGTTGTCCTTATGCTGTAACTGTTACTGGCATGCTGTTAATATACTCACTGCTCTGTTAGCTATTGTTGAGTTTCACATAATATGCATTGAAATGTAATGTTTTTTTTTCCAATGTTCTGGCCTGCTGTTATTACTAACAATGGTTTTGTTCATAACTAACGTATATGCATTGCTTTCCACCATAACCACAGCACATCATGATAGGCCAGTTCCTGCTGATCTGCTGCCCTACCTCAGCTGGCCATAGCACTGGGTCCTAGCACTTCTGGGACTCAAGCTGGCAGTGCCACCTCCACTGACCCTGCACCACATTCGGGTTGAACTGCCTTAGAGGACAAGGCCCGTCCCCTCCTAGGAGGGGTGGCAGAAGGAGGGTAGTCACCCAGGATCAATGACCTGTCATGGTGCACAGGATTGTTCATAGGACCTATGAACATCACCTGCACTGGATTGAGGGCAGACTAGACAAGCTGGTCGAGCCAGCTGGCCCTAGCACCCAGCCTCCAGCACAGCCACCTTCAGGGCAGTGAAGGAGCAGTGTTGACTGCCCATGAGTGGGGAAGTCAGTCATGCTGCTGCAGTCTGTAGGCACATGCACTTAGGATTCAACAACATCCTCCCCATCCAAGTTGTTAACTCCCCTCATGTGTCTCACACCATCCCTGTCTGCTGTCTTGTCTATCTACAATTACATCCTCTCCTACCCATTTTACCTCCCCACATGTACTTATATCCCGTCCCCAACATTCCACTCTCTCCTTAAAAACTATGCACCTGTCCCACAAAACAAATTATCCCATACTTAGCTCTCCATTTTGCACACATGTCCACTGGACACAAGTAATTTGGTCCAATTGGGTTGTCAATATATTTATGTTATCCTCATCCCTATCTTTGGATTTGAGAGTCCAAATTCCCCACAAAATCTGTCAAAATGCACAGTTGTTGCTGTACAAGAAATGGAAAGCTATGTTTCTTTCATACACCCTTCCTGCACATCTCTACCTCCCTTTCGCTGTGTTTCTCTCCCACTTGACCCCATTTCACCACTGTCCCACCACCCCATTTTTCTTTTCTTTTAAATTCTTTAGCGTGGGTTTGTGCAGAGCTAACCAAAGTGCCGTGACACGCAGCACTGTGCAAACCCGCTTGAATGAGCTTTAATGTGCCTTAATGATCTTATGTGTTTCTCACAGTTTTAGTCACATATACAAAATAATCACCCCCTGCCACATTTTAAACCCAGGCCCCTGACAACTACAGCCTACTGTACTAACCCACTGGCCACACAGATCTTAATTTAAACAGCTGTTTCCAGCACAACATACTGATTGCGACTAACATACTGAAATCAAACCTAATGTGGAAAATGGTAGTGTACCTGGGCTCTGATGCAAAAATACACCAGTAGACAGCCACATAAATAATAATAGCAGTACATGAGGCCTGGGATAGAAGGCAAATGTTCCCTTTTACCTGCAACATCTTTAAACACACCTGCTAAGGCATCAGTGGCACAGTACACATGTTCAAATGGGACCCTGCTGCAGAACAACTGCCTTTGAAAGCCATGCACATACTGATGGATGCAGACAACTTGTATCACAGCCTGTATGTCTGCAAATATATCTGCAAATACAGCTGCACCAGCACTGACTCAGTAGCTTAGTCTGTTAAATGCCATGCATACAGAACATTTTGCCACACAGTGTACTGGATTCGAATCCAGTATGTTGCACTTCAATTACATTGTTGTGAACTCAGCAAGTAATGACTGAGTCATGCAATTTCAATCCTCATAGGTTACTGCTACTGAATTATCTGCTTCCCACTTTTGCAAGCCAAAGGCCTGCAGGTAAGGACACACTGCACATATTCATATAGCCTAACTATATGTCGCCTACTACTCTGCTATTTGCACCAGTGGCGGCTGGTGACTTCAAATCGAAGGAGGGCTACAGGAGACAGCTGAATGGGTGGGGCCAATGGGAAGGTGTGCAGCCAACTAGAAAGGGGAGGAGCTATGCTCAAAATACAAAAACTGGAACTTTAATTAAATATGCTGCCCTGGGTGCCAAACCATCATTATGAGAGTCCAATCAAGACAAAATGAAGTGTAGAAGAAAAAAAAAATATTTCAATGCATTGGCTGCATGACAGCTTACTTATTATCTAGATGGAAACAAAAAGGTTGTGAGGCATGAAAAAAAATACTTTTTAAATACATTACTGGAATGCCAGTCAAAATCAAGTACAAGAAAAACAAGCAGCACTCATCTCAAACCACTTCTCCTTGCACTGCAGTTCTAATTATAATTTATATTCAGCTTTATAAAAAGTACCAAGTAACATGCTGAAAGTAGCAATGATACCCCCCACTTGTAAAAATGTTTCTATCCAAAAAAGACCTGTTGTCTGACAAGTATCTACTTGTTTCATTGGGAAAACATGATCAAAGTAAAAAATGAACAGCAAACAAGAAACAAGCTCAAGATAAATTGCTTAAAGGATTACTGCACAGGTTATGGACCACACATGATAGATTGGCATTCTGTTTAGTTTATGGGTAAAGCATGCAAAGATGACTGCAAGGCTCCAACAAAGGTAATGAGTTTCTTAAAATACTGTAATTCTGTCCTTTATAACAAATACTGTCATATGCATTTTAATACCCAAGGCTTATACATTATCTAGTTATGCAAGTATTCTCTGCATGGCAACAACAAAAAAGCTTTCAATGTTGGTAATTCTTTAACAGTAAGCTTACTTGCATCTTACAATTTCAGACAAGCTTACCTGATGGTCATGAAATCATTGCTACTTAAATATAGAGCAACAGGCACTTTCTGAATAAGAAGCATAATCAACAGTATAAAAATATGACAGAAAACCAGAACATTCTGCAAAATCATGCAAGACAGATAAAAAAACAATTTAGTACTTGTGTCTACCTTGGATGGGGGGTACTCTGCACACTTACACTGCATAACTGCTCCTTGCCTTGCTTGGACACATCCAGAGTTACTACATGGGGGAGTGGGGTGCAACAAGTATGTCACAAATTGAAATGTCTCTGGCTGACTGCAAAGGCCCTGACACATGTGTCATACCTCTCAACCACAGAGCAAGAAATCTGGACAAAGTCAGGCCCAAAATCAAGGACAATATTTAAATATTGTTCTTATAAACTTTCTAATAGAATAGTAAGTCTTGCATTAGTATGAATTTTCTGAAGGGTATGAAATCTGAAACTGAAATGTCTGTCATTATTTTCTTACTTCAATCTTTAAGGATTTGCCACTAATTTGCCAGAAAAACACAATTTTATGAAAAATGGACCAAAAATGTGATGCAAAAATATAAAATAGCCACACAATACAGCTGGGAAACTGTCAAAGAAGGGATACTTTTTAATATTAGCACTGTTAGCTTTAGCAGCTGACAAAATAAATAAATCTACATGCATTTCTGAAATTAAAGTAATCTATAACTCTGATTATCATGTTTTCTTCCAAAATTGACATTTTGCATTGGGATTAGAGGGAGAGCAACATTCTGAGCCAAAATCAGGGACATTTGAGAGGTTTGGATATATCCAATTCTATAAAGAGTTTTGCAGGTACCTCTCAACCTGTTAACGCAGGAAATCTGGACAAGGCCAAATATATTGCAGGAATATACAAACAGTACTAAAAATAGCTCTTGTATAAACTTAGTTGATAGAACATGTCTTGCTTTAGCATGCATTTTTCTGAAGGTTATGAAGTCTAAAACTTAATGTCTGTCATTATTTAGTGACATAATTCCTAAATGATTTGCCAGAAAACCACAAATGTTATGAGGAATAAACCAAAAAGAAGAAGCAAAATTCTATTCATTCTGTGAAAATCTGGACAGTTGAGAGGTATAGTTCAGCTGAGCTGGGGTTGTCTGAGTTTGCCATCCTTCCCCCCTCACAAAATCATGGTTGAATGGAGCCACCCCCTGCAGCCATTCCAATGTCCCATTACTTGGCTATCTCACCCCATTTACCATAAACACTGCAATGTGCATACTGCTTTACTTCTATGATGATTTGGATTTCACTTGAACGTTTTATTTTGTATTTTACAGCACAGACACTAAAACATTTGCTAAACAAAGCAATGCAGTCTCACAATGAAAATAGACTTAGCATTAAAACTCTGCCCTTGAAACTCACATTCATTGAAACAGCAGTGAAATCCACATTCAAATAAAATACATTTGAGTAGTATAAAGATTAACTCTGGGCTGTTTTCAAATGATAGGCCCCTTGCACACAGAACATACATGTGCTGTGTGATACACCTTCATGGACTGTATTAAATTATATTCCTTGTATAATACAATACAGTTGTTAGAGGGTGTTTTAAATTTATTGTTTTGAACATCTTTCCAGTAAACAATGAAACAAAATGCATGCACCAATAATGACAAAACTGCCCAATTGAGAACATTTCCATCATAAAAAAGTCTACTCAAAATTATACAATCCACCAGTATCAGTAAATATGCACAAGCTCTGCAGAAGTAAGTCATCTAAATAATTCCACATTAAAGAGACCTGTAATGAAGAGGCTGCTGCTAGCAAACAACTTTATATTTCATGGTTTCATCAAAAAATAAAGTGTCTGTTGCCCCTGAGGTATAAATTGCCTATATTACATTAAAACATGATAAGCTAGTAATATTGCAATAGGAAATGGATGGCAAAATGATAACAGGTTCACAGTTAGTATCTTTGCCAAAGAGAATGTTTCTAGTACGGCAGCATCCACTCCTTGTGGTAGTAAAAACCCACAGCCTCCTACATCAAAAGCAAGCCCACAACCTGTTGTGCTATTAACAATACAAGCAGACTTAGCATAAGCAGCACTAAATTTCTCTTCCCCTGCAGCTCTCAGCTCCTTGTAAAATCTACTCAGTACTCAACTGCATCTCAACTTTGCAGCACAAGAAATCTGGAAAAAGCCAAAATTTATTGGGGGGGGGGGGTCAAAAGTGACACATTAAACATTGCTTATATAATTTTGGAAAGTTGCTAGAATAAAATGCTGTGTTACCACCATACATTTTACTGCCCAGGTCCCTGTGCAAAACAGTCAGAGCAATATACCACTATGCCAAATCAGCTGCTTTGTGAAAGAGAGGAAGACTGAAACTTAAATGGCTATCATTTAGTGAATTCAGTTCTCACCAAAACTGTCAACCTCTTAGCACAAACACCTGGACAAACCCAGTAATGAGGGAATACAACCCTCAAACATATTCAATGGATTCAGTTCCTGCTATAGCTGTCAACTTTAGCACAAAAAATCTGGACGAAGCCAATAATGGGGGAATACAGTCCCAAAAATAGGGACAAATTTCAAATATTCATCTTATAAACTTAGAAAATTGCTAGAATAAAAGGTTTTGTGTTACTATGCATTTTCTAAAGAATATGAAATCTGAAATGTAAATGCCTGTCAATTTTATTTATTTAATATTTGTTAATCAGGAAAGTCTGACAGAACAAAAACAATTTTCAGAGGAGGCCTAGGGAGAAATACTGCAGACACATGTCTTTGTAAAATTGCAAGGCACCAGAGCAAACCCACGGAGGAGATGCAGTCGCCACACAGAAGGCACCCCAGACAAGAATCAAGCCAGAGAACCTGTAGCTGTGAGGCAACAGTACTACCACTGCACCATTCAATATTTAAGGAGTTAAACATTCAGAAACCTGAAGTCTGAAATTCAAATGCCTGTCAATTTTATTTAACATTTGTTAACCAGGACAGTCTGACTTGGAACAAAAACAATTTTCAGCAGAGGCCCAGGAAGAAATAATGCAGACACATGTCTTTGTAACATGGGAGGACACAAAAGCAAGCCCACACAAAAACAGGGAGAAGATGCAGACCCCACACAGAAGGCACCCCAGCCAAGAATCAAACATGAGAAACTATAGCTGTGAGACAACAATGCTACCACTGCACCATCAAATATCTAAGTATTTAAATATCTAGAAACCACAGATATTATGAGGAACAGAACAGATCAAATATGAGGCAAACATCTGCAGATTCTTTACAAATGGTGGTGGGTAGGGAATTCAGGCCCTTGCCACATGCATACAAGGTACAAGATTCAAGCCTGAGGTATTTCACACCACCATGAGTTCTCTCTAGCCACCGGTATATAGCAACTGGGGTATTTCACACACACACTCACCCTCATCTCTGCGGGGCCGAGATGCCTTTCCCACTCTCTAGACTGCTGAGAACGCAGTCTGAGAGTGTTCCTGTGTATCTAGAGTGTGCATGTATGTGTTTCCCCCTGTCTAGACTGCTGAGAAAGCAGTCTGAGAGTGTTCCTGTGTATCTAGAGTGTGAGCGTATTGGTTTCTTTACTTTTATTTGTTTTTGTTTTCTAGGTAGGAGGGCTGCAGTCCTGCAGTCCTATAGCATGAGCCACCCCTGATTTGCACTGTTGCATAACAGATATACCTTAAGCACGTGCCTCAACTGGACTGTAATGGGTACCCTTACCCTGGGTCTACTGTAATGACAGGGATGCCACAGCTACAGCTTGCTGGCCTTGAAAGTCTTTGCACTACCCTCTACAATGCTGTAATCTCTACACCTCAGTCATGTCCATCTCAAAAACTAAGAAAGGGGCTAACTCCTACATGAAGGCCTTATATATTGCACTGTGGTGCCAAGTCATTGGCTATTGATAGTGCAATTCAGCTGTTTTGGATGCAATTAGCAATTCTGAGTCACAGATTGGTGCAGAGGCAATTATCTGTTAATGAGCATTACCTACAAAAGGCAAGCAACTGCTGATGGGGAACAGGTCTGCATGTGGTTTTACTCACACAGACAGCATATGTGCAAAGCATTTGCAGAGGAATGCTTAAAAAAAAGAATACATCACTCTACCAGGTATGTACTAGATTTCCCCAGAAAACAGGATGCAGATGGGAGGATGGAGGTATGGGGAATAGGGATTAAAACAGTGGCTTGTATAAGATCTATAATATTGACATGTCAGCAATACCGTGCTGTCCAACACCTAGAGGAATGCCTCTCAACTATCCCTGCATTGAATCACATCTCTGCTCTGCCTCTCTCAAGCCCTCCTACAATGGTTGGCTGTTGTAGTAAAGATAGTGGATTACACATAAGAAATAGTGACAATACATAAGGGTGCACACTCCTGTAACATCAAATGATGTACTGTAATTCACCTCCTCTCACTCTGTCAGTGTCACACCTAAATAGTACTAACATTTTAAAAGTGTTTGGGAATGTGCCTGATGTACTCTGGCTAAATCCCTGCTTCCTGGACATTCGTCCCTGTCTAGATGAGAGCTATGCCTAACATAACTCTCAATCTTCTACAGTAAGAAATCAGGACAAAGCCATAATTAATGGGGGGGGGGGTCAAAGGCCCAAACTCAGTGGCAGAGTATACATACTGGCCATACAAAGTACGGATGTGAATAGACTAACAGATATTACTGTAGCATAAGTGTTTTCTGAGGGGTCTGATAGGTGACAGTTTAATTGTGTTTTAATTTTCTGACAGCAACCATCAAAGAGTGGACTAACATTTGTCAAACATCCACAAGTTTGTGCAAAAAGGACCACATCTATGAGGCAAACATGGTGACATTCTGCAAACATCTGCATAGTTGAGAGGCATGATGCCTACAGGGAACATATACTACAGCAGGTTTGCATTGCTGTCTATCATTGTGGTACACTGGTGTTGCTAGACTGTCCCCATATAGTTGTTGTAATAGCACACTGCTATTTGTCTGATAGTGGCCATATGACATATTAGTGGGGATATGTCCATAGGGGACACACCACAGTACACTCCAGAGATGGGTGTAGAGAGATACAGCAGAATCTGTCATGGCACACAGGGACATTACTATCTTGGTAATAGCCACAGATGTAGTGTGTTGCCAAACTGTGGGGTATGACATGTGAGGGAGAAGTGGATAGTGCAGACCATTGTGAGTGTGTAGGGTCTGTATAGGGTCTATATTAGAACATCGAAATTTCAAAACTTCAAATGTTCTAATATCGACCCCTATTCAGCGAAAGCTGAAAATACCAAAGCTACAGAAAACAGAATTTTTTCCTAGGGAAAGAATTCATTTGTCCGTTTCTGTTGCTTCGGTATTTTCAGCGCTGTGGTGGAAAGTTACGGGTCGGGTTCAGGTAAGTGTGCGATTGAGTGCAGGTTAGGTTAGTTGGGGTTAGGGTGTGGGTTAGGTTTGTGTGCGATTGTGTGGACATGAAGGTTAGGGCGAGTTAGTTGAGTTAGGATTAGGGCACAGGTTAGGTATATGTGCCATTTTGTGGATGTGAGGGTTAGGGCAGGTTAGGTGAGTTAGAGTTAGAGCGTGGGTCAGGTAAGTGTGCGATTGTGTGGATGTGAGGGTTAGGGCAGGGTAGGTGAGTTAGGGTTAGGGTGCAGGTGAGGTGAGTGTGCGATAGTGACGGACCTTATTGTTAGGGTTTGGGTTAAGGTAAGTGGATAGTTAATGGTGTATGTATAGTTTAATGTAGGGTTAGGTGTAAGATTTTAGGTGTATGTGTGTGGGTTGTTGTTTGTTTGGTGTGCTTGTGTAGTGTGTATGTGTTTTGGAACAGCAAATGTTTTCCCTAGGAAAAAATTTGCCGTTCTGTATGTTTGATGTTTTCAGCTTTCGCTGAATAGGGGTCGATATTAGAACATTCAAAGTTTTGAAACTTTGATGTTCTAATATAGACTCTCTGTACATAGTGGACATCCACATATATGGTCGTGTAATATGTTCCCCTCTTGTTGCCTTGCAGGAATGATGTACCATCAGAGACATCCACCATTTTCATCTGCAAAGAATGATGCTATACTGGATGCCCTCAGACTCAACCATCACATCCTGCTTTCAAGGGGTCACCACAATCATGAGCAGTGGCAGCATTGTGGGGCAACCTTGTGTGGGCTGTTAATCAGATTGGCCAACAGGACAGGATCTACAAGCAGGTCCAACATCGGGCCACAGATATGGTCAATGCTGCATATCAAAGGGCAGCTGCTAATAGGAATCATGTTGCCACTGTTGGAGAGCCTGCAAGAGAACAACTACTCTCAGTCACAGAGGAATTCCTGGCAAATGTAGGATCAACCAACAACTCCCAGGCATACATCCTGGAGGTGGGTGCCACAGCGTCCACATCAGAGGAGCGTCCTGGTAAGCTTACTGTTTTCATCAGTATAGTACACTAGCAGTCATTGTGGCAGGCTCTATAGACCAGTATATGTGTCAGGTCTATCTACATTGGAGGGGGTTGGCTTTTAACCACAGCTGTGTGCACGCATAGCCGGCCTTAGGCATAGGCCAACTAGGCGGCCGCCTAGGGCGTCGGTCTAGCAGGGGCACTTTTCCAGTATTTATTTGATGTAGATAGACCAGGATGGGGGCACTAGGTAGTGTGGTGGGGGGTGCCATGGAGCCCTTTTGCCTAGGGCACCAGTTGACCTAGGGCCGCTCCTGTGATGTACTCAGAATGTTAGCAGTATAGCCAGTATCACATTAGCTACTGTACATGTGGATATATGCGCATATTACCTTGTAACACTGCAACATTTGGTGTAGCTGACAATACCTCTCCCTCATCTTTTCATACATCCATCAGGTGTGGCTGGAGTCTATGGTCCTGTACCTGGTAAGTGTGATACTGTTGTTTTACAGATCATATATACCCTGTGAAAGTTAACAGTTACCATTTTGCCTTATGAAAACTGTTATGTTTAGCCAGAATAGAATAGTTGTATGTTCCATTTCTGAGCAGTTAACTACAGTGCGTAGCCTAGAGAATGACAGGTGTGGATTTGTGCAAACATTAACATGTTTGCACTTATAGTTATGAGCAACTATGCAGCCTGCTATACATGAGGAAATTACTCCAAATGCACATTCACAAACAATAGGGAGATGGTACATACCCAAGGCAGTGATACTACAACTGGCATATCATTCTCAAGATAGGTGCACTGGGTTTTAGGTATAGTTCTATCACATGCACTGTCATATTGAAAACCTCACAGGTGTATTGTACTGGTAACATTACCCGGATGTAGGTGACATGCTTGTTATACAGGGCCTTGGTTGTCGGTGTTTGTTGTTTTGAGTCTGTGTGTTGTGCATAGGATCAGAGATGAGAAGATGTGCGACATGTAATGCAGTTGTGGATCCTCATCTGTATGAGTCTGTGTGGATGACCATACATAATAGTGCAGGTGGTAATGTACTGCTTTTGGTCTTGCTTCTCACAGGTGAACAGGGGCGGTTGGAGTCCATCCCCCTCACAACCTGATGTCAGTGTCTCATCGGACTTTGATGATGATGGTGGCCATAGTGAGGCACAGGTGGGGTTGTCAGTGGCTGAATCTGTCCCACAGGTTGACATCCCTCTTCTGCTCCTATTCTCCCTATACAAAGTCAGTATGCACATACATACCCAGTTACCAGAGCCACAGATATTGGACAGTCAGAGGGTGGTGACATAGTACAGGACATTGAGACAACTATGGTGTCAGTGAGTGCAGACAGTGGCCATAGCCAGAGATCTGGCTAGGTCCCACACAAGCAGATTGACAGGGGTGCTCAAAGGTTGACTGCTGCCCATCCACCTCCTGTTGCAGGTGTCACATCATGGGTCACTCATTCCATGTTTTTGGCTGTCACTGACGCACAGGCATGATCTGAATACACCAGATGGATGTTTAGGGTTATGGATGCAGCACAGTCTGACATCTGTAATTGCCTCCACCACATTGGTGACACCCTGGAATGTTTCACTGATGTAGTGGACAGATGGTGGGCTGACACAGTGTCTGTCATTGACCACATGTCTGTGCTGGAGCATGTGGCTAGAGTTAGGCATCAGACACATGGATGTAGGCCAGCAGCACCATCTGCTGAGAGTCCGTGTTGCCGTGCACACTCATGCTCCTGTAATGGCAGTACCTCCAGCACTACAGAGGGAAGTGTGCTGTCCACACCACAATGTGGCAGGCCATAGGTACATGGCCCTGGATGGTCCCATAGGGGCCACAGACCCAGCAGAAATCAGTCACCATCAGGTACAAACACCGCATCTAACCTTGGGCATGGTGCTGCCTGTACTACTCCTGGTGAAGCCAGTTTCCATGTTTGTGGCCAGAGATGGTGAACTGTCCACTCTACCATGTACAGTCCACAGCTGTCCACCATACACATGTGTAGGGCTAGGACTGGGCTTGACTGTGTACACACACTCCAACACCACTGTTACATGCAGGCCACTGACAGATACACACAGCACCTCTCCATGGCCCATCTAACCAGTACCCCTTCGTGACTCACACACATGCTGTCAACTAATTGGGACAGCCTAGGCATCTGGCATTCCCACACTACACCCTGTGCATGTGATAATACCTGTGCCACATCCCTGTCATCTGTGCCATCAATGCAGGGACCTGCATATATGGATGTGATGCACAGGGTGACTATACAACTTTACATGTGTTTGTGTAGTGCAGTATTGTTATGCTATGGCAGTTGTTGTGGACCATGACAGGTACTGTAAGGTGGCATGTGTCAGGGCTACACATCAAATGTTGTGTATCTTTGTTGCCTGATAGTACACTGCCAGTAGTGTTACAGAATGACAGGTGTGTCATGGACCTGTGTATAGGTTCATAGGTTAATAGGTAGGTACTAGACTATCGGCCCAAGGGCCTAAGTAAGTCTAGCCAACAAGGTTCCCTAGCTTACGCCACCCAAGAAAGTTAATTTCCTGTGCCCCTGCCGAGCAGAGCCAGAGAAGTAATCCCTAGGCTGTATTTCCTATTTCCCATCCACTCATCAAGATTTTTCTTGATGAGTGCTAATGAGGAACTTTGCTTGACATAGATGGGTAGCTTGTTCCAGAGTAGAGGAAGTCTCTGGAACAGAAATCTATCCATCCAGCATGTCCTGTTTATTGTGGTGACAAGGTTTAGGTCCCTAGAGTGTGTAGCTCGGAGGGATTGGAATTTCTTAAGGTGTAGCATGTCCAACAGCTCTGGGTTTAACACAGCTTTATATGTTAGGCAGAGATCTCCTCGGAGTAGGTGATATGCTGCAGAGTAAAGCTGGAGTTTTTTGAGATGGTCAGTGTAGAGCATCTGTTTCAGGCCAGTAATCCTCTTTGTGAGGTACTTCTGTGGCCTTTCCAGCTGCTGCAGATGTCTTGTGAGGTACAATCCAAAAAGGGAGTTGTACTCTATAATGGGTCTAATGTGTGCCAAGTAGAGGGGAAAAATTGCCTCTTTTTTTCTTGGATGAGAACCCTTTTGTGATGAGGTGTGCCACATAGAAGGATTTTCTGACTACTGTGAGGATGTGATTACCAAAGGAGAGACTACTGTCCACTTCAGTCCCAAGGTGACTTATCACACATTTGTCATTAAGTAGACTCCCGTTTATGTGGTGGTTCATGGGTACAGAGTTTTTACCAAAGGGGATGACAATGCACTTCTTAGCATCGAGCTTGAGGCCATGCCTCTGACACCAGGCATCTGTCTCAGTTATGCCCTTTTGTAGGTTGTCCACATCATTTGGGGACTCAACTATGGCTCCTAGTTTGCAGTCATCTGTGACCTTCATTAGCCAGAGACCTTCTGTGTTAGCCTGTACTTCAGAGAAGTAGACACCAAACAGGAGAGGTCCCACGACTGAACCCTGTGGTACTCCACTTGTCACTGGTTTGAAGTCAGATTTGGAGTCTGCAACTTTTACAGTGTGGGTTCTGTCAGTGAGCCAGTTGGCAACTCATCTTGTGACATAGGAATTTATAACTAGTTTAGTGAGTTTAGCTATAATTCCAAAATGGTGGATGGTATCGAAAGCCTTGGTGATGTCAAGACAGGCTGTGTAAACCACGTTACCCTAATCTACGGCTTTAGTAACTGCCTCAAAGAAGTCAATCAGGTTCAAAAGGCATAATCTGCCTTTCACAAACCCGAACTGTGTGGGGTCCAGAGTTTGGAGGTTACCAATGTCTTTGTTTATGAGTTCCATGATGATATGTTCCATGGCCCTGCAGACCAGGCTCGTCAGGCTAGTATGTTTTTGTCCCAGGAGTATGAGTGGTTCAGCTATGGACACATGGTGGCAATACAGTGGCAGAGGATGGCAAGGCAACACAGCAGAGATATAACATCAGCAAGGTATGCCAGTATGCATGCATGACTCCCTAGGTGCATATGTGTAGAACAGAGTGTCAGGGAGAATGGGTAGAGTCAGTGCCATTGTGCTTTCATACCCTGTGTCATACTCTACTACCCTTGATACATGTCACCTGGGTATTCTGCACGTAGAACTCTAGATATTGATGGACATCAATTATTCTTACATAGAATAGGGCAATTTAGGGCCAGCAGCTAGTCATAAGTCCATACAATGCATAACCAATGTACAGGGGTAGGCCACATGGTCATGTCTCTGATGCTGCAAGGGGACATATTTACATGCAAACAAATTGGAAACTGTGAGATTAGAACCCCTATATATCTAATAGTACACACTATAGCTTGTAGTAGTTATTGCATGCAACTCATTTTTCTGATGTTACACTCTCAGCCAGTGTTCTTAAGGTGGATGACATCAGCAGACCTTGTAAAGAAGGCCAGCAGCTAGTCACTGGACATAAAATGCATAACCATTACACAGGCTTGTCTGAAGTGTTGTCTGGGGATATATTTACATAAACATGCAGAGAGTTGGATGATGTGAGATTAGAACTCCTACCTATCTAGTCGTACACACTATAGCTTATAGTACTTATTACATGTGCCACACTGCTTATTTGATATTGCACTCTCAGCCAGTGCTTTTAAGGTGGATGACATCAGCTGGCCTTGTAAAGGAGGTTAATGTTGAGGCCAGCAACTAGTCACTGGGCATAAAATGCATAACCATTACACAGAGATAGCCCATGCAGGTATGTCTGAAGTGCTGCATGGGGATATATTTACATACACACACATACCCACACCAACACACACAGTTGGAGGATGTGAGATTAGATCTCCTACCTATCTAGTCGTAGACACTATAGCTTGTAGTACTTATCGCATGCACCACAGAGTTTACCTACTGTTAGATTATCAGCCAGTACTCTTAAGGTGGATGACATCCACAGGCCTTGTAGAGGAGAGAATTTAGAGGGAAGCAGCCAGTTACAGGGCCATAAAATGCATACCATTGCATGGAGATAGCCCATATAGGCATATCCATAGTGCTATGAGAGGAAGTATTCACACACACACACACACACACACACACACACACACACACACACACACACACACACACACACACACACACACAGAATAGAGTTGGATGATGTGAGATTAAAACTCCTACATATCTAGCGTTACACACTACAGCTCACAGTACCTATCACATGCGCCACAGGCTATGTCTGTTGTATATGTTGATACAGGCACAGTATTTGTGGAGTACGCAAAATGGCCTTGTGTTAGACAGCATGTGTGGCCTGCAGAGTGATACTGCTTGGTACTGTTATTGTATATAGTGTCCTAGGGGTGGTATACCTGGTAATATTGTTGCTATGTGTGGACACTTACCAGTCTGGCCATATGTGACTGTTTGCAGTTTGATAGGTAGACGTGTGGCCAGGGACAATAAGGCCTGTCCAAGACATGCATTGCACCCATTGTACATTACACTACCTGCATACCTATGTCTATCTACAGGGTGACAGTCTGCAGGCACAGGGGTCTGTCGGTGAATGGATTATGTACTGCTGTGGCCTTGGTCTGGTGCCATCAGAAAGCTGTTGTAATGTGCATGTGCAAATTACCCAGGCATTCAGGGGTATGTGGGAACATTTGTACATCCCTGCCCATATCTATATCAATGGTGTATAACAGGGGTGTCTCCTTAAATGTAGTTGTGCGTGTAAGTAATGTAAATGTGTTATGTAGATGTATGTGGGGAGTCTATGTATTATTGTACATTATATAGCTATATATACATCTTGTTATTATATATTTGCCACATACTGATAGTGACACTAATCAAGCATGAGTGGGATAGGGAGAGACAGATATGTATACGTAGCTGTATGTATGTACAGACATATTTCCACATAGCAGGTCTTTGGGCAGTAGAGGCAACAGACTTGGGCTCAAGTTAGCTAAGTGTAGGAGCATGCCCAGTGTGATTGTCAGTACTTGCAAGGTGACTCCAGGCCAGAGCTACCTGTACTCCAGTCCAAGATTATTGTGTGCTGCAGGCCATTGGCTGCTGCACCTGTTACCACAGTACTGCAGTTCCCTGATATTGTCCAAGGCATTCCCCAGCTCTTTGATTACCTTAATATGTTACTCAAACTTAAAACTGTACAGAGCTTCACAGACTGTCCAGACGTTTGCCTCATATTTTTTGGCTTATTTCACATACCATTGTGATTTTCTAGCAAATTAGTGGCAAATCAGTGAAGATTGGAGTAAGTAAATAACAACAGACATTTAAGTTTCAGACTCCATGCACATCAGGAGAGTCATGATAATGCAGGACCTGTTATTTTATTGACATTCTACATTTATAGTAGCAAATATTTAAAACCTGTCCCAATTTGTGATCCTTGGTCCCACTTTTATTCACTTTATTTGGCCAGATTTCCTGCTCTAAGAGGTTGAGAGATATGATGTGACTGGGGTACATGGTGAAACACCACACAAAGGGTGACAGTCTGCATACATCTCTCTGTGCATGTTTTTGCAGAATATACAGCATTTTGCTCCATATGTCAGCTGGGTTCCTCATACATTTGTGGTTTCCCGGTGCTATATGGTAAACAGTGGTCATTGACTTGCTGTACCTACTGACACATTTAAGTGATGGCCTTTATATCCTGCAGCTAATCTGACCTGTTGCAGCCTGCTGTTATACTAGCCACCTGCTACATTACTCAATGTGTGTATAATACCTGTCTGTAGGTATGGCCCTTTCTGTCCCCATTCACTCTGGCTCTGTCCAGCTTTCTTGCAGTAACCAATTGAGGGGTTATGATAGTCTGTGGGACTACCACCATATGAATACCTCACATGCAAAAGATGTTGGATGCTGCCAAATTTGAACCATCAGCACCATCGCACATGCTACTGCCCCTGGCCCAGTGAGCCACACCAGCCACCAGACAGAGAGGTTTCATTCCTCACACTATCAACAAGATAGAGGAATTGTCTGGTCTTCTGGTATATCATTGCAGACTTACTGTTACAGCAGTTGTATGGGAACACTGATGTGTTTGGGGTGGGGGACGACCAGGCTATGCTCTGCTGGGGTAGACAGTCATGTGACTGTCCTGTGACCTGACTGGTATATCCCTGGAATAATTTCATGGAGTTTCCAGCCATGTGGCCTATTGAATATTATGGGACACATACTAGTGAACAGAGTACCTGTTGTCCCATGTGGCTGTTGGATCTGTACAAGTAGCTCAGTAGCCCACTATAGAACTCTGCAAGTGGCCCAGTAGCACTCTATATATAGCCCACTATATTCCCTTGCATGCATGTGGGAGGTCCATACATATGCTACCATATTGTAGAACATCATATAAGTGGTGTACAGGAGAGTGACTTACCTTGCAAATGCATGATGCATGGAGTCCACAGCCTGTACATGGGGAGGTACAGGTTGTGTGGTCTGGCTGGCTTCATATTTACTAGTATGTATGAAAGTCGGAGTAAGGTGTCAGTCCATATGGCCCTAGGTTGTCAGTGTATTTGCTATGCATTGTCTCTTGGCTAAGGCCAGGTCATATTGGGCATGTCTACATCTGCCTACAAGGACAGCCTCAGGGGGTTCATCCTCCAAGTCCCCCTGTGGGTGTGGCTGTGGTGACCTAGGTACTGGATGGGGGATGTGGTGACCTTCCCTTTGCTGATCCTGCTGCAGCTGTTTCCATAGGATCAAATTGTGTAACATGGCACATACTGTGAACATCTGTGCACATCTGGTTGAGAGTACTGCAAGGCTCCACCAGATATATTGAGGCACTGTAACTATGACTTTAACAGTTCAAACATATGCTCTATGATGTTTCTGGTTTGTTCGTGTACCTCATAATGGCATTCTTCAGTGGGTGGGTGTGCATTTCTGATGGGTGTTATCATCCATGGTTCCAGTGCATAGCCAGCATCCCCAAGTAAATGGCTGTGTGAGATGTCCCCCCTAACAAACATCTGGTACAGCTGTGATTCATGCCAGATATGAGAGTTGTGATAACTGTCAATGCTGCCAGCACACACATTCATGATAAAGCCCTGGTTATTGCACATGACCTGGCAGTTGATGGAGTGGTACCCCTTGTGGTTGATGTAGATTCTACCTTCTTTACTGGTTGGTGCCTTGGTATGTACATGAGTGTAATCTGTGGCACCCAATACTTCAGGATAGTGTGCCACACTGTAGAAGAGTGCTCACTGGCATGTGACCACATGACATCAAGAAACTAGTGGAGTACCCGGGAAGCAGATGTCTGTGAGACCCCCATCATGTCCCCATTTGTTGTTTGGAAAATACCTGTAGCTAGTATCCTAAGGGCTACACATACCTTTGTTTCCACTGGTATGGGTTTCCCTCTGTTGGCACTGGATCTGAGTTGAGGTTGGCAGATCTCAGTGAGTTCTTGTAGTATATCCTCGTCCACCCTGTAGTGCTGTACAATCTCTAGCTCATGTAGCTCCTGGTAGGTTACCCTGGGCCTGAACACTCTTCTCCTTCTTAGTCTAGGCCTATGGTCACCAGCAGCTGCATTAACCTCAGCATCTAGCACATACATATGTAGCAGACCTGCAGCAGCACCTAGCATTCTCTAGGTTAAAATTTCCAAGTCTGTACTCCAATGGTGCAGAGTATGGGGGAAAATCAGATTGTATAGTGTATGCATACTTTATAGTACTCTGCTGTAGGTGTAGACTATGTGATTTGCTACCTATGGTGCAATCCACCTGCAAGTACATCATTAAGTGGTTTAATGACCCTAGTTTAAGTGAAGCAGGGCTCATTAGTAATTAATATACAATTGGCTTTCTCAAACAATTTTTTTTGGCAGTCTTCCTTGCTGAGCACTGTGGTGTGCTGCACACCCTCATGGAAGGTCATGCTCACCATAGCCGTGTGCCAGACAAACATACTCAAACAGTCTCAAACCTTCTGAAACATGACCCTCTAAGGTTAACAAAACTTAGCAGTCACCAGACATACTCCCCTGCTGAGCAGAGCAGCATGCCACTGAACTCCAGTGAGCTTAAATGTTTGGGTACACCTCCCCCCTTTTGATGTCAGCTAACACTTCTGTGGACACCAATACAGTTCTGTCCCAACACGGATGGGATCTGCGGACACAGATACCAATTTCTGCTATTCAGTAAGTTCAGCTCATTTGCATACAGATCCATGCACAGTACCTGGAAACTACATGGTTTCAGGCCCTGCCTCGTTAGCAACCACAGCAGTCCTACACTGTACATACTCATCACAGGGTCCTATAATGCATTACTGTTACATACTCACAAATTCTGTTTTTTACAATCTTTTTATATTTTTTTCCATAATGGCATGTTTGCACACCGTGGCAAGCCATGCAAACATACCCAGGGTATTAAAAAAGTAAAATTATTTACATTTGTTTTCCATACAGTTTTGGACACACAGTGGTTATTTTTGCATATATCTGTGTCTGCTATACTGTTTCTGCTACTGTAACTACACTTTTATAGCCCCTGGTGTCATTTTTGCATCCTGTACACGGAATTTTTCTGTGTATATTACAGACACCAACATGGGGTCTGCACGACTGACTATCTGCTTGCTGGATTGCTCTCCTGTCTCATTTGCATGTATTTCACCTGCTTATGAGATGATTTTTAATTCCACGGACACTTCCATGTTTGCATGCTCGTGCACGCCCCCTCAGCTCCATTTACTGGATTGCACATCTGCTTACTTCCATGTAAGCACCGTGCCACTATGCCTACATGGCAAATAAGTCCATGTAGGCTTTATTAAATTTCCACCACATCCCTCTCCTTCATAACACCAAGATTACTATGTCTGCATTTGCTGGCAACTTAAACATAACTTTAGAAAAAATAAAAAATAAATCAGTCTTACTTCTATATTGAAAAATGAAACATAATAAAATTGTGTAGTTTTAGCCAGTTAAGCATACATTTAATTATTATTAACAGTTTTTTCCTGAAAATCTGTAACGTACAAAATGTCGTTATGATTTTACACTAACAGCATCAAGATATAATATGTATTGTATTTCAAGTTATATTTTAAAACTTTTTATTCAGTGCTTTGAGTAGTTATTAGGTTTTTTATGTTAATTTTTCCAATGGGGTTATTGTTAAATATAGGTACTGGGGAACAATATAGAAGTAAGACTGTTAGTTGATGTAAAAGAATTTTTAAAGAATAGTTTTAATTGTTTAATTGGTATCAATTAAGTGTGAATATAAGCAATGGGATTGAATTATCTGAACAACTCTGATGATGCCAAAGGTTTGTTAACCCCGGCGAAAGCGCTTAGTTGTTCGGTGGAACAGTGATTGTTTGTGTACCTTGGAGCATTAAACCGTTATCGGCTATACAGTGTCGGTGGATTTATTTTTTATTTTTTCAACAGTTTTGGTTTAGGGTCATTGACCCAATTGTTTTGTTAAATATAACTTTACGCTGCTCTCCTCATATTGCAAGAAAATCCTTTCCTCTAGTGATTCTTTCTCTAGATTTGCTGACTATAAGCTTATCCCAGGGAAATTCTCAATCTTTCTCATCAATCATGAACACCAGTTAAGCATTTTTCCTCTTCAATGGATAATAAATTAACCCACTCAGGAGTCTTCCCCTTTCATTTTTTTCTTCATTTCGTCATGCAAAGTTAAATATCATGCTTAACAATATGAGCAATTAGCATGCTTGTACATAGTTTATTTCTTGTGTGCTATACACTGTTTGTTATAATCATATAAAGAGTTGTACACTGTTTGTTATAATCATATATTCATTCATACTTCACTCTCATAAATGCTTGAATGCTATGGTTATGTAATTTCCAATGTATTTGTTAAAACTATTGTCAATAAAGATTTTTGGAAAAAAAACAATTGTGACAGTGCACATTTGAATGGATGACATCACCATTCTTTCATATGTTGATGTTCTTTTAAAATGAAGGTGGTTTAAGTGCACATTAACACTACAGAATAATACATACTACATGCATTAGAAGCCTTTTTTACCTAGCAGGACAGACAAACACACATGCACAATAATCAATCATTACTGTATTAAATCTCCTCCCTCTGTACTTACGCAGTCTAGACAGCACAGTATCAACAGCCAAAACCCTAAGCTAACTCATGCTACTACTGTGATGTGGTTCATTTTTGATAGCATGATGTAAACATGGTGTTTCCAAAATTGATTATTGCCTTGGGACAATATGGAATTTTATGGTAATCCTATGCCACTGAAAATAAGTCTCCTAAGTGGAAGTTTACATAAGGGATGACGCCACAGACACAGTTGTACATGACAGTGCACACAATCACATTAGTTGACCGATGTTGGATTTAAACCCCCTACCTATCTGTTCAAACACTCTATAGAAAAGAAGATTAGCTGCAAGCACTACAGGTGTAATCTGAGTTGTAAAGGCACTGTGTGTATTTTTGACATGATGGCCTCATTGGTTTTCTGCTGAAACAATGTTTGTGAAAAAAGTGGGATAAGTGAATGGGTATGTCCTCTCCCATGTTAAAATCTTCTGCTGACTGGAAGTTGACACATCACATTGCTCAGAAAGCAATATGCAGCTGTTGTTGAAGCCACACACACAAGCTCCCCAGTGGGAGATTCAAACCCTCTACATCTGCAGTTATAAAATCTACAGTTAACAGTACTGGCCACAAGCACCACAGGAGAAGCATGATTCTTAAGGGGCGAGAGTGCACCTTTGACAGGATTACTTCATCACTGTATTGCAGAGATGTTGTGTTAAAAGTGGAATAAACTGCAGAGATAGAGAGTTGTGTCCAAAGTTAAAGTTTTCAGTTGAGTGGTAGTGGACATATCAGATCTGTTGTTAAAGCTTTACTTTCATGACACTAGAACCACACAGACCCCCAAGTTCACCACTTTTAGATTTGAACCACCTACCTAACTAGTTGTACAGTCTGGAGAATGCAGTATTAGCCACAAGCACCACAGGAGAAGTCTCTTATGGGAAAAGAGTGCACTTTTGACACAATGACCTTGTCAGTGTGTTACAGAGAAGATGCTTATGATACAACTGGGATAAGTGTAGGAGGGAATACTGGCCCAGGTGAAATATTCCCCTGACTGGTAGCTGATACAGCATGTCTGTTCAGGAAGGTATTAGTACCTGATATTGCAGCTACACATACAAGTTCTTCATTGACAGATTTGAACGTCCCACCTATCTAGTTATACAATCTACAAAACACAGTATTAGCTGCAGGCATCACAGAAGTCTGAGTGTTAAGGGGATAGAGTGCACTTTTGAGATTATGATCTCATCAGTTTGTTGCAGAGAGGATGCTATTAAAAGTGGGATAAAGTCCAGAGGGGACTATGTCCAAAGTTAAATGGATTCTCTTCAGTGGAAGCAGACATGGCACATTTTACATTGAGGTGTTACTTACCTGTCACTAGACCCCCCCCCCACACACACACACACACACACACACAAACATGGTCTCTGTGATGTGAATTGAACCACTTATTTATCTAGTTACAAAAGCTTAAGAAAGCAGTATTTGTCACAAACACTACAGGAGAACTCTGTCTTTAATGACGTGAAAATGCACATTCATACTTAGTAAAACTTCACTATTAGGAACAGCTGGTACTGCACATTACAGTTTTGGGAGAATGCATGTGTATGGAAAGGCCACTGCAGTAACACTGTGGATGTCCCTTGTAATGCCATACTTCTATGGTAAACTTCCTATACTGTCATTTATGTATACTGTATTCTGTGAGGGACATATACCTGTTTCATATTATGGGATGCCAATGATAATCACAATTGTAAACCACTGGATTATCATTCAAGCATTTCTGCTACTTCATTGTGGGATGGTTGCTTGGAAATAGCAAACATTTACAGTGTCACTGTCATTTGTTTTGCCTCGTTTTGAAAATGTGCATTGACAATACAAACAAATACTTCTGAAATATGATAGTGCACTTCAGAATAACATTAATGGATTATGTGTGAATAGATTACCCACCATTATAGAATGGGCAAACTGCACATCAGCAGCCTGATTGGAGAATGAACATTGTCCAGCAGGGTATTAATGTACAAGTAATGCCCGCTAAAAAATGACTCCGCCACTTCACAGCAGCATATCAAGCTGCCATGGAGCTCGGACTGAAAAAAAAACAAATGTCCACCATTATTTAACCCTCACTAAGCAGCAGTTCTGCTGTTCAGCAAGTGTAAAATATATTACAAAAAAAAAAATTGAAAAACAAAAGTATGTGTGTGTTTGTTTATTTCTGTGTGTGTGAGTGTATGCATGCATGTAAGCATAACTCTCAATCTCTCAGTGCAAGAAATCTGGACAAAGCCAGAAGGAATGGGAGGCCCAAAAATAGGGACAGAATTTAAATATTGTTCCTATAAACTTAGAAAGTAGCTAAAATAACAGGTTTTACATTATTGTATATTTTCTGAAGGATATAAAGTCTGAATCTCAAATGTCTTTCATTATTTAGTATTATTTAGCGATTTCAGTCTTAAATGATTTACCAGAAAACCTCAAATTTTATGAGGAACAGACCAAAAATATGAGGCAAAAATCTGGACATTCTGTGAAAATCTATACAGTTGAGAGGTATGCAGGTGATTGAAAGTGAGAATGATCAAGCTGTTATTTTACATTCGCTAAGCAGTGCTTTTGCTGTTTAGCACGTGTAAAATCTAAATATAACAGAAACATTTTTTGTGTGTGTGTGTGTGTGTGTGTGTGTGTGTGTGTGTGTGTGTGTGTGTGTGTGTGTGTGTGTGTGTGTGTGAGTCTGTGTGTTTGTGTTTATGTTTCTGTATGTGTGCGTGAATGCATGCATGAAATCGAGGTGTGTGTGACACATAGAGAGAGAGGGGGGGAGTAAAGAGTGAGAGTGATCTAACACTGGCAGCAGCAGCAGCCAAGAGGTTTATGTACATCTCACCTCTTACATAAGTTAACTGAATAAAACATAAAATAAAAGGGGAACAAAGGCTCAAAACAGGAACATATTCCTGTTTAAAAAAAATCACAAAGTTGCTGCAATAATAGGACTTGTGTTAGCATGCATTTTCTGAAGTACAGGTGTGTGAATGGGGGCAGGGGGTGGTGTGTGTGACAGAGGGAGAGACAATGAGATCAATGGAACACTGGCAGTAGCAGATAAGAGGTTTGCACACCTCTCGGCCTTTTAGCTCAAGAAATGTGTATAAAGCCTGAAATAAAGGGGGAACAAAGGCTCCAAAACAGGAACAGATTTTAAATGTTATACTTAAAAAATTAAAAACTTAAGTTAAATAACAGAATTTGTGTTAACATGAATTTTCTGAAAGAAATAGTCTGAAAATCAAATGCATGTCATTATTTAATGACTTCAATACCCAATGACTTGCAAGAAACCATTTTAGCAGTAATGGACCAAAAAAATAAAGCAAATATACAATTTTTTAAAAAATATATATATATTTTGCATGTAAAATGCTTCCTCTAAACTGATTTATATATACTACAGCAACTTTGAAACACTAGATAGATGAACTATTTTACATCCAAAATATATATAAAAAATAATATAGTAATAAATATATGAATAAGTAAAGCACAACAATTTTACAGAGAGCCCATTCTCTAAGCACAATAATGCCCTCCAGGCTGTGTGTTAATGTATAATTAATGCCTGCCCAGGGGTGTTGTGAGGCCCGATGACGACATTAATTACACATTAACACACACCCTAGAGGGCATTACTGCTTGCTAGTAACACAGTTGCAAGCATAACTATTGAAGTGCAGACATGCATTAACAGACTGACTTAATTGAGCCAACATCACTCTGAAGTACAGATGCCTTGTTTTCAAAATTCAGTAAAGACATACAGACATAGTACAACCTAAACAAAGAATTATTTGTTGTAAATATTTTTTTACTCTCTGCTAGAAGCACAGCACTGACAAGCTCACTTGTGCTGCTGATGGAAAATATTAGCATATGTGTAATCATATCTTGAGGTTTCAAACTTAGAATGGGAGTTAGAAGTAGTTTGTGGTGCTCTGTGCCAACCTTTGTGCAATAAGCAGTGTACACATCCAACCATGTCTGAGTCTGTTGGAATACAGAACAAATATGTCTTATAGTCAGGTTTCAGATGTCATGATTTGCACATTTATCATGACAGTTCCAGTTCTTCAATCCTTATATGTATGCTACAGGTGTATTATGATGCACATGAGCGACCAAGCATGTTAATGTTCAGATCTATACACAGATTTTTGCAAACTTTCAAGGGTTCTAATCCAGGCATTGGATAAGTGTTATTGACAGCTTTTGCACACGTTTAATTGTCTAGCTGTTTTGAATCAAAAAGGTTTATCTGATGACACACAATGGGTAGGAAGTGATGGACCATTGATAATAGGAATACAGATAAAGACATAATAAGAGATTATTTTATGATTCATTTCAGTACAAATTTGGTTGTGTGTTACTCTTTGCTTTATCATCCTAATTATTCAAGCAAGATCTTTACAAGATAGTCTTCATGATAGGAAACAAGCACATTAATACATCATCATGATAATGGTATATTAAGAAGATGTGTAACCAATAGTTAAACCCATGGGAGTCATAAAAAATTCAAGAACACTTTGACATACAACAGGATTTGAACCTTAAACGTATACAATGACAAATCTTCAGGCTGGAGTATTATCTAAACACACCACACAGGATCATCTACTTCACAAATTTCAAATATCACAAAAGATTTCTGAAAATGGGGAATGTATGTATTACTCATCATTACTCTTGTGTCAGCTGTATGCAGTATATTCAACTCCTCAGCTTGTTCAATAAGATTAGCTTGACTATAAATAGCCAAACTAAGTAGCATGAAAGAAAACAGAGTAATGCGGTCAAAAGCAAAAATTCACAAACTTTTGTCATAAGCTGTTTACTTCCACTTAGCCTAAGCTGCAGTTGGTGCTCGGCAGTAGACATTCTGCATATACATAGAAGGAAGGCAAAAAGCTACATAAGTGAGGAGATACATAGAGTGGGGGAGAAGGAGACAGGCATCAAGTAGCTTATGATGGAACCAGGATAATGGTGGCCTCTAACAATATGTAGGCAACAGCTGCACAATTAACAGTGTACAAAAAGCTGTCTATAATGCTTAGCTAATGCCTGGATTAGAACCCTTGACAGTTTGCACAAATCTGTATATAGAGCTGAGCATAATCTCATCACACAATAAAGTAGCGCCTACTTCATACACTTAAAGTCACACAATTGAAAGACAGTGACAACTTACTGAAGAAGCAGAGGTAAACAAAGACAGACAGAGAGAGAGGGAGTGAGAGGAACAGTAGCATTATTTTTAGTGGGACGTGTAGGACCATCTGTATGGTGTGTTACTCTTACTTATTTCCTCACTAATAATCTGCCACAGTCTGTAAAATAAAGTGCTTGTCATAGGGAGCAAGAAGGGGTAGGACAGCAAAACCAACATTAAAACATAAGCAGCATATGAGTGTCTTACAAACTCTCCCTGTTGGGGAGAATCTTTTTGTAAATGCTTTCCTGCTGCACTATTCAAATGGTATGTTACTGAAATGTTGGAGAGGGAGATAAATACAAATGTTTGCAGCTAACCTTATGACTTGAAATATAAAATGGCATGACATTATAATTTGGCTTACAGCTGTAATTGAACTCATGACATCATACAAAAAACAGTCTACAGACAAGGGAATTACCTCAACATGCCCCATAGCAACTTCTAGTTTATTATATTCAGCAGTCTAGGAACTGTTATAGTAACTGTTTTAGAGTGGTGCCTTTAGCCCATATTCCCATAGCACAGCAGATTTAAGCAGATTTGTATGAACGTAACTGCAGTTCTGTAGCTATAATTTAAATCATCAGCTTTTTGGCATAAGAAGTTAATTTTGGAAGTCAGTGAATGTGAAATTAATAGAACGAAAATAAAAATATCTGAGAGGTATAGTTCTTTAACTGAAAGAGTGGTCTGCTGTGCTATATGTTCCTTTTGCCCATGTTTTTATGTGGTGAAGACGAAACGTAAGCTTATAAATAGGATCAGCGAGCACATTGGGAATATAAGGGATGCTAGTGAAGTGAATGTACTTGCTAGACACATTAGTGAGTACAGCAATCACCAGTTCAAATGTGTAGTACTTGAAGTCCAAAAATGACATAATAGGGGAGCGACCTGGCCATATTTACTCGAAAAAGCTGAGTTGCTATGGCAATTACGACTTGATGCCACCCACTGGCCAGGCTTAAATGACAGCCTTTATGTAAGCAGTCTGTTTAAATTGAGGGCTCTTGATAGGTGAAACATTCCCTTTAGATATGGATATGGTACAAAAATGTTTTTTTATAAATGGCCTTCATACCTGTTGTATGTCTATGTACATGAAATTTATTCATTTGTTCCTAATGGATTTTTAACTGTATGCATATTTTATTTATATGTTTTTATATAAATATATATATATTTTTTAAAAGCGTCTTAAAAGCATTTTATTTTTATATACACATATTTACATATTTATTCTTGTGTTTATAATATATAGTTTAGGGTGTTGACATTTGCATAATCAGTTTTTATATGTATTTTTATATTTTTATACTTTGATATTTATACTGTTTTATGCTGGCACATTTATGCGTAGTGTTTCTGACTTCTGTTTCAGAAGACTGTTTCAGACTTGGGAGTAGTTTTCACTAATCCAGGAAATGATGTCATGTAAGATTTCCTATTTAAAACAGTTTACTTCCTTAATTTCCTTGTATCTGATGAAGTTTCTGCTTTAATTTTTGGAACAAAAGTGCTTTTACCTTCTTGTTTGTCTGAATAAAGAACACATCCTTGTACTGAATTGTACTGAACTGGGCATGTTGGCTTGATTTAAAGCACACATTGGATTATTTCAGGGCTCACTGACTCTTAGTGCCTGCATACTGCTTGTGCGACAATTTTCTTGGTAATAATTGTAGCATTGGACAGACAATTTCATGACTGGAGAGTCACCACACCAGAGATAGGTTACAAAAATAACAGAATAATGTTGTATGGCCAAATAGACCAAATAAAGTGTGCCAAGGTGACACATGGGTGAAGTGGAGAGTTATGTGTGAGGTGTATTTTTTTTGTTGGAAAGGTGACCATTTTTTTTTTTGTTTGTTTTGAGAGAGAAGTATGTTGTGAAAGATGCTTAGGAATGACAGGGCCAAGTAGGCAGGGTAGGATAGATAGCAGGCACTTGCACCCCCCCCCCTGGATTCAGTTGGCCCAGAGGTTTCATTTTCTTTTAATTAAAAAAAAATGTTTTTTTTTTTCCTTTGCGTCAAGTCGGACAGACGGAACAGATGTTTGTGACCTGATTTCGTCTTCTCCATCTGTGCGACTGATGGCTTACAGCTTTAGCTTCTGAGCCTGCCCCACACGTGGAATTTGAAATCCCGAAGATGTTGGGACTGCAGACGAGTGCACAAGTGAGAGGTAAGTGTGTGCGTGTGTGTTTTTAAGTGTTTAAGAGGTATGTGCAAGTAAGAAATAGTTAGTTAGGGGTATGTGGATGTAAGAATTAGATAGGGGTTTGTATGCATTAGGAGTTTGGAAGTGTTCTTCCAAATAAACGCACGTTGGTTTGTGATTTCTATGTAACAAGTGATGGAGGAAGAAGAGGTTTCCCTCTTTTCAGAAGAAATGGGAAGTGATAATTCTGCCTAAGTAAAATATTCAAAGTCACAAAATAAAATGGCACTGTCGATGTAGGAATTTGCTAAAGATTTCATAGTGTTGCATATAACATTATTTGCACTTTATATCTCTTAAGGAGATCTTAAGGATTATCATGACACTGGAAGTTACTTTTGGTCTTCCTTCGTGTGGGAATTTTACGGGTCCAGTTTATTGGATCAGGGTATGTATCAATGGGAAATATGCCAGTCAGTGCAGCTGAGGTATTACTTATGATAGTTTAGTAGAAAACTTTATTTTAGTTGACAGCTGTCCTAGTTCTTCCATTTATTGGTGAATGTTAGCATTGTATTTGAAATGTTTGCTATTACTGTTATTGTATTTAACAGAAGTGATTGTATGTTTGGGCATGGCAGTGCAAGACAACGCTTAAAGGAAATTCCACATTTGCTATCTGTATAGTAGCGAATCTGTTTATATTTTTTATTCAGGGTTGAACATTTCAGATGCATCCAGTTTTCTCTAGAATCAATAATTTACCAAGATTCTGCAATGTTCTTACTTCATTGTATTTTAAATGAGCAGTTGGTTTGCATTTACTGAGCAGCTGTGGCTGTTTTGGGTGAATCAGTAGTAATGTTGTGGTTAAGAGATTCGTTCAGCATAAGGCATTATGCAAGCTGATGTGTGAGAGGCAAAGTTAACGAACAACGTTATGCAGTCACTCAGCCACCCACTTCTGTAGGATCTAAGGTTTCAGTCTGTATTTACAGAGCCATTGAGTTGCTACTTTTATTAACCGCTGTTCTGTTCACGACAAAGGGCATGTCTGCATGAGACTGTGGAGCATTGTGAATCTATTGCTTATTGTGGACTGCCTTTACACTTATTTTCTGTTTTTTATCAAGTTTTTTTTCATGGTTGCTACTCAACTCCTTTGCTCGTTGCAACTTTTGCCCTTCCACACTAGACTGGCTACCTCACAAACAGAATATTTACAGTGAGATATGTGTTCACACACACCTAAAGAAAATTAGCACAGGGTTCCACAACGATCCATGTTAGCACTTATGCTTTTCACCTTATTCATCAGCCACCTCCCAGCAAGCATTGACACAGCCAACACCATTTTATATGCAGATGACATAGTTCTCAGCCACTCATTAACCTTATACAAAACCATAGTAGAACAGTTTCACCTTGGTAAGTTAAAAACAAAACTAGATCTTAAAATGCTAGCCATGAGTTTGTCCCCTGAAAGCAAAACAAAATTAAACCCAACCACCTCTGTCTATATCACTCTCATATGACATAAATCCCATTGAATGTGTTATCTGTTTTTAAATACTTAGGTGTAACTCTTGTCTCCAGCCTAAACATGCATTTTCACATTAACTACCTAAAGGCAAAAATAAATCCTATGTTTTTTGGCTATCGCCAGATTTCATAATGCCTCATACCAGGAGGAAGGAAGGAATGCAGTACATCAAAATATCCTCCAAACCTAGTTAGAATCTAGAATCTGTCCTACCATTACTAGTTTATGTCTTCACTAAAAATCTGAAAGACCTACAAACTCACTCTAACAAAATATGCAGATTCATTCTTATATTCTGATAATATAAACATTACTGTTTTCACACTCAGAAGACCAAAAATAGCTTTCCATAAAAGAGAGAGCAGACCTTTAACTGTCCATTATCCACAAAGCTCTCCATAGTGAAACTTTTTGAGCTCCCTGAGCCATAAACTAACAATAAAAAGATACTCCATACCACCTTCAGTCACAAAGCAACTATGCCCAGGTTTACTTAGACCCCCAAAGACACCTTCATCCTCTGAACACACATCAATGCTGGCACCTAAGCTTTGGGTCCCACTAACCTCCCCTCAACTTCTGTAATTTGAACACATGCAGCTCATTCAGGGAAGAACTCCTCACTGTAATCCAGGGGCCACCTGCACATGTTTCAGTAACCCACCAGTAGCATTAAATAACCTGAGTTTGCTCTCTGGCAGTAATGTACACATTCCCTAAACACAGTTCATTGCTGAAAACCATACCTGCCTCCCGCACCCACCCCTTTTGCACTTACTAACCCCCCCCACACTAATACACCTTCCTAACCTAATCTCTACCCAGCATTAACACCCCTGTCAGTAATCTCTCTCTCTCTCGCTCTCTCTCAGCCTCTCTCTCTCTCTCTCTCTCATTGTACATATCCACAGATGATCTGGTCAACTTTCTGATTTATTGAGGCTTGTCTTTGTATGTATTATGTTTGCTTTTTCTGTTATAAGACATTGCAGTTTGTACTGTTGTGCCAGAAGCTCTACTTTGACTTCTGTGCTCATGTAAAATGTGATGTGTAACTCCCCAGCTTTGGCTGAAATGGATCCTCTCTGGATCAGCCTATATATAATTTCTCATTCTTGGGACATCTTTGTCATGTTTCATTTCATTTCCACATAAGCTGTCAACCAACAGATTCCATTTCAATTGAAGACCTTGCATAGTGGTGTTCACCAGAAAAATACAGGCTTGTGTAGTACTGGCTGTTGGTGTTGTGATGTCCCCCTCTGGACCAGTAATCAACAAGCCTGAACCCACACCACCGACACCGGTGAGGGCCATTCACTTGGAACAAAAATAGATATGCACTGTATGTAAGAATTAGGTAACGGTAGGTGCGTGTGTGTAAGTAGTAGGTAGGGGTATGTGTGTGTGTAAGCATACCTCTCAACTGTCCTTGATTTTAACTCAAATTTTAGCTCTGTCCCTCTGAAATGAATCCCTCTTAACACTAGTGTCTTTTGGCGGAAAGGTGCTGCATTATACTTAATAAATAGTGACAATGATTAAAAGGTACTGATATTTGTTCCTGTAGGACTTGTATATTAATTCACATACTCTTATTCTGTTAATGTCTCAAGTTAATAGATGTAATAGTTTAAGTGTCCCTGATTTGTTCTACACTTGTCCCTGATTCTGTTGAAATTTGTCTCGGAGTGGCTGAGGTATGTGTATAAGTAGTAGGTGTGTGTGTGTATGTATGTATAAAAGAGAGGTAGCACACCCCTCAGCTTTTTGCCCCATATTCCTACTAAAAAGGTTTGAAGTTGCTACATAATGACAGACATTTGCGTTTTAGACATCATATCCTTTAGAAAAATGCATACTAACACATATCCTGTTAGTCTAGCAATTTTCTAAGTTCATGAGAGAAATATTTGTAATCTGTCCCTATTTATGTTAAGCTTTGGTCATATTTCTTGCACTAAGAGGTTGAGGTGTGTGTGTGTGTGTGTGTGTGTGTGTGTGTGTGTGTGTGTGTGTGTGTGTGTGTGTGTGTGTGTGTGTGTGTGTGTGTATGTGTGTGTATGTGTGTAATTTCCTAGTTAGAGTTAGCAGGTGGAATTTATTTTCAAGTGCATTTTTAAGGAATTGTGAGCTTCAAGAGAAGATAAATTTACTGCTGCTCATGCTAAGTCTGCTTAAAATGTACAACTGTTTAGTTCAGCAAATGGTATCACTATTGTCATATAGAATTTTAAAGCAATGTTAGTAGCACAGCAGGTAGCATACTTGCATCGTGATGTAGAAGGCTATAGGTTCTACTTCCACAGCATGTAGTTTTGCATTTTAGGTAGATGGGGTGCTACAGTCCTGAGTATGTCCTCCTTTGGAGGAAATGTCTAACAACTATGAACCTGTTTTTCAGCTTGCCACCCATTCCCTATTGCAATATACTAGCTTACCATTTTTGTTTAATGTAGCATGGACAATTTATTCTTTAAGGGCAGTAGGCACTGAATTTGTAGATGAAACACTGAAATATAAAGTTACAATAAAGAAAGGGTACCTCCTAATGCTAAAGTACAGCTATCAGTAACAAGTAAAGAAAAGTATTCAAAATGAAACACTGTACAACAATGGCCAATGAAGTAAAGTTCTCTTAGAGAATAGGTAGTGTGGTTAAATGATATAAAACTTAAAAGTTCAACATATATAGCAAAAAACTTGCATACATTTCCAGTACTTAAATTAAATGCACTTACAAGATATTCACACTGTGAATGCAGTTATACCATAGCAAAATGATGGCTGCAAAGTTTCCAGTCTTATGATGACTTCAAAGTATCCAACCTTTTTGGTCTGATATACAGGGTAACCACACTGAAGATGTAGTAGCTGCTATGTGACTGTGATGAACTGTGATAACAGCTTAACCAGTCTAACAGATCAAATAAAAGATTCTAGCTTTAATGGCAGTTAAAATCCTTTTATTGTAGGAAAAGTTAAAATCTTCATGTCAAGTTAATATCTTGATGTAGAATAAAACAGTCCCTATGTATTCCAAATGATAAGCGCTTTCGGTATCTTCTTCAGATCGTCAATCACAGTTCGCTATGGTATAACTGCATTCACAGCATTGCACTTTTAAGTTTTATATCATTTAACCACACTACCTATTCTCCAAGAGAACTTTACTTCATTGGCCATTGTTGTACAGCGTTTCATTTTGAATACTGAAATATAAAGTTGTTTTCTAGCAACAACCTCTTCATTTGTTTCAGATCTCTTTAATGTGGAATTATTCAAATGACTTTTACTTCTGCAGAGATTGTGCATACTGACTGACATTGGTGGATTGTAATGACAGAAGGTTAAGTGGCCTTTTATGGTTGAAAGTTTCTGAATTGGGCAGTTTGTCATTATTGGTTCATATGTTTTTTCATTGCTTGTTGGACAAACATTCAAAACTATAAATTTAAAACACACTCTAACAAGTGGTGCTGTATTATTAAAGGGATATAATTACATTATTTTATATTATAATTAAAACAATCTGTATATATTATAGTCATATGTATAATCATATGTATAAATATGTACACTTCTTATGCATACTCTTGTTTATCACAGTAACAGGAAGGATACTGTAATGTCTGTATCAAGAAATAAGGTCTAAAGCTTTTAGTTAAGCATGTAATGAAGTTGTTCACATCACTGATAATAGACCCAGTTTCATATAACTAAGGTTCAACCACACAAAAGCAGAAAACACCCAGAATTTCCCTCACTCACTCAGTAAAACTAATTTTGAGAAAAGAATTAATAATGTGCATATACTAGGGCTATTGGAATTATCTTTAAAAAGATGAAGTGATGATTTACAACTGTGTCAGTGTTGGGATTATGAAGAAATGCTTGATTAAGCATTAATTGCAAGATATACATAATTTAGTGACTGCACACAGTTTAAGTTAAATACAACTATAATGTGTTGTGCATTCAGAGGACAGAATGCCAGCTTTATTTAAACAGCAACTTGTGTTACTGAGAGCTAATCTTGGAAGCCAGAAAACACTAGTGTTATAAACTAATCTGTTTAAATCTGTATAATCTGAACAGGCTCATGGGACTAAGTTTAGTGTCCTACATGAGAAATTCTGAGCTAATGAACACTATTCCCCAGTAGCTGTTTCTAAGACACTTATAAATAAATAAAACAAGGGGAAGTGATTTGAGATAAAACAAATACCTTTCCCCAGATTTACTAATCTTCCATGTAAGACTAGATTAGTCTTACACGGAAGCGCCAGTGTAAGAGTATGATGGCAGCATGCCATGCATATTAATGAGGGCACACTGCCTCAACTCTAAAGCTTACACAGAACATGGATGAGTGTAGGGGGCGTGTCGGACTGCCGAGCTGTCCAAAAATCCACGCCCCTGCAATGAAGCAATGCCACAATTTTGAGTTACATGAGTGAATCTGCTCACATGTGCACAGTCTAACACTTTACTCCCCCATATGTTAAACAACTGACAAAACTAAAAATAAAATATATTTTTTTTCTTCCGATATAGCTGCCCGTATTTGCGCGGGTTTGCCCATTGCTTAGCTACAGTTAGCAGCTTAGACACCAGAAGAGGATAAGAGGATAATATGAAAAATATATGCAAATGAAGCAAAATAGTGATAGTGACGTGGTTAGAGCCTTCACTCAAAGAGGAGGCATTCCCGGTTCAAGTCCCACTACTGCATGTTCCATTTTCTGTGGGAAATCTGTATACAAAAATATTTCCTGACATTTTTTATGTATAAGTTTTGTAAAAGGCATTGAAATGTTAAATGTAGTAGTGAACGAATTTTATATATATATATATACATATATATATATATATATATATATATATATATATATATATATATATATATATATATATATATATATATATATATATATGAAGGTGAAATGGTTATGCATTCTGAGGCATGAGTACCCTATTTTAAGCAATATAGAGCACTGCTAAGCACATTTTACCATTATTGAGCATATTTAAATACAATTGCGTGTAGCTGCACATCATGCTAACCAGAGCAATCACAATGTATTTGCGCATAGCTGCACACCACGCTAACCAGTGCAACATCGGACAACGTTGGACAACGTCGAGCAACGTCAAGCAACATTGAGCAACGTTGAGAAACATTGGTCAAAGTCGGTCAAAGTTGAGCAAAGTCGGTTAAACATGCTCACACCTCCTTTACTGTACCTAAACCAGTCAGGTCTGCCCAGCATGAAAATAAAAAGCAGTGACAGGGCTCGTAAACAGGATAATGTATACTATAGTTACAGTACTTAACCAAGCCATGACACCATTTCACAAAAATGCACTTTCAAAAGACACATATCTATCAAAGGAATTTTAAACATTGCCAACATCAGCTAAGCAGGTGTGCCTACAGCTGAATTTTTCCATAACTGGCCAATCACAAATAAGTGCAGGAAAGGAGGCATATTTAAGCTGCACAGGTGGGAATACTTGCTATAACTGGTTGTAGCTTCCTTCTGCAATCAGCATGGCTGGTATTGGAGAAGGCACTCTATTTAGAGTGCAACGCTGGGGCATCCAGGAGTCCAAAGTAATGGTTTAGCTCCTTGTCCACAATCATGAGGAAAGACTCCTGTGGGGCCAGTACCAGTGTACCCAATATAAAATGGAGGCCTGGAACAGTCTTGCCCATGATCTCACCAGTGCCACTGGTGTTTCTCGGACTGGTGAGCAGGTCAGGCACCATTATTCTGACCTGAAGCGACATAGGGAGGATCAACTGGACCAGTGTATCCAGGATTCCCGTATGACGCCTAATGCCCCAGTACTGAGTAAGTAGCCATTGTATTAAGTAGTTAAGAATTGCTATGCTTGTCTATACTATGGATAGGTATGTCTCAATATCACTGCATTTACTTCACTGCTGCAGGTGTCCAGGTTATGAACCAGCAAGCCCATGAAGAGAGGCTGCAAAGCCTGCTTCATGAGGCAGGCTAGTAATTATTCTGCATGTACTGTTATATAAAATAAATGAGAGAGCCTTCAAAAAGTCTTTTAACCCAATAAATAAAGGTGTAATAATCCTTTAATAAATGTATGATTCATGGAGTGCATCTGTGTCATTTTCTTGATATGTTGTTGTACTGTTGCATTCTACAAATAGTAGTGTTGTATTAAGCAGTGTCAACCCACACTTGGGTAGGCCCATATAACATGGATGAAGGGAGTGCCAGTATCTTGTATGCATATGTACAGTGCTCAACTGTTGGTTCATGGCCAGCATGTACAGGTTAATCTGGCACATGAGTAGCTTGGTATTGTGTTCCCCAGAAATGTCAGTGTGCTGCCAGAAATGTAGGGAGCTGTTAACATATAACTGATACTTTCACCCGAACATAGCTAAATAATTATATGAAAATAGATCTGTCAGTGTACCATCTTAGCAGTAGTGTGTGTGAGCAACTTTCAAAATATGTTGCAGTAACATCTGCATCTTGGACAGTTTGTATGTAAGATACAGCTCATATATATAATGATCTAGCAAAATCCAGTTGCACAATATAAGGACATTGGGTAGTGTAATAATACATGTAAGGGGCATATGACTGCAGTTAATAGAAATGTAGTGAAAACTAGACGGATATATAAGTTGTTAATTGAGCTATCTTTTCCCACCCTACTGTATGTGCATAAAAATGCAGTTCCACACCTCAGTTGGTATGCCTAATCTCAAAACATTTGTTGGGACATATGTCCTCTTGGTTTATAAATATTTGCATTTATTTTTATGCATGTATCCTGTTAAAATACCACAATATTGGTAGTCTGTTGCCATCAATTCAACCTGTATGCTGTTGTAATGTTCACTAATGTTCTATATATGCATGTGTTATGCTTGCTCTTCAGCTGTTGAAAATCTGGTGTGTTGGTTTAATGGGAATATTTCTGCATGCTGTTATAACTAATTGGGAATGCTGTTGACTGTTACTAACCCATATCTTTATTAAATTCTCCAAAACATAGTTCGTATGGGAAGGCCAGTCCCAGTGGATCCACCTGTCCCACCTCAGCTGGCCATGGCACCTGGCACCAGCAGATCCGGTGCCCAGCATGGGACCTTCTCCTCCATTGACCCTATGCCACCTTTGGGTGGAAGAGCTGCAGGGGATGGGGCTCAGCCCCCTCATACAAGCGTGTGCAGAGGAGCACCTATCACCCTTTGAATGGTCCAGGCCGTGGTAGGTAGAGAGATTGAACGTTCTGTTGCAGAACCTCTATACCAACTTGAGGCCCAAGTGGTACAACTCCTGGGTCAGCCTGCCACTCCTACACAGCCCCCAGCACAGCCACCCTCTGGGCCATGAAGGTGCAGTAGTGACTGTCCATGGGTGGGGACCTCAGTCCCACTGTTTCCATCTGGGGGCTTATGGGCTTGTGATTTCCAAACATCCCTCCCCGTCAAAGGTGTTCACCCACCACATGTGTCATATACTGCCCCTGTATGCATCTTGTTTGTCTTGTCTGTTTACCTCACCAACCTACCTCCACAAATATACCTACTTCCCCTACCCCACATTCCACTCACCTGAAAAAAAAGGGCAATATGCTCCCCAAAAAAAAATACGCCCCATACATAGCTGCCCATTTTGCACACATGAAATGTTATTTAATTGGCATTACAACATACTTTGTTGTCCTCACCCCTCTCTCAGAGGTTAAAGGGTTCATATCTGCCTCCAAATTTATTGCACATGCACAGCTGTTGCTGTTGAAGAAATAGGCAGCTATGGACCTTCCCTACACCCATCCTGCACATCCTGAGCTATTTTCCATACTGTCTTTCCCTCTTTGTGTCCCTTTTTCACCACTTTCCTATTTCCCCATTTTTCTTTTCTTTCAAAGAAATTAGCGCGGGGGTGAGCGGGAGTAAGCACTATTAAGCTGTAGTCAGTGGGTTTGTGCGAGTTTGCGCTTGTTTGTGCTTGGCTAAGCAATGTGCAGCAATGCACAAACCCACGCAAACCTGCTTAAAAATGCCTTAGTCACTCTGTATATGAGGACCCTTGTTTTGCTCAGGAGCAAAATAAAACACCTCTGTAAGTCTCAAACCCCAGACCTTGCACACACTACACAACATGAAGTACCACTACGCCACCATAGATATACATCAAGTTGGTGCTTAAATAATTATATCATGCATCAGAATGAGTGAATGTAAAGGAAAATTATGAATACCATACCACACAACTTGTTCTGTGGATGTTGACCAACAGTTGTTGTGGGATTACATTGCATGACTGTGATAAGAGAAGCAGCCATTCTAGCAGGAAATAATGTTACACCATCACTTTACAACCTCACACAATATCACGGCAGGACAAACACTGGCATATCTGCTTACAGCAGAGGTCATACCTCCCAACTGTCCCTAATTTTCAGGGATGTCCCTGATTTTGACACAAATTTTAGCTCTGTCCCTCTGAATCCCTCCTAAAACTACTGACTTTGGCCAGAAAGGTGGTGAATTACACTTAATGAATAATGGCAATAATTAAGAGTTTGATACTTCTTTTACTTCAGAAAAGGTGTATTAATTCATATGCTCTGATTCTCTCAATGTTTCAACTTAATGGCACTAATATTTTAAAGGTGACCCTGATTGTCCCTGACTTTTTCTTGACTTTTCCCTGAGTCTGTTCAAATATGTACCTGATTGGGTGGGAGGTCTGGCAGACGCAGCAACACAGAGGCATATTTGCCTTTCTGCTGTTACACACTGTGCAAAGAGCTTTGGAAAGAGTTTTAGAAGCATACCCTTATGTAGGAATACAACACTGAAATACAAATGGATGTAGCCATGTACTGGTAGCAACCAACTGTAAGAATACCATTGTTCAATTGCTGAAAAGACCTGTGTGGTGCACAGACAAAAAATAACAGGTTATTCTCTGGCTATCATGTGAATAGGTCCACAGTTGGGAGTTACGCAGACAGACTACTTTCCTTGATAGACTAACATGTACACAGCAACCCTGTAAGTCCAGCAAGATACAATCCACACAATAATACTTATGCTCTCTGTACTTCTGCACCCCTACCCAAATGTAGATATACCTGTGTGTGCAGGGTCTACCAAGGATGTAGGTAAGCATACTCACTGTACTGAAATGTGTCAAGTTTTCTGAGCAGCTTGTGCTAATGTCAACACTAAAAAAGCACAAACTGTTTAGAACTGAGTAAATGAATATTCACAGTATAGCAGTTCACAAACAATTCTTGTGCCAAAGAAATACATCTCTATAACTAGCTTTGTATGACAGTTAATTGTAACGGTTTAAAATAAAGTATATTTTTCCATGTATCTTGGGGTAGC
The DNA here is from genome assembly GCF_019279795.1 of Protopterus annectens. NCBI lineage: Eukaryota > Metazoa > Chordata > Ceratodontiformes > Protopteridae > Protopterus > Protopterus annectens. Next base: position 993,195,115 of record NC_056725.1, read on the forward strand.
ATTTTGAGGGGTGAGTACATTTCTACACTGACAAGTGGGTAATGGAAGCGGCAACATTAGGTCTGAGTACAAAATGTAAATCTATGCCTACACCCCTGGCTTCTGATATAAGAACTATACCAACCTTCTGTCTTAAAAACAATGATGTCCACACCAAACAAGGATGGTCTCCATTTTGGAAAGCTGAAAGGGCCATGCCTACATGAGTCAGCAACTTATAGTACTAGGTTGTTATGACAGTGATTACTGCAACTACTACACAGCAGGCTGCATGCAATTAGCAAATGGTGGCCACTAATTGGTGCAGAGGCCATCACATGCTCATGTGCAAATTCCTACAAAAGCAGGCTGCAATCTCTGCCAACAAACCCAATCACTCTATTACATAGACTGACAGAGAGAGAGAGAGAGAGAGAGAGAAAGAGAAAAGAAAAAAGAAATATTACCAAATTATACAAAAGAAATGTATGTGACACATATGTATTTACTGGCATGTAGTAGATGTTATTGAAGAATTGTCTACATAATGTGAAACATTCATATGCGGCAGCAGTACTTCTTTATGCACAGATGTTCTGCTTAACGACTGCTACTGACAATACTGTGTGTACCTGTGGGCACTGGGGCATACCTGTGAAATGTGTAGCTCAGCATTAAATGTCAAAGACCTGATCCATGTTATCTGTGTTCTGTACAGTAGTGTGGCCAATGGCTGTTGGAGGGATTAGCGCTGACATTATATAAACATGGGTGTGACAGAACAACACACGCATGATAGCCATATTAAAGTGTGGCTTAGCATTGGCAACTGCTGTAGCAGTCTAGTATGCTTATCTAGCATCTGTTGCCATATATACCCCCTTAATGTTAGTCTGTGTTCATATGTTACACCTGTTTGGGTTGCAGCAAGGCCCAGCAGTTCAGCTATGAGGACCAGGGACTTACAACAGTATGGACCATGTGTGTGTATGCTACACATATATAGAGAAATATATATGTGTCATATATATTCACATCTGTATATGTGCATAAAGCAGGGGACATATTGCAACTGTTTGCGAAGGGGGGAGATATATATGTTGGTGAAGGTTAGTATGTGCATATTTGTATGTAGGATTTAGTGTGTGACAAACAAGACAGCATACAGTGCTGGTATATGACATGTGGTGGTTAAACACTGTGGGTGGTTTGTTCAGTTTGCAATGTTGAAGCCAGTAAGGCCTGCTAAAGCTACCTGGGCTGTGAACACCTTCAATGCATTTATCCCAAGACTGTGCAATTTTATTACATTACTGTACACCTTACATCATTTGCATAATTGATATTATCACTATGAAAGGTGAAATGTATATGTATATGTAGACAAATGGATGTATATATATATATATATATATATATATATATATATATATATATATATATATATATATATATATATATTTATATATACTCATAAATAATGTGGGAAGAAATAGCCAGGGAATTGTTATGGCTAGGCTTGTATAGGCCCTAGGGCTGATAGCCTAGTACCAACCTATGAACCTATGAACCTATACACACCTACATCTACTTGTTGCAATAGATTCTCTGTACTGTTGACTGACTGTGATGGTCAATATGTTTGTGAATACGTCAAAGATATGTATCTGTGGGATAGCTTAGTGGGAAACTGTTTATAGGTTCATAGGTTCATAGGTTCATACTAGGCTATCTGCCCTAGGACATTTATAAGCCTAGCCAGAGTGTGTTTGACTTTCACCACCCATTTTAAATTCATTTTGCTATGCCCTTTTTCGAGGTTAGTATACTCTGCCTCTGTCTAACAGTGACACAGAAGTGATACCCGGGGTAAACCTACAATCTCCCATCCACTCATCAAGATTCCTCTTGAAGAGAGTCAATGAGGGACACTGCCTAACCTGGACTGGGATTTTATTCCAGAGTGAAGAGAGCCTCTGGGTTATGAATATGTCCCTCCAGCATGTCCTATTTATTTCAGTGCTGAGGTTCAAGTCTCTCGAGCGCGTAGCTTGATGGGATTTGGATTTTCTGAGGTGCAGCATGACCATTGATTCCGGGTTGGACATGGCTTTATATGTCAGGCACAGATCGCCTCTGAACAGGTGGTATGCCACTGAGTAGAGCTGGTGTTTCTTTAACCAGGCAGCATATGGCATCTGTTTGAGCCCTTTGATCCTCTTGGTGAGGTACTTTTGGGGTCTTTCCAGTTGCTGCAGGTGTCTGGTAAGGTACATCCCAAAAGGGGCATTGTACTCAATTATGGGCCTGATGAGGGATGAGTAAAGAGGCACAATGGCGTCCCCTGATCTAGATGTGAATCCCTTCATGATTAGGTAGGCTATATAAAATGTTTTTCTAACCACTTTGGCCACGTGGTTGTCAAATGAGAGATTGCTATCAACTTGGGTCACCAGGTCCCTAATTACTTCTTCTGTACTTAATGGATTACCACCTATGTGGTAATTTGTGGGCACTGTTTTTGCCAAAGGGATGACTATACACTTTTGGCATTTAGCTTGAGGCCATGGCTCTGGCACCAGTTGTCTGTTTCTATGAGGCCCTTTTGGAGGATGCTTGTGTTGGCTGGAGAGTTGATTATGGCGCCCAGTTTGCAGTCATCTGCGAACTTGGTCAGCCACAGTCCTTCCGTGTTGGCCTGTACCTCCGAGAAATATATACCGAACAAGAGAGGTCCCAGGACTGAGGTTTGTGGGACACCACTTGTAACTGGTTTGGAGTCTGACATGGCTCCAGCAATTCTAACCATGTGAGTTCTGTCCTTGAGCCAGTTTGCAATCCATCTAGTGACATAGGGGTTTATATTTAAGCTGGTGAGCTTATCTATAATGCCCGAGTGGGGTATTGTATGGTATTATGGGTCCTTGCTTTGATCCTAGCAAAAGCTGTGTATTCTGTTGCTAGGCAGAACAAGTGCTATTGCATACAGTGTGATTAAGTCCCTTGGTTTTAACTAGGGTGTGTCATTGAAGGCTAAAGCACTACATCTATGATTATTGATTAGTACTGATGTTGAATGCAAATCCTGTGTGTACTGTAGTACTAATTGAAGCTCTGAGCCTGTACAGCAAAGTATAGTGTATGTCCACATTGCTTGCATCCACTGTTTTGTGTGGTCCCTGTATTCAGCACAGATTACATTTCTCAAGATTAATGTTGTGTAAGTACTGACACACAGTACTGTATAGTACACACTGAAAGCTTATATGGGTTGTCATACCTTTGTGTCCTGTAATTATGTCTGATGTGTGTGTGGGTATGTCTGTAGCATGTCCTTTAACATATGTGTGGTAATACATATAACTGCGTATCTAGCAACATTCATAGTGTACTACAGCAGTATGTGACCTATATTCCCAATTGTGCACATATTTTGGCCACGGGTTTGGCATTAACAAGTTGTGTGGTATAATAGTAATACATTTACTGGACCTTACACTGATTGTGATGGATGATATATTTCTTTACACATCAGCTTGATGTATATCTGCTGTGGCTAGGCAGTGCATCGTGTTGCATACAGTGTGCCAGGTACTCATATAGTCTTATATAGTGATTTTATTTTGTTGCTGTGCAGAACATGGTTCATTAGATAGAGTGAGCAAGGCACTTTCAAGCAGTAGTGGAGTGAGCAGTGATAAGTGGCAGTTACAGTGTTTCACTCTAGGTTAGCTTATAGGTTGCTATATATGGCAGTTCAGTGATATCTGTACTGTATAATGTTAAATAAAATGTTTAAAAACAGAGGGTATCCCAACAAATTGATAAATAATGTCATGTTAGAAATAATAACAAAACGTGACAACTCACATTTCAAACCTCTGTTGAACCAAGTGTTTAGTACAACTATAGATTCCACAGAGGCTTGTATTATGGGAGAAATGAATACACAATCGAACACCTCAGGCTTGATTAATCCTATGTATAACATTACAAATACACAAACTACTAGTGATGTAAAAAGCTTCACTAAAAGTTTTATTACTACCTTTAACTCTGACAGTGTTTTTATTAGCAAGATACTAATGAAAAATTGGCAACTTTTAACAGCTGATCCATTATTACACTAGCATTTTGACTATAATCCATCAATAGTGTATAAAAAGGGTATACATTTGAAAAAATGTTTGGAAACTACACAAACCACTAAACATGGAAGAATGTATAAATGTGGTAGGTATAAATATTGCTGTTATGTGTTGGAAACTACTGAATTAATTAATGGTATAAATGTTTGAATAAAGGAAAAAGCTAGTTGTATCAGTGAAAAGATAGTATATTGCACTTTATGTTGCGCCTGTAGGGGGTTTTACGTAGGTAAAACAGAAAGGAAATTGAAAGACCATATGGGTGAACACATTAGAGCTATACGTGATTGTAATGAAATGAATGCTTTAGCGAAACACATTAATACTCATACATCTCATTCCTTTAAATTTGTTGTTTTAGATGCCTTAAATTTGGATGCTAGGGGTGGTACATGGCAACCATTATTAGAAAAACTAGAATTACAATGGCAAATAAGACTAAATGCACACAATTGGCCTGGATTGAATAATGCAATTTCAATTGCTAGTATTTTAAAGTTAAAATCTTTTGAGAGATAACTTGTTTAGCAGGTCACCTTGCCCAGGTCTTATTGGGTACACATACACAGTATGTGTACCCTTTTACACTTACATACATTTTTGGTACAGTCTGGTTTTACTTTAATTATAGAGTATCGTTTTACGTTTCCAGAGTGTAGTACCGATATTTCATTAGGTTTTACACTCAGTTACATAAAATGTGTCTTTGTTTTCGTCTTAGGCACATTGTATACACCTTATACTATTAACATATTTATCATTAATTCATTGTATTGGTACATTACATGATTCCAATAAGTGGCTATATTTAATTATTTATTTACATATTTATTAATTATTTATTTCTTTGTTGAAGTATTATTTATTGAAGTTACTACATTATTATATCTATTACATTACTACAATTAAATTAATTATACACCATTTGAAATTTTTAATTTATTATGGTAGTTATGCACATTGCACTTTAAAAATATAATTTTCTATCATAAATATTATTGCACTTTAAAATATTTATTACATTTTAAATTAACATTTCATATATAGTGTTTTATAAATTTCATATAAACATTTAATGCATTATATCATATACAATTTACAAAATTAGTAGTGATATTAACACTAGGTGTAAGTTTCGCTAGACATAGGTTTTATTAATTAATATTAATTAACATTGCATACATTATATAGAGCACATAACCATTACACCGTCACCTTGGGTGTTTTGACGTTCTTTATTTCAAATAATACATTTTAGCAAGTCTAATTGTAGGTCCGCTTCCCATCTGTGCATATTGAATTTTTTAGAATTGTAATCCAAACAGGAGTGAGCACGACACAAGTTTTTTATAGTTTCCATTACATGTGGAACAATATACGCAACATTATATGTTGACAATAGGTTTGACAATGAAGTATGTGTAAGTTGAGATTGTTTAGGCACTGGTTTGTTGTAGGTTTTTTGTGAAAGTAAATTTAGTATTTCAACATAATTCAACTTTTAAACAGAATTCATTATGTTTATCACTTATATAAAAAACTTCAGGTTTTATACGTTTTATTCTTATGAATTTTATGAATGGTTTGAAGGTTGGGTAAATGATTAATAGAAGCGATTATGTATAATGTGGTTTGACAGGAGTTATTAGTTCATCCACAAGATGTAATGTTTACTTGGTACATTCTTTTAGGATACATTGTTTCTTTAAAGAGTTCATCGGAAATGTATGTATTGCATCACTAAATTAGAGTATTTAGTTAACAGGAAATGATATTTTACTTGTTTGAAAAAGTTTGGCAACCGCCAAACGAAAACGCTTACTTTACTTGGATATTTGCACTTCATGTTTACATTGTTTTTAACTCATTTGAAGTTAAAGGACTCATTCTTCAGCCAGTCTGTGCATTTTTGTTAATAATGTTAAATGTGCCATATGACTTGCTCAGACATATTTTTGTATTTATGTCTTCCAGGGATCATGGCCCACCACAGGAACCCGAGTTACAGTAGTGCTAAAGATGATATAATTACTAGCAGTATGATTCAGCACTACTGTCTCATGTTCTCACGAACCAGCCAGGAGCAGCAGGAGCGTACTGCAATGAGGCAAGATGTTGTCTGCAGGGTCAATGAGGTAGGCCTGCATAACCGGCCATATGAGCAGGTACACCACCACTGCAGTGATCTTCTCAGACATGTCCGTCAGCATGCCGCTGATGTCCATAGACAACAGTGTGCAACAGGAGGTGGTGTTAATATCCACCCCCCCATCACCAAAGTGGAGGAGTGCTCATGAGCCTGGTGTCACCTGCCCAACAACAACAGCAGCAGAAATACACCATGATGGAGGTTGGAGCCACCTAGCATGCACACATGGAGCATGCAGGTAACATGGCATATCTGTTGACTACTGTTATCTGTATTGGTAGATCATGCATATGTGAGATGTGGAGTGTGTCGTTCAAAGATGTGGAGCCTGTTGTTGTGCAATATTGATCATTTGGAACATAATCTGTAGCCCTGTGAATGCAAACTGTAGTTGTACTGTAAGATTGCAAATACACAGTAGCAATGCCACAGTTGTGGCCACTGACAAACTGTCTCATCTCCATGTAGGTCCCTCTGGGGTGACATCAAGGCAGTGGACAGATGCTGGTGAGTGTGTTCTACATTTATTATTGTAAATAAAAAGTGCATGCCATAGTTAAGGTGTAGGCCATGTACACATGTAACATACCTACCCATAATGCATGCTGTGCATGTTTGGTGTAAGACCACGCACATCTCACTAATGTGATTAGCTGCCTCAAACACATGCAATACCCAGACCATCTCAAACAAATGTGGCTGGACTGTAGTGACCATTGGATAGGTGCAGTTGATACTCAACATGCACATAACATACACATCTATGTTATACACAGAGCATTTTAACATGCTACACATAGAGGATTCCCAAACCCTCTGTAAAGGCACAGTCCAGTATCCAAAATCTCATCCACACATTACACATAATATACTTGAGGGGTAGAGGCCTATCCTGGGGCATTTAAACACTCTGCAACACACTACACATTCATGTCAGGGAATGCTCCTTATTGGCCTACTTACAAACTCACGTAACAACTGGTTATGAAATGGTGAATTTAGCCAAGGTAGTACAGTTCCGGCACAGCATGATTAGTGCTGGTTTGTGAAACATTTGTAGCCTTGAGTGACCACCTGATGCTTCATGATGATGGCCTATGGTACTATACCCCATCCAGTTATTGTAACCACAGTACTACACATAGATGTCATTGCTACACACCATAATGATGTGTGTGTCCACACATATGCACCTCTAAACAGTATGCATACCAATCACCATTTGCACAACTGACACATATATGTCTTGTGATGTTATTGAGTGGCTAGGTCATATGACACATATTGGGTATGTGTAGTGTTTAAATATGCCATTGTGTTTTAGCATGCCATGTCATGTATGAGACTGGCATGTCCACAATATGACCTACACTCACCATAAGTAGCATACATTGGGTATGTGGCCGAATGGTATTCCATCAATTATCCATGCACCGCTGATGATGTTGTATGTATACTCATCATGCATGTGCTAAAAATGTGTCCACAATTATTTGCTAAAGACACAGAGGCTGTAATCAGCATTGGATACCTATCTGACACACAGATACAAATCCAGCAATGGTATGTACACCTGTGAGTTATGATGTGCAGCACATCACCGGGTTATGAATACCTGCACAGCAATGTTGTGTCCATGTATGCATTGTGTTCCAGGGGGAGGGCCATCACCTAATAACAAAACACATGCATCAAAGCCTTGTATACTGTTAGTAACAAGGACTGACTACACTTGCACTGCATGCTGTTGAGCAACACATGTCTTGCATGCTGACATGTGTGATATGAATGTTTTGCTTGTGATACTGTACCCCACCATCACCTGCTATTGTGTATGTTCTGTGATCGCTGGTGTTGTGTGTGTCTGCTTTGGGGAAGAGTGTAGTTTGTGTGTGTGCATGTGTGCTTGTGTACATGTGTGCATGTGTGCATGTGCGAATGTGCTCATGTGTTCATGTGGTCTGAGGTCATGTTCAGGTCTTACTGTTTTCCACTCACAGGTGGTGAGGTGGGGCTGGTTCAGTACAGCAGGGAACCTGATGTCACAGAGACAGACAGTGATGATGAGGATAGGTGTGTTGAGGCACAGGCAGGTTTGTCAGGGTCTGTTGTTGGGCCACCAATTAACAGTACACAAGTCTCCACCTCATCCATGCACACAGTCATACTGCCTGTACATCCATCATCACTGTTGCCCTTAGCTGAGGGACAGTGTACGGTTGGCACTGGTCAGGAAAGTGTGGTATCTATGGCACATGTATCAGGATACAGCAGCCATAACCAGATGTCTGGAATGGTACCACATAGGCAGATGTCCAGGGGTTCCTGTCAGAGCACTGCTGGTCATCATGCCCCTGGCAGAAGTGTCACAACTCTTTCTACCGCACGCATGTTCCAGGCTATCATGGAGGCACAGACATGAATGGAGCGGTACACCAGACAGGGGCTAAGGGCACAGAGGGCTCATTACACCTCTGTAAATGACAGTATCCGTGACCTCGCAGGTGTCATATGTAACTACACTGAGGTCATTGATAGACGTTGGGGTGAGACATTGGATGTCCTCCACAGTCATGTCCATGTGTCAGGACAGTGCAGGATGGCTGAGACATCAACATGGACGTATGCCAGCAACATCACCAGCAGGAGGTCACCATGGATGTCCATCAAGTCACAGCTGCTCCCATAGTGCCAGTACCAGCCCCAGCAACGTTGGGAGGCTGTCCCTAGACCATCCTAGCAGACCACATGCACATGGCTCTGGCCAGCCCCAGCAGGGACCTGGATCCAGTAGACATATGTCAACCTCTTCGGATAGTACCCAATCTGGATTAGTACCTGATACTGCCTGTAGCACCCCTGCCAGGCACAGGTTCCATATCCATGGCCAGAGATGGTGATCTGAAAAGCCTGGCAAGTACAGTCTGTAGCTGTCTCACAAATCCCCGTATATGACAGCCACATGGTCGACCTGTGTGCATGCAGACACACACGCATAAACCAGAAACCTAGGGTAAACACATACCCACACACATGACATCAACATTGGCCCATAACAGTACTCATGGCCCTCACACACACACTCACACACACATGTTGATTGTATGGCTCAGTGTAGGCCACTGGCAAACCAACAACACACCCTGTGCATATGATGAAACCTGTGCCACCTCCTGTCATCTGTAACATTGATGCAGGAACAGGCTAACATGATGCTGATGCACAGGGTGACTTTAATAAAGTATAGCAATGGTTGGATTTGTAGTATGTTGTCAGCAGTAAAGTGTAATGATATCCTTGAAGGTGTAGCTGAGCAGGCATGATGCATTAAAGCTGTAATTAGCAATGTTATATTGTTTTCACCAGTGTTTATTCCAATTGTGTTTTGTTTGCCCATGTGCCACTTGGCTGATGTGTGTAGTTGTGTCAGCATGTGTTATACAGTGGACAGTAAGTATGGGGTGTGTGCAACACACATTTGCAGGTGTCCATTTGTGAACATGGTGGAGGTGCACTGTCTGCATGTACATGCATATTGGACACATGGGCAGGGTGACATGCCCTGTATTGGCCAATGTTAACACTACATAGTTTCTATTGGTGGCCAGTATGCATTGTACTACACACATTTTGGAACTTGAGTACGCATGTGTGTGTATGACATGGGTTGACACTGTGTTGTGGGTGATGCTGTTGTTGCTATCTGTCATTGGTTTGCATTACTAAGGTTAACACTGTCCCAGCTGCATAATACTTTAGTAATGCACACTGTTCACCTACAGGGTTGCATGGACCATGCTATCACAAACACAAGAAATTTTCATTTATACAGTAAAAGTGCATTAGTCTCATGGACCCCTGCCATAAACTTAATATATAATAGAAGGTGTGAAATTGTACCAAAAAAGAGTTACATACCAAGAAGGGATAACCTCTTTGGTCAGTATCATTGGGAAACTACAATCCTTCAATAAACATACAAAGCAAGCTTCAAAATACAAAATGGCAAGGATTCCAAAGACAACACTAAAGCTTTCTTTAGTGTTGTGTATAATCTACAGGGAACATCTCAGATTGGGTCACAGTTAATGTAAATGGTCACAAAGTACAGTTATCTGACTGAAATTACCAATTTCTTGTCAGACAGTTTGAATGCGGATTTAACCACCCTGTTGTTACACAAGGGCCTCATTTCCAGACCTGAAGAATGTAAACCCTGATGATTCACAGACACTCTAGTTAAAACATCTCTTTACCAAAGTCCAAACCACAGTGGCAATGGTACTGGACAGTGTCCCTGGCTGTGTTGTATTGGCCAGTGTTAACACTCCATAGTTTCTATTGGTGGCCAGTATGCATTGTACTACACACATTTTGGAACTTGAGTACGCATGTGTGTGTATGACATGGGTTGACACTGTACTGTGGGTGATGCTGTTGTTGCTATCTGTCATTGGTTTGCATTACTAAGGTTAACACTGTCCCAGCTGCATAATCCTTTAGTAATGCACACTGTTCACCTACAGGGTTGCATGGACTGTGCTATCACAAACACATGAAATTCTCACTTATACAGTAAAAGTGTATTAGTCTCATGGATCCTTGCCATAAACTAAATATATAATAGAAGGTGTGAAGTTGTACCAAAAAAGAGTTACATACCAAGAAGGGATAACCTCTCTGATCAGTATCATTGGGAAAATACAAGCCCTCATTAAACATACAAGGTAAGCTTCAAAATACAAAATGGCAAGGATTCCAAAGACAACACTAAAGCTTTCTTTAGTGTTGTGTATAATCTGCAGGGGAAATCTCAGATCGGGTCACAGTTAATGTAAATGGTCACAAAGTACACTTATCTGACTGACATTACCAATTTCTTGTCAGACAGTTTGAATGCAGATTTCACCACCCTGTCATTACACAAGGGCCACATTTCCAGACCTGAAGAATGTAAAACCTGATGATTCACAGACACTCTAGTTAAAACATCTCTTTACCAAAGTCCAAACCAGAGTGGCAATGGTACTGGACAATGTCCCTGGCTGTGTCATACACAAGCTGACATATGAAGTCACCACTCACCTAAACACTCTGTCCAGATGCATCCTCTATACAGGTTACATACTTGTGGAATGACGCACAGTAATGGTGTTCACAGTCCACAAGGGTTGAGCTACAACGTCTTCTTCTTCTTCTCCTTTCAAATGCTCTCATTAGGGGTCGCCACAGTAGATCATCTGTTTCCATTTCTTCTTGCCCTCTGCATCTTGCACTGTCACACCATCCACCTGCATGTCCTCTCTCACCACAGCCATAAACCTCATCTTAGGCATTCTTCTTTTCCTGTTATCTGGCGGCTTCATTCTTAGCATCTATTTCACAATATACTCCACATCCCTCCTCAGCACATGAACAAACCAACGTAATCCTGCCTATCTGGCTTGGACTACTAACCTTCAAACCTGGGCTGACCCTCTAATATACTTATTCCTAATCCTGTTCACCCTCGTTACACCCAGTGCAGATGTTAACATAAATTTATTAAGGGTAGAACTACAACAGATCCTGGCAACTCTCACCCTATAAGCCAGACAAATGTTATCTGGAAGGCTATGGAGCTCAGCATTATGGAACTCATTAACAGAGACATTATGAACCTGCAAACACTGCACCATACCCACTTAGGTTTTCTAAAGGCCAGATCATGGCTCCTACACCTAGTAGACTTCAAGCCAGTTAACAAGGCTATAGGTGAGGGAGGGGAGGTCCAAACAGCCAAGCTATAGCTCACCAGCAATTCATACCCATCCCACATTCTGGTATTATACATAACCTCAACAGACTGACCATAAAGAATTGTTAGATGATGGATTGACAACTGACGCACATATGTAGGACACACACTAACATTTGCACAATTGTACAATTCTATGCCAGTAACAACTGGTATTCACCTGCACTCACTCCTGGGACCACTCCTGTTTGGCATATAGCTTTCTTAGGTACCAGCAACACAGTAGGGATATGTCTGCCCATGTTTGATGAAAATGCATACTGTGGGCTATACTTTATTCTCCAGATGAGACACACATCCTCCAAAAGAGTACCATAGAGACAGATACCTGGTGTCAAACTCATACTGTAAAGCTATAAGCCAAAAAAAGCATAGTTATCCACTTTTAGAAAACAAAGTATCCCCAGAGTACCACATAGGTAGTAGCCCCCAAAATGTGGAACAGGTACTAATGTATACATAGAGCCATGTGTTTAGTCATCTCTCCTTTGATAATCACATTACTAAAGGGTTTTGGAAATCCCTCTGTGGAGCACATAAGCAATAAAGGGTTTGCATGCAGATCCACAGAGGTTGCTGCACACCTAAAATGATTAGTCATCTTTGACAGACATTACTTGCTTTGGAACTGGATTCAAATATACCTCAAGCATAAACCCTCACTCACACTCTTCAATAGAAACCGTGATGAGTGGATGTGAAACAGAAGACGTAGCCCAGGGATCACTGCAGTGGCTAAGCTTGTCACGAGCATACAGAAGTGACCTAAGGTCTGGAAAGTGTTAGCATGCTCTGGCAAAGATAACAGATGCTTTCATGGAGAAAGCAGAGTACCCACCTATGAAATAATTTAGGTCACATGTATGTATATGGCTTTGCCCCACGGCTACCTTACATGTGTAATGCACATACAGTTGTCATTCTGATATGTCATACACTAGAAAAATCAAAACCCACTCAACATTGACCAACATTCTCACACACCGTCAACAAGTGCAAGATTCAAACTCCTTCCTACCTACATTATGATACTACAGCAGTATGCATTGACACAACACACTATACACATTACTGGGATTTCATTTTTCCACAGGTATATTTGTAGGATGGTGACATCATCAGACTTGACAAAGATGAGTATACCACTTTTAAGGGGTGTGAGTAGTCTCCAAAAAGGTTGCTCATCCCCAGGGAGACACACACACTCAGTAAGTGCAGGAATCAAACCCCTACCAAACTACATTATGATAATGCAGCAGTATGCATTTACAAGACGCGCTATACACATTACTGGGATTTTACCTTTCCACAGGCATATTTGTAGGATGGTGACATCATCAGACTTGACAAAGATGAGTATACCACTTTTAAGGAGTGTGAGTAGTCTCCAAAAAGGTTGCTCTCTCCCTAGGGAGAGAAAGACACACACACACATTTGGCAAGTGTGGGGTTCTAAATCCAAACTAAGTACGTCTTTACACTTCAGCAAGCAATATGAAGTTACAGGGTGCAATACAGACATTACTTGCTGACAGTTTGCCCAAAGGTTTTTTTTCACATTTGCTAACCTCAGCAGGCTTATCATACTAGGTGTATTGTGAGTGTTTTGTATGCATAGGCCATGACCATATCATATATGGGTTGATGCACCACATGCTGGCACACACAGGGTCAAACCAGTGGCTGAGCTCTGTCAACCCAATACTGGACAATAAAGTCAAGAGGAGTAGGGTCATACAACCACAACACCAACAGTCTCACATAGACTTAGAATATAAGCACCAGCAAAACACACACAGAAATACACATTACCACACTTGGAGAATACAAATATTAATCTGAAAAAGAGAGAGTGTCCTCCTAAGTAGACAAGTAAGCAACATGCACCTCCAAGGACATGCCAGAAAACACATAATACACCAAAGCAGTGTGCCTCACAATAGGCCCAAAGGCAAAACAACATACCCAACACACTAGTAATAGGTGACTCCATAGTCAGGCATACAGATGTTCCACTCACTCGGCTGGACAAGGGGAAGGTTACTGTCAGTTGTCTGTCAGGTGCTATGATCTACCACATATCACAAGCACTTACATCACTCCAGAACAGGTACATATATGACGTGTTCTTTGTACATGTCAGTGTGAATGATCTTTGACATACCCCCCCAGGACAACATGACAAGAGATATATAGTAGCTCTATGATAATGTAGCCCAGGTTGATATGGCCCTGACCTGGAGTAGCATCTTACCTTCACCTACATGATACTGCAATATAACAGAAAGATGATAAACTACAACAATTGGCTGAGCTTCTGGTGTCATTCAAAGGGGATCCAGTCTCTGCCTGTGATGACATGATAGACAAGCCTCGTTGCTTCGCTACAGATGGTTTGCACCTGTCGCTCCTATGCTTCTGTATACTGGCCAAGGCTCTTGCTGTCCCCATATTACTTTTTTATGCAAGGCTCAAAGGTTCATAGGTTCATAGGCAGGTACTAGGCTATCGGCTCTGGGGCCTATACAAGCCCAGCCAAAAAGGTACCCTGGCTTTTGCCACCCAAGAAATGTATTTTCCTGTGCCACTGTCGAGCAGAGACACAGAAGTGATCCCTGGGGTGAATTTCCGATTTCCCATCCAATCATTAAGATTTTTCTTGAAGAGTGCTAATGAAGAGCTTTGTTTGATATAGATAGTTTATTCCGGAGTATGGTAAGTCTCTGGGACAGGAATCTATCCCTACGGCATGTTCTGTTTATTGTGGTGACAAAGTTTAGGTCCCTACAACATGTAGCTCAGTGGGATTGGGATTTCTTTAAGTGGAGCATGTCCAACAGCTCTGGGTTTGACATAGCTTTGTATGTTATGCAGAGATCAACTCTGTGTAGGTGATATGCGACGGAGTAAAGCTGGAGTTTTTTGAGACGGTCTGTGTAGGGCATGTGTTTGAGGCCAGTAATCCTCTTTGTGAGGTATTTCTGTGGCCTTTCCATTTGTAGTAGATCTCTTGTGAGGTACATACCAAAAGGGGCGTTGTACTCTATAATGGATTTAATGAGTGATGAGTAGAGGGGAACAATGACCTCTTTTTTTCTGCATGAGAAACCTTTTGTGATGAGGTGTGCCACATAGAAGGATTTCCTGACTACTATGGTGATGTGATTATCAAAGGAGAGACTACTGTCCACCTGTGTCCCAAGGTCTCTTATCACACTTTCGGTGTTAAGTATACTACCGCCTATGTTGTAGTTCATGGGTACAGAGTTTTTACCAAAGGGGATGACAATGCACTTTTTGGCATTGAGCTTGAGGCCATGGCTTTGACACCAGGCATCTGTCTCAGTGTGGCCCTTTTGTAGGATGTCCACATTGTTAGTAGTTTCAATTATGGCTACTAGTTTGCAGTCATCTGCGAACTTCATTAGCCAAAGACCTTCTGTGTTAGCCTGTACTTCAGGGAAGTAGATACCAAACAGGACAGGACCCAGGAATGAACCTTGTGGTAATCCACTTGTCACTGGTCTGAAGTCGGATTTGGAGTCTGCTACTTTCACAGCGTGGGTTCTGTCAGTGAGCCAGTTGGCAACCCATCTTGTGACATAGAGATTTATACCTAGTTTAGTGAGTTTATCTATAATTCCAGAGTGTGGGATGGTGTTGAAAGCCTTGGCAAGATCTAGATAGGTAGTGTGAACCACCTTACCCTTGTCTACGGCTTTGGTGACTGCTTCAAAGAAGTCTATCAGGTTTAGGAGATATGATCTGCCTTTTACAAACCTAAACTGGTTGGGGTCCAAAGTTTGGAGATTACCAATGTCTTTGTTTATAAGTTCCATGATGATATGTTCCATGGCCTTGCAGACCAGGCTCATCAGGTTAATGGGGTGCTAGTTCCCAAGGTCCATGGTGGCTCCCCCCTTGTGTAGTGGGATAACCATGGCTGTGCACCATTCAGCAGGCAGAAAGCCTGAGGTGAGGCTATGATTGAACATGGTACTTAAGTGTGGTGCCAGTTCGTTCTGTAGTTTATGTAGAACGCAGCCTGGGATGTTGTCTGGTCCCATGGATGCTGTGTTACTGGCTTTGGACAGTGTGGTTTTTACCTGTGCAGCCGTGATTACAGGAACTTTGCATTCTTCCTGTATAGAGATGGGCTCTTTCATAGGTGAGAGGGGAGTAAAGTTAGTACTGAACCTATCTGCCAGGATGTTGGCAATATCAGTTGGGTCTGTATATTTAGTGCCATTGTGCTGTAAATCAGAGGAGATCTGGGTGTTGCCATTGAGATTCTTGACATAGCTATAGAATGTTTTGTGGTTGTCTTTAGAATCAGTGGCAATTTTGTTTTCATAACTAGCTTTGGAGGATTTTATCAGGGATCACAGCTTCTTACTGTGGCTGACCAGGGAGCTCCTCCACTCATGGGATTTTACTGTCTTTTGCAACAGTTTCTTCCTTCTGTTGTACAGTTTGTTTATGGCAGGGGACCACCAGATTGACTTCCTTTTTTTGGAGGATAGCGTCTTGGTTCTGTTTGGGATAGCATGATCCATGCACTCATGTAAGTGCTTATAAAGTGCAATTGTGTAGGATTCAGTAGATGTAACTGTATTGTCCATCTGCATGGGTGTCATGAAGTTCACCACTTCTGTCTTAAGAAGCATGAAGATGGCTCTGGAGAAATTTTTTTAACATGGTTTCCTTAATGGTGGGTGGGGGCAGAATGTGGATATGTTGGGTAATTAGCTTATGGTCGGATCGGACCAATGAAGCATTGACTTCAGGTGTGGAACACCTGTCACTCGAGACAAACCAAACCCCGTAACCAACACAAATAACCACAAAGTGATCTAAATGCTACTCATTGACAGAAGTCTCAGCCTCCAAATGCACACATGAGGCACTTCTCAGTATGGATAATATTGATATCTGTGCAGTAACAGAAACCTAGCTCAAGGCTCCAGAGAGCACACCAGCACTACCAGGATACTACTCATTCCATACCTTCCAGCATTAGGACCTGGATCGTAACACATAGGGTGAGGATGTATCCATATTCATCAAGGATACCTACACCTCTCTCTACATGGTCTGTACTGGATATGTACCCATAGAATGTTGCACAGCAACGTTCTTCCCACTCCACAGGGATGGAGCCACAAAAGACCCTTGGCATTCATGCCCTATGAGCCTGATGACTCTGATCTGCAAGGCAATGGAGCCAATCATAATGGAAGTCAACAATAAAGACATTGGGAGCCTTCACACAGTTGAGCACACCCAGTTTGGCTTCATCAAATGCAGCTCATGCCTCCTGAACTGGGTGGATTTCTTTGAGACAGTTACCCAGGCTACAGATGATTGAAAGGAGCTCCACACAGCCTACCTATACCTTGTTAAGGCCTTTGACACCATTTCCCTGTCAGGTATCATAGATGAACTCACCAACCTGGGCATAAATCCATGCATCAGAAGATGGATTGCAAACTGGCTCACAGATAGATCCCACAAATTAAGAGTTGCTGGCTACATGTCAGACTCTAAACCGGTAACTACTGGTGTCCCCCAGGGTTCAGTTCTGGGGCCCCTCTTGTTTGGTATAGACTTCTCAAAAGTACATGCCAACACAGGAGAGTTGTGGTTGACTAAGTTTTCTGGGAACTGTAAAGTGTTTGCCATAATACATTCCCCGGATGACACAAATATTCTCCAGAAGGGACTCTATGAGACAGATGTGTGGTGTCAGAATCATGGCCTCAAGCTCAATGTGAAAGAATGCATAGTAATCCCCTTTGGGGAAACAAAGTACCCACAAACTACCACATAGGTGTTACCCCCTAAAAACTGATAAGGTAATAAGGGATCTGGGGCACAAGTAGATAGTCATCTTTCCTTTGACAACCATGTTGCCAAAGTGATTAGGAAATCCTATGTGGCCAACCTAATAAACAAAGGGTTTACATCAGGATCAAAAGAGTTAGGGCTGGCCCTCTACTCTTAAGTCATCAGACCCATCATTGAGTACAATGCACCATTTTGGCTGTACTCGACAAAGCATATCCAGCAGCTGGAGAGACCACAGAGGTACCTCACCAAGAGGATTACTGGCCTC
This sequence comes from Protopterus annectens, assembly GCF_019279795.1. Taxonomy (NCBI): domain Eukaryota; kingdom Metazoa; phylum Chordata; order Ceratodontiformes; family Protopteridae; genus Protopterus; species Protopterus annectens. Next base: position 993,213,303 of record NC_056725.1, read on the forward strand.
AAACAGTTGTGTTATGCAACACAACTGGTAAAACTAAATCTGTTCTCCGTTGCATACCGCCTACTCAGAGGCACACTCTGCCTAACATACAGAGCCATGTCCAACACATAACTGTTGAACATGCTCCATCTACGGATAACAAAATTGAGTTGCACTACACACTCCAGGGATATAAACCTCATCACAACAATGAATACAACATGTTGGTGGGATAGAGTACCATCCCAGACACTTGTCTTACTGAGGAACAGAGTCCCAATGTACATGAGACAGAGCCCCTCACTGACAGTCTTCAATAGGATCCTTGATGAGTGGATGGGAAACAGACAATTCACACCAGGCATCACATCAGCAGCCCCACTAGAAAGGGGCTTAGGGTGCTAACTATTAGAACTAGGGCTTAGGAGACTAACCAATGGGGTGGTGAAAGCTGCACAACTTGCCTAGGCTAATATATGCCTTCATGAAGATAGTCTACTACATACCTATGAACCTATGTGACAGGTACATGTCTACAGATAGTAGATGTGTACTTCATTATACAGTCAAGTTGTACAGCAGGCACATGCACCACATACACTGTAATGCTTACAGCTACTGGTGGCTATTATGTACAGTGGGTGAGATATGCACCTCATGTCTTTTATGCCATCGGGATGTGTGCTGAGTGGGACAGTCCTGGATGGCTCCCTGTCATGGTCACCCTCTTACACACATCTCTGCCCATCCATATTTGGATTATTATACTGTGTTCCCCCTACATATATATAGGTACATAGGTAGGTAATAGGCTATCTGCCTGAAGGCATATATTAGTATGGCCAGAGTGTGCAGCTATCACCACACATGGGGTTAGTTCCCTATGTCTCTGTGTAGTAGAGCTGATGAAGTGACCCATGGTGTGACAGTTCAGTTTCACATACACTCATCAAGACTCCTCTGGAAGAGTGTCAGTGAGGGACTCAGCTTAATGTAGGTTGGGAGACTATTCCAAAGCAAGGCAAGTCTGTGAGTTAGTAATGTATCCCTCCAACATGTTCTATTTATTGTTGTGATGATTATATCCCTAGAGCATGTGGCACAGTGAGCTTGGGTTTACTTTTAGATAAAGCATGTACATTCATTCGGCATTGGACCTGGACCTGTCTGTTGGGCAGAGATCGGCTGAGTAGACAGTATGCAACAGAGTAAAGATTGAGTTATTCAGTTTTGTTGCATGGGGCAACTGTTTGAAGCCAGTAATCCTCTTGTTGAGGTACTTCTGTAGTCTTTCCAGCTGCTGAAGGTGCCTAGTCAGATTCATCGCAAGTGTGCCATGATACTCTCTGATGGGTCTGATGATTGATGAGTAGAGGGAACCTCCTTTGACCTACATGCAAAAACCTTGGCAATTTGTGGGAACACATACCATGATTTTCTAACCACTTTGCGAATGTGTTTCTGGAAGTAGAGATGACTATCCACATGTGTCCATAGATCCCTTATTATTACCTCCATATTTAAGGTGTTGGCACCTATGTAGTATTTGTATGACTGTAGCTCGAGGCCATACTTTTGACACCACATCTGTCTGACTGAGACCCTTTTTAAGGATGTCTCTGTTGTCCCAAACATCGATTATGACAACCTTTGGAGTTCACATATGACACAGACAGGGACACTATGTCATCCCATAGACGCCGTGTTTTTAGGTTTGGATAGAGCTGTTTAACCATTGTATATGTGATTTCTGGCTTTTCACAATCTCCAGGTATGGTAATGTGCCCTTTTGTCAGTGACAGTGGGTTAAATATGTATGAACATGTCTGACAAGATGTTGACGATGTCAGTGATGTACATGTATTCATTTACACTTTGCACTGACTCAGAACATATATGAGTTTACATTGATATTTATGACAAAACTAAAGAAAGCTTCATTGTTCTCTATGGACTCTTTGGCAATACTTTTGCCAGAACATGGCTTGTATAATGTTAGGAGTGTTCATTGTTTGTTGATGATACTGATCAGATATGTATTAATCTTCTTTGGATTTTCACTTTCTTTGAACAACTTAAATACTTGTATTACATAGTTTGATTATGACAGGGGTCCAATATATTATATGGGTCTGTTTTCATATCACTGTGTGCACAAGGCAGGACTGGCGAATAGTGACATGTGTCTGGAGTAAGAATTGCAACTGCCAGATATGTGTGGCCCACTGCTGTACTTAGACATGGCCTAAGTGTGTGAGCATGCTCAGTATGACCTTTCAGTATGCTGTTGACTGACATTTGCTAAATTTGTTTAATTGTGTGAGCATGCCCACTATGGGCATATATATATATATATATATATATATATATATATATATATATATATGTGTGTGTGAAAATTCAAGTTCGTGTTTACATCAGGGCTCACCTTTGTGTTGTACATCGACAGGAAGCACGCTGTGCCTGCAGGGCTTCCATGAGTCCATTTGCATAGACTTAACATTTCTACATACAGGGGGGACAGCTATTATTTGTACATCTCTACCCGGGGGGGCAAACCTGATTGTTACTGTGGGTGTACATAGGATGAGGGGTACACCTGACACATACACATTTGCTAGGCCTGCACTGCTATGTCAAGTACTCCATTTCAGTCTGTACTGTTGCCTATCATACTGGCTTGAGGCATACCACTGAACTACAGACCTTAGCTTCCAATTACATGCATATTAGTTTGTGACTTCATAGCCTACCCAACCCACATCACACTGCCTGGCCTGCTGTTATCTGTCTGCATATGCCTGGGGGGAGGTTACTCATATGCCTCTTCAGAGGGCAGGATACAGCATTTATTTGTGTTTGCGTTTGTCTACAATTGTCCTGCTGGCTGTGACTGTTAGGTATGTGACCCCCCCAACTGGTATGTGTGAGTGACTTAAGTTGTGTCTGTGCCAGTGAAATGCTGTCATGGCTTAGTGGTTCAGTACTGTGACTATAGTGCACAGTATCCTGAGTTCAAGCCCTGTCACTGCTTTTTATTTTCCTGCTGGGCAGACCTGACTGGTTAAGGAACAGTAAAGCAGGTGTGAGCGTGTTTACCCGACTTTGCTCGACTTTGCCCAACATTGCCCAACATTGCCCAATGTTGCCCGACGTTGCGCTGGTTAGTGCGGTGCGCAGCTACGCGCAATTGGATTTAAATATGCTTAATACTGGTAAAATGTGCTTAGCAGTGCTTTCTATTGCTTAAAATAGGGCAATCATGCCTCAGGTGGTGCTGCAGGGCTGCCTATGTCTGGTGCACATAGTACACTCCCTATACATGTTTAAAAACAGGTAGTGTCAAGTTAGGTATCCCTTTTACTGTACGTGTGAGTCAGAGAGAGGTGTTATTTCCAGGGTTCCTAGTGAGTCAGTGTATGTGCTATGCGTTGCCTCTTTGCCAAGGCCAGGGCATACTGGGCACGCCTCCTTCTGCCTACTGGGGCAGGCTCAGGTTGTTCCTCCTCCAAGTCACGCTGTGCCTGTGCAGGCCTTGGCAATGGTGGGGGCCTGTTTGGCCCTGCCCCATGCTGTTCCTGCTGCAGCTGTTTCCGCAGGATCATATTGTGTAGCATGGCACATACCATAACAATTTGGGTACATGTAGTTCGTGAGTACTGCAAGGCTCCACCAGATGTATTCAGGCACTGGAACCATGACTTGAGCATCCAAAACACACCCTCAATTATGTTTCTTGTTTGTGCGTGTGCCTCATTATGGAGTTCTTGTTCAGGTGTGTGTGCATTTCTGATGGGTGTCATCAGCCACGGCTCCAGTGCGTATCCAACATTCCCCAATAGGTGACCATCAGGGATGTCCCCATTGGCAAATCTCTGGTACAGCTGCGTCAGATGCCAGATGTGGGAATCATGATAGCTTCCAGGGCAGCCAGCACACACATTCATTATTATGCCCTGGGCATCACACACGACCTGACAGTTGATGGAGGGGAAGCACTTGTGGTTGATGTAGACCCTACCCTACTCACCGGGTGGTGCTTTGATGCATATGTGCGTGCAGTCTGTTGCACCCACTACCTCAAGGTATTCTTCTATTTCGTGAAAAGACGCATATTGCTGGCCAATGCTTCACTGGAATTAGGGAAATATACGTGGTCACCGACATGTGCTGACATGGCATCCAGGAACTGGTGGAGTACCCTGGATGCTGATGCCTGTGAAATCCCCATCATATCACCAGTTGGTCTTTGGAAGGTACCTTTTGCTAGTATTCTTAGGTCAACCTTGGTATCCACTGGGATGGGCTCCCCTCTGTTGGTTCTGTGTGTGAGGCGTGGCCGGCACAGCTCAACAATTTGCTGTAGGAGGTCTCTGTCAACCCTATAGTGCTCCACTATCTCCAGCTCATGTAGCCCCTGGTAGGTTACCCTGGGTCTGTGCACTCTTCTCCATCTCCTCACTGTGGGTTGCTCAGCAGCATTCACAACATCACCACCCTCAGCACCTTGCACATACTGGTTTATGATAGCAAGAGCAGCCCCTAACATTTTGTCTGACTTAAGCTTTTTAAGCTTTCCCTCTTTGTATACTGCAGTGCTGCAGAGTTCTTGGGGAAAAAACAGGGGGAATGCTGTTTGCAAAGTTTAAAGTGCTGGGTTGGGCTGGGCTAGTCTGCTGCTTGTGTAATTGGCTGATTCTGATATATTTCACCTGGCAGCTCTGCTAGTTCTCCTCAGTTAACTTCCTACTACTTCTTTTCCTTCCTTTTGCCTTTCTGTTTCCGCCCGGGGGGAAAGCGCCATGCAAACAAGCGCAAACGCGCACACATGTGCACACATGCTGTGTGCATGTTTGCAAGGAGTTTCCTATCTTTTAGCAGTTTGCACCTTTGGTTTGAAGTTTTCAAATAGGACAACTGTAGGTACGGCTCTTGCAATCCTGAGCAGCTCAAAGCAAACATAAGCCACTGTGCTCCAATTAGCTTACAGACTGTCTGACACACTCCCTCATGATTTCACCTATATTCTACTCTACTACTCACCTACTCCTATTCTTGGGACATGGCTCACATGCTGGGGAAAATTGGGATTCACTATCTTTATCCTCATTTGCATAGGATTGCCTACTAATGCATGGTTACATCTCTGACACTGAGCTTCCTCCCTTAGCAACCACTACTCAGTGGCCATGTTGTCTTCAGCCTGCCATTCACCTGTATGGCAGAATAAGCTTTTTAGTGAAAATGCCTTTTTTTTTTTTTTTTTTTAATTATTTTCTTGTTTTTATAAGCACCGCACGTTTGCGCTGTGCTGCGCTATGCTTAAACATCGAAGATCAGGGGAAAAAAAGTTAAATTTTTATATTTTTAAACATTTATAAATGCCAATGGCCTTATATTTGGCCATTGGCATGCTTCCTCAACTGTATGCATCCTTTATTTGGAGCTGTCATATCTCCGTTTAGCTATTTGCAGAACGGTACTCCGTTACCAAGGGAGTACATTTCTGCAGCTAACACTAATCTTCCACGGACAGGTTAGTGTTTCCTGGATCGCAAATTTACCTCATTTGCATGTCTTTCACCAACAAATGAGGTAATTTGCATACCATGATGATGTCCGTGCAAGAGTAGCTTTAGCAGCTCTCGTGCATGCCCCTGCCGGCTGTACCTGGATCGCATGGCAGACATATTGCCGGTGTGAGCTCCTACACTCTTCTTGCACTCCGTGCAAGCTTTTGTAAATTCGGCCCCTTGTCTTTATGGTAGGTAAAAAGGAAAACTCTGTTAGTACCCAAGTAAATAAAATGATTATTAGCAATGAATGAGAAATTATTCCAGTATAGAGAACTGAACAGCCAAGCCTTCTTGATCAGAATTCATAAGGGCTGCCAGCTGAAAGTTCCCTTGAGTTAGTTGCAATATACATGGGGTATGTAAAAAAAACTTATCATGGATTCCTAATTAAATATAGATATCTGTAATCATTGTAGAAGTAAAGCATAAAACGGTATCCACAATGAGAATTTTGAACAGTGTTTATGGCAACTGGGGAGAAATAGCCATGTAATGGGACCCTGTAATGGCTGCATGGGGGGCCTGCATGGGCAGAGGGGGGGACTGCGTGGGTGGATGGGGTGGGGCTGTGTGGGTGGAGGGGGTGGGGCTGCATGGGCGGGGCTCTGGGTTTGAACTCCCCTGCAAAAAATCCTGCGGGCTCCCTTGATAGCAGGTGCAGACATACAGTACATACACTGCATACAAGACAGACAAGGATGTTGATGAGCACAACAGGTTGGGGGACAAAAGAATTGGAGATGAATAGGTGGGCCTCCAAGGTGCATTCACATCCAACATGAGAATAGTGAAAATCTAGAACTCACTTTCAGAATTGTCATCACTGTCGCTTGCGTTAGTTTCCTGGGTAAGTGCTGGGTGTGGCATAATTTTGGAAATATAAAGCAGGATGTTTTCAACCCTGCCAATTTGGACATTGAGACCCCTCTCCATAAAGCCCTCTACCAGCCTTGTAAGCTCCTGATTGGTGACAAAATCTCCACCTCCAATACTACTACATCCAGAGGGTACCACTACACCAGCAGACAGGGCAGAGCTACCTCATGCAGGTTGATTAGGTAGGGCAGGAGTTGTAAAGGCAATGATGACAGGTCATGACCCAGATGTGCTGGATATATGTGTTTGCTGGGTGGACCCTCCCCAGCCAATATGGAGGCATGGTGGGCCGAACCGTAACAGTTGGTCTACATCCCTGTGCTGATTATCATTTTGTTTTTAGCAGCAATGTATTAAGAAAAAATGACTATATATATATATATATATATATATATATATATATATAAAGGGGAAATATGGTGGGGGAGACAAAAAAGGAAAACTAGATCAGTGGCATGTGAAATTACTTAATTATTTCAATACATAAAGCAATATGAGAAATATATCTTGGCCACATCCAGACATTATAAGAAGGCATTAATGTTTCATAAAATCAATCAATCAATCACAATGGTAAGATTTGACTAACAGAATCATGTACTTTACTGTGCTGTTTCAGGTATCATGTTTCTAAGGTAATAACTGCATTTGCAAATATTGAATTGTTAATGTGCCTTATAAGTAGTAGCATGCAAAAATTAAATATTTTTTCTAGGTATTGAAACCACACATAATTAATCTGATGTACTCATTGCCTAATGCAATAACCAAGAGCTATCGAGTAAGGCATAGAAGCTCGGTATAAAGGTTAAGGTATGCCTGCTCAAGATGATATACAGTGATGGACTGAAAATACTTCTGTGTCTTGCATTTAGTAGAAATGCATACTTCCCTCATGTTTCTTTCCTAGGCAAGTTAGTGTCTCCTGGTAAGCCCCGTGGTTTTCTGTATCTTTGCTGTAGCTGTACAGTAAAAAAACTATATATGAAAACATAATAAATAATTGTGCTGGCTGGCTAATCACTTCCAAATTATACAGAGGTTATAGGCCAGTATACTATACTTACACAACTGAGGGGTGTTTCTTTCTTATATTAATCCTGCCATCACCTGAGGAGGTCCCACTTGCACCTTTCATTTCACTGTAATAGTGATGATATTGTTCCACAGTGACTGCAGACAGCCTTGATCAAACTGTTCCAAGCTTCTGCTTATAATAAAACCTGCAGTATTTACCATGCAGATGTCTCCAGCTGTAGTGCTTCACAAGAGGTGCCACAAAAATTCTGGACTCCTCAACACCCAACCTTTGTGCTATAAAAGAACCATTGCAACCGTTGCCAGCCATGTCTGCAGCAGTCAGTCTAGAAATATGTGTTTGAATTGTTGCCCAATTCAGATCTCACATGTAACAGCTTGTGCACAATGCTCAACCTTGACAACTGCATTTGTGCAATTGGAAATACAGCAATGGCTTGACAGACACATTGGCACTGAGTACATCGAGAAACACAGAAACTATTAAATGGTAGTGAGATTTGTCCACGTGTGATGCTCAAATTATTGAGACATGTTCCGATGTTAAACACTGATATGCTTTATGTTGTTAGTTATGAATATAATTGTTTGGAGAAAAAAATGTATGACTTCTGAAATATTGGCATGCTGGGATATAGATGCTGATAAGATTGAATAATGCCACCTCAGAATAAAACCCAAGAGAAAAAAAGGATAAAATGTTAAACTTTGCTCATTAGCTGTCACTGCCACAGGATAACTTACTTGTTAATATGGTAAAGAGAGACATACTATTTTAAGACTGAATGTAGAAATACTTAAGATATTTATGGCTTTAAATTGACTTCATTATGGAATTGCACTTCTATGTAAATCACAATATTTGTGTTTGTAAATACATCTCAGATGCATGCAGTTACATGATCTGAGTAAGTTATGGTGGATTAGGTTGCATACATATTTCTGAACACATACTGTCATAAATGCATACGTATGACATGAGGGAACTCAATAATTATAACAAAAATATTGTGCACATCATACCTGTGTATGTGCATTATTCATTAATTATCATTGTCATATTTAACATAATTTATACACATTATATAGGGCTTCTATAACAAGCAGTAATGATACATTTCTTGCAATAAACATGGTTATAATACTTGTGTGCATTTATGGTGACATTCCTAATAAAAATGTTGTGACAAATGCATTCTGACCACCTCTATGAAAGTTATTTATCAACTAGGTTTGAACCCTGCATCAGCTGTCTTTGTTTTTTCAGATCAATGCACTTACATCTTCTGCCACTGGGAAATTTACCAAACAGCACTATTTTATTTTCCAAAGTACTGTCCTGAGTATTCACCTCTGTACACCAGTGACAGGCTCATTTGTGCTACAGAAGGCAGCTCAAATTAAAATTTTCACTTTTTTCCCTTAGGAAGTGAACCCTGTTTGTACACTGCTTGCTGGATTGCAAATTTAAAAGGCATTATATAAAAATAAATAAAATACACTATATTAATGCATTGAATAGATGTGTGTAGCAAAAAAAAAACAAAGCTGATTAAGCAGTATCATGACATAGTCATCCGTTTCACATCTGCTTGCATCATCATAAGTAACATTTATGTTACACATAACCAGAATTTCGTGTAATGACAATTGGTCAGAAAGGGGACATGTTAGACAATGACAGGAGGTCATGACTCTCTCAATATATACAACTGCTCATGACATCATAGTTTACAATATACTGTGTAAGTGAGATGTTGACAAATTGTGACATGTTGATAATTTCTCCATCATATATGACACATATATGTTCATGTTACTCATGTTACTACTTTTGTGTTAGCACACTGTAAGAAGTTCACATCTTACAACATTTCAAACACATATTATTGCTAATGAGAAGAGATGAGTTTACAGGAAAAACACCTATGTAACATACATACATTCACACAGATGACAGGTACGATATTTAGCATGTATCACACACTTTAACCTGTTCTTTTCATATACAATTTTGGGTGTCAATAGCTATTCTGAATTCAATAACAAAAACAGTTCTGTAAACTGGATTCAAGCCCTGCATCCCTGTCTTATTTCTCTATACTCAACTTACATACATATTGTGACACAGAGATACTTACCTGACAAGTGACATTTATTCTCTTAGTACTACCCAGAGTGCTAATGGCCATGCACTGGTGCCAAGCTTGTTTGTGCAACAGAAGGAAGCTCAAATTAAAATTTTAATTTTTTGCCTTAAGAAGTGAGCCTTAGTTCAATGCTAGGGACCACTGCCAGTCCAGAATGTGCAGTGCAAAATGGTAACAATGAAGAAAACAGAAAAATACTCTGAAATAGGGAAAACATAGGAGTTAAAAGGTTATTTTCTTAACTTTTTTTGTGTGTCAGCGTGAACATATGATCCATAAACATGATTATGTACATACAAACACAACCATCTCTGGATTAGAACCCCAGAACACCAACAAATTTATAAAGCACACTTGAGATTGTTCTCAGTATGTGCCATATGCACATAGTGTGTTGAGTTATACTGTGAAAAGAAAATTAAGTTTACATATACTCATGATGTGACATAATATCAATTGACATTACAGGTACAACTGAATCAATTTCTGATCGGTGTCCTGTGTAATTTGCAGCAAGATTTGTGGATGGCTATAATACTGGTAACACAGAAGATAATCTTTCCTCATGAAATATAAAATAAAGAAATTGACCAGTGCAAATTTTTCTTCTATTAATTTTGTAAACATCATTCCCAGATTTATGTTCCTCCAATAAGACAACTACATGCTTTGCCTTGAAGTTTTCATAGGTTTATAGGTTCAAAGGTTGGTACTAGGCTATCGGCCCTAGGGCCTGTATAAGCCTAGCCATAACATATGCTTCAATGAGTAATCTACTTCCTTAAATTACTGACAATGTTGTACTTAAGAGGCAGAAACTGTTCTCAAAAAGAATTCATATAAATGTTAGGAATGTTGATCTCCTAAGTCAGTCAATGATAGTCACAACAGTTCTTCTAAGTCCCTTCTCTCCAACAGAATCTCAGTAAGTATGCATCAAAGAGGACTGACCGTGAAAAATGATTGATACTGTAGTCAGACTAGTCATTTACACTTGCAAACCTTTACCGGCTAACACTTCTTAGTGCTCATCCTTGCAAAGATAGTGCATGTGCATGCAGTCCTGTAGGTCACTACTCCATGTTTACTTTCCCTGTACTTAATGTATATTGTGGAATTCATGAATGCTAATGAGTTCACATCTCACAATGCTGATACAGCTGAATCTATACTATATAAAGGTAATGGTGCAGGTAAGGAACTTGTATCATAGCAGAGTGACTGTTTTGATCCAGAGAGCTCAATACTGCTACTTACTGCTACTTCCTTTGAAAACATGTTGCTATTTTCACAACTGATGCTGCAAAATAGGTTGCTGTTATGAACAAACTGGATGTATTTTAACATTACAATACAAGTATTGTTTTACTGTCATCATTGTGAGCATGTATACCACAGTTATGTCTTGACCATGTAGTATTTTTCTATATAATGATGACATTGTAATAGAAATTTTAATATTAAACGCTGACCACTTTGTTCAGAAGATTGTTGTATTAATTATTATCAAGGCCATGGGTTTTTGGATCTTTAGCCCAGACAATTATGTTAAGTATCTGACATTTTCCTGGCTTCCCTTCATGGAAGTGGCTATCACACCAAACCATATTACCCATTTTAATAATGTAATGTACGCTAGAGTGACAGAAATGTTTGTTCTGCTATAAATTTGTTATCAATTTTTTGCATTCTTTTATGTTTGGGCAGGGGGTATGGATGGGGTAGTTTAAGGAAAGCTGTTGTGTGCACTCTTATGAAAACTTCCTTTTTCATGTATGTTGAGTATGATGGATGAATACAATCACTGATTTTTTTTTGTATGATGAATGGATGCAGTCATATGTATTGCTTTGGGTTTAACAATCATTTTTTTTTTACTTATGGATTTTTTTTTTCTTTCCTATTATATTTCCTATCATACAGGACTATGGCAAGAAAGACATCTGCACCTTGTAAACCACCATACACTGGTTCTGAGAATGATGAGATCATTCAAGGCCTATGTCACCATGGGTCATTCCTATTATTGACAAGCAGGGGTGACAAGTCCTCCCATGATCATATCTGGGAGCAAGTGGTAAATGATTTTACCACAGTGGGAGGCTATGGACATACATATTCCAAAATAAAAAATAGGGCCATTAATATGATTATGGTAACCAGATGTTGAGCAGCTGGAATTGCCAATGAACATATGGCTACAGGGATGGTCATACCACTGAGCCACCAATGACTGACTGAAGCAGTGAAGTTTCTGTCCACTGGTCAGAGATTGAGATAGCTCATCACAGGGTTCACACAGAATCCTTGATGTTAAGGCTGACAAGGAACACAGCTCAAGTCTATAGATATATATTTATATGGCATAATTGCATGTGCATCTCTCTCTCTCCCTCCCTCTCTCTCTGTATATATATATATATATATATATATATATATATATATATATATATATATATATATATATAAATATAAGCCATTATGGTGCAGCAGTTAGGGTTGTCACCTCACAGCAAGAGGTTCAATTCATGGCTGAAGAGCCTTCTTTGTGGAGTCTGCATGTCCTCCCTGTGGTTGAGTAACATCTAAAGACATGCAGGGAGGTGCATGCGTGAATGAGTGTGCCTTCTTTGAAGGTTGGGCGTCGGGCTGGCAACTCAGTACCATAAAAATTCACTGCCAGTCATTAGCAGATTGGCGTCCCGCTGTGGCAAGCTCTAACTAGGAAAAGCCAGAAGACAACATATATATATATATATATATATATATATATATATATATATATATATATATATATATATATATATAGATAAAGCCAGAGATATGAGGGAGAAAAGAGAAACAGACAGACAAAGAGGAGGAGGAGAGGGGTACAGAGTAGTCCAGTGAACAGTAATGATTTCAATGAAATGAGTCTTATTCTACAGCTATAAAAGCATTTGTCTTCTGTTTCTTGTCATTTTCTTTGTAATGCTTGTCATCCTTGTTTCATATCCCTCTTATGTATGTATACACATCTGGGTCTGTCATTGCACAACCATCTGCTCATGGTAAGTACACAGTCTGTACTGTTACTAATGTCCAAAATGTAGATGTATGTATAGCTGAAAGTTATTTTATTTCATTCCATTATCATATTTTAATTTGTAATATGCATTTCAAATAACATAGGTGTGATTGATGTTCATTGTATTTTTCTTTTTCTTTTTTTTTTATTTTTGCGTTCTTGTTATCATAGGTGATCCTGCCAGTGGCAGTGTGGACTTCCTGTTGCCTGATGTCAGAGTATCAGTAGCTTCTGATGATGATGAGGATGGCAGTGATGAAGATGTACAGTCTGGGAGTGCAGAGAGTCAGTCAGACATTGAGGTTGTGCCTCCAACATCTCCAGCTCTATTTCAGACACAGTCAATATGCTCATGCATATCCATGACACAGAGACCTCAGATATTGGACAGGTTGAGAGGGACACTGTTGATCACGATAATGTGGGTATATCAGTTGCATAACTTGTTGATTCTCCACGCAGCCATCATGAGAGCAAGGTGCCTCAAAGGCAGGTTGTTAGAAGTGCTCAGAGGTGGCCTGCTGTCCACCCAGCTACTGATGTTGGTGTGTCACTAGGTGTCACACAATGTATAGTAATGCTACCACAGAGACACATGTACGTTCCATAATGGCCTCATAAAAGAGAGTGCAAATACTAAACATTGTGCATTCTGACATGCAGGACTGCCTGAACCATGTGGGTGTCTCCTTTGACAGGATGAGTGACACACTAGATCAAGCAGTATCTGTAATGGAACATCTGTTGTGGAAGGGTCAGCTTCCATGTGGCCTTGGATCTACTACATCATCCAGTGTTAGCCAAAGTGGTTGTGCAAGATCACACTCTGATAGTGGCACTACTTCTACTGCTTGGTCAGTGATTATGATATGCACACCCTGAAATGGTAGCAGTACAATTATTGAGAGATGCAGTTCTTGTGGTTGGGAGTGACAATGCTGACCTAACTACTCTACCATGCATGGCTCACACTTGTCCAAGATGCCAGGATGTAGTGCTAGCATACTGCTTGATTGTGTTCATACAGACACACACACACACACACACACACACACACACACACACACACACACACACACACACACACACACACACACACACACACACACACACTACCTATCTAAGCAGTACTTACTGATTGCTAAACACATCTTGTTACTGCACCTGCAAACTGGATATTTAAGGAATGCATTTTATTTTTACTTGAACACAGTCATCTTTTTGGTGTCAGGCTTGCACGTCAGTCCCCCATCATCCCATCCCACCCTGCGCAAGTGACAATGACTGTGCCCTGCCCTTTGCACATTCCTTTATGACTTTGTGTTCCATGCAAGTCTGATGCAGAGAGTGATCAGCTAATACTTGAAGACTCAGAAGCTTCCTTTAATTTAAATGTATTGCAAAATAAATGTTTTTAATTATTGTTCATAATCAGTTGGCATAATTGCTACTGATCTTGTTGAGCCTAATCTATTTACTTTTGTTACTCGTGCAGGCTAAGTAGATGTTTAAGTCTTTCTTACTGTTACACTTGTGTAAAAATTGCTGACCTTGATCTGCCCACTGGTTTATATACAGCAGCCAACTGAAATGCTTGATGCACATTATTGGACAAAATCCAAGCTGTGTATTGCAAACATTCGTTATAAGGCATTACTGACATTACTGTACACCTGGGACTTGTATAACTTTAGGGACATTTGCGAATATGCATGACACAGTAATCAGTTATATAACTGTATTGCTTTTTCTTTGCAGGTTCCAGACTTACCATGGTAATAATGCAGAAGCATTTTGGCAGAGACGGGTGGGTCAGAGTGCAGGGCACCTCCTGAGGTGTCTAGACACTGGAACCTTGATTTGAGCAAGCCAAATACATGTTTTATGATATTCCTAGTTTGAGTGTGGGCATTGCTGTATCCTTGCTCATTGAGGTTGTGTGGGTTTCTCGTGGATGTCATGAGCCACAGTTCTCAGTTTTTCTTGGGGAAAGTCACTCCTAGCAAACCTTGTGTACAGCTAACAAGGGTGCCATATGTATGAGTCTTTAAAACTGCCTGGCTTACCTGCACAGATATTGTAGACAATCCCTTGGGCATTGCAAGTAACCTGACAGTTTATAGAGTTGCTTCCTTTTCTCTTGATGTACCTATTTCCTTTTTCCCTAGGTGAGGCTTTTATTTCCAAGTGTGTGCAATCTGGGATCCATTTAGTACATCGAATTTACATTTCAACAAAATGTAAATTCACGAGTGCACTTCTGCAAAAGTGCATTTTGTCGAAAATGCACTTTTGTGTGAAAATAAAAATAAAAGTAAAAAAAAAAGACATAAAAACATGCAGTTTGCATGTAACTATAGTTGCACATCAAAGTTTTGTGTTGATGTACAACTAAGCAAACTAGTGCTGAGACTGTGGTACAGAGGGGATAAGTTGATATTCCCTTTTCCCCACTGTAGTGCGATCTCAGATTGAGAATATTAACATAGGGGGGTGTGAGGGGCATAGCCCCCCACATGGGGGGGGGCTTGACCCCTGCAAAAGGTGGGGGTTTTTTTTGTGTTTTTTTTTTTTTTTTTTTTTTTTTTTTTAGTTAGCCGAACCGGCAACTATAGTTCAGCAAAAGTGCAGTTTCGTTGCAATGCACTTTCGCTGAAGTAGACATCTACTTTTCTTTTTCAAAGAAGTGTAATTTTGATGAAGAAAAGTAGATCCATTCAATCTATGACCCCCAAATCCTCAGGGAACTGTGCTACTGAATACAATTCCTGCATGGTTCATGCTCTCTTCTGTGGGGTGCATGGGAAACAGATATACTCCCTTGCATGTTGCAGCATTGCATTTAGAAATTGCTGTAATGTTCTAGAAGCTGAGGCCTGTGACATCTTTAATATATCCCCTGTGTGTCTTTGCAAAGTACCTGTAGCTAGTATACATAATGCTACGCATACCTTTGTTTCCACTGGGATGGACTCTCCACAATTTGCCTGGGGCCTCATTTGAAGTTGGCAGAGTTTGTGTATTTCTTCTAGTGACTCCCAGTCCACCCAGAATTGCTCTACAATTCCTGTGTCATGAAGCCCATGATAAGTTAAACTTTGTCTAAACACCCTTCTTCTTGGCTGCAGGAGTAATACTACCTTGAATTAGTTGAACTGGGTGGAGTGGTGGAGCAGTGGTAGCATTGTTGCCTCACAGCAAGAGGTTCTCAGTTCAATTCTTAGCTGGAGTGCCTTCTCTGTGGAGTCTGCATGGCCTCCCTGCATTTGTGTGGGTTTTCTCAGGGTGCTCTGATTTCCTCCCACATTACAAAGACATACATCTGGAGCATTTCTCCCCAGGCCTCATTCCAAGCCGGACTTTCCTGGTTAGCAAATGTTAAATTAAAGCCTGTTGCATGCAAAGGTTTATAATGGCAACTATAAACATCCTTTTTTTTTTTTAATAAATGTAATCCTGACCGTAGTCCAGTGAGTTTTAGATTTCAGGGCAAATTGCTAAGTGGTGGTGCTGCGGTAGCATTGTCGCCTCACAGTAAGACGCTGTCCGGTTCGATTCTCAGCTAGAGCGTCTTCTGCATGGAGACATGCGTGAATGGGCGTATCTTCATTGAAGGTTGTGCATCAGGGCTCGTAACACAGCACATAAAAATCAACTACCAATCATTAGTGGACCGGAGTTCTGCTGTGGCGACCCCTAACCGGGAAAAGCCGAAAGACACAAGTGTATATGATTGCTTTATTGCTTCCTGAAATTGATTAATTAGCATGTACATTGGCTACTTATACTTTCATTTTTATATTCTGCCATTTACTTTTGTTTTGTGGATCTTCACTAAGTCTAGACCCATTTAATGAATTCAGAATAATGTCCTATCATACTTGCAGCACACTGAGCTGCTTATACAATAACTACACTTAGTGTAGCCATTAATAAATAAACATATTCACAGGGATTAGGTGAATGTATTATATTTGTTTAATTTACTCTGCTATACTTTATGCTGTTAGCTTGCTATAAAGAATGGCTTGGTTTTATATTTCTGCATGCATTCACCACAGTTTTCCATTAGTTTATTACATTTCTAGTTTATCAGTATGGCAATGTAGAGATTTTGGTTTATTGTTTATTTGTTTTTAATCTAGTACTCATTTTGCTTTGTGGTCTCTTTCATTTGTCTGTGTGCATATTGTGCTGCGGTTAAATGAAGTATTGTTAGACTGATAGTAGGTGCTCTTTTCAATTCTTGAACAAAAAAATACAGTTCCAAAGGAAAGCTCGAGTGTAGCAGTATAAAGTAGCTAAAATTAGCTGTAAATAAACTGTAGATGAACACTAATAAGTGCTTTAAAAGTAAATTTATTTGAGCGTGCTTTCGTCTAAAGTAAAAAGACTTCATCAGAAACATTTAAATGACAAAACCAGTAGTGCTTTTATATCTTACAACAGATTGAATAATTGCCAATCAATTAAAATAATTCCCTCTCATTATTTAAAGAAACATTTCTACTGTTCACAGTTCATCCATTTAAAAGTACCCTTTTAAACATATATAATTTACTATTTAAAATACAAAATACTACCTGAATATATTTAATATAAACTTTACTAAGCCATTAGTTAAATAGTTAAAAACCTTTACAAAAAATTGTGCATTAATATAAACATTGTATGAAAAAAACATTCTTAAAAAGCATAGTATAAAAATATTTACAACTTGAATGAATGGTATATTAAAACAGGCATAATACTAAGTTTCATTTATACCTTGAAAATGGGTGGAGTTCAGTCTTATTTGCCACATTAACTTTTCCCTTTCCAACCTATTTTTCCAATCACCTCCCCTGTGATCATTACCTAGGTTCTCCAAAATACCAAAGTGGAAGGTTTTACAGGAGTTATTATTCCTGAAATGTTTATAAAGAGCATTGTTTTCGTCCTCACCTCTAATAGTGTCAAGATGTTCATATATTCGTCTGCGCAATGTAATGAGTAGATGTGTAGGTTTAGGTTTCAGGGCAGTGGTAGGATTAGGATTAGCAAACATAAGGAAGGTTGTCACACGTCTCATGTATTCAAATGAGACCCTGAGATGGGTATATGTTCAAGTCGTTTACTGCACTTAAACACATCAGGAATCATAAATGGAACATGTACTTCTATCTTCATAAGCTAACTAACTAGCTTGTTAATTCAAACACTCTCACATGTCCGTCTGCATTCATGCCTGCATTCACTCTGACTATACAAAATGGCACTGATCTTGCACATGCTCAGTCACTTATATGCACGTGCTATCTGGCTACAGTGGCTGACAAGGTTCAAGATACATACTGATCTATATCCTCCTTCTTTAATTTGCTCAACATGCAATAGGACAACAAGACATTTTGCAACCTCGTTATCACATCAACATTCCAACAACAAATTTGAACTCAAGTCCAAGTCACTGTGTATTTCGGATTGGGTCTGGAAATTCTAACGAATCTGGTCACATAACAACTTTAACTGGGTATAGCAACAGGGACAGTCTATGGGGATTCCTTCACAACTGGAACTTTGGGGATTGCATCAGGATTATTAGAAGAAAGTACACTGTCCTTGAGAATTCGAACAGGTGTATAGTAACTCTGAGAAACAGAGTCATTGGCACAGGGAATCTGCTGCGTCACTGGTTCGGCAACTGGTAATATATGTCTTTAGTTGCTTCTGAAATCCATTCCTTCATATTGTATAATGTAAGATCTCGGTTCTTATCAAATATTTTTCATGATTCCAACTCAGTCATATCCTTTAGATGTTTGCTTTGTCATAACTTCTCCTTGTCTTAATGACCTCAGAGGTTTACTGGTCTTATTGTAATACAACTTTTGTGACTGATGTTTTCTCAAAAGCTGAGTCTTGACCTCTCTGTAGTTCTTTGCATTTGGTACTAACAATTGTTTACTGATTGGTAAGGTTGTTCTAGTCTGTCTGGACATTAATCTGTGAGCAGGCAAACCAAGTAAGTTGTCTCGAGAAATGTTTCTGAGATTGAGTAAGTTAAGGAAAAGATCGGTACCATCTCTCTTGGATTTCTCCAACAAACATTTTGCACTCTTAACTTTACGTTCAGCTAACCCATTGGACTGTGGATACTCAGGACTACTAGTAATATAAAAAACTCAGCAAAATTCTTAAACTACTGACTTGTAAACTGTGCACCATTGTCAGGCATGACTTTGTGTGGACTACCATGAACAGAAAAATGTCTCTTCAATTTTGTAATTAGAGTGCCAGATATCAAGTCAGGAAGTAGGTCAATTTCAAACCAATTTGAATAAGTCTACTAACACTAAGTAATGTTGACCATTCCATTCAAAAATATCTCTAGCATCAGTCAACCATGGTAATTCAGGAATCTGGTTTAGCTGAAGTGGTTCTTTTTGCTGGTGCGGTTTGGTGCTGTTGCAAATTGAACATGCTAGAGCTTCCTTCTCTATAACTTTGGACATAGAAAGCCAAAATACTATGCCTCTTTCCCTTCTTTTGGTGGAATCTGTACTTGGTTGGCCACGATGCAAGATTCTGATATATCCCTGTTGTAATGCTTTAGGATTTACCACTTTATGACCTTTCATGATGATTCCATCTTCCATCATGATGAGTTCATCTCAGCAGGGAAAATACTGCTGTATGTCTAGTAGTAAACTGGCTTGTTGCGCTGGCCATCCTTGACTGATAACATTTTTTTAGCTTCTGGAGAACTGGATCTGAAGCTGTGTGATTTATGAGGTCATCAAGATGCGATGACAAAAAATTTCTGACTTCCATGACTTCAAAGTCTGCTTTCTTTTTTTAATGCTGTTCTGTCATTTGTCTGGGTGCTCTAGAGAAAGCATCAGCAAGGTATAGATATTTTCCTTTTGTATAGATACTATTGAAATTGTACTTTTGCAATTTTAACATCATGCATTGCAAGCATTCCGGGGCTGCATGTATTGGCTTCTTTTAAAATTTTCACTAGAGGTTGGTGATCAGTCTCTATTAAGATAGGTCTTCCATAAATATAATCATAGAAATTTGAACATGAAAACACTACTGCCAAAAGCTCTTTTTTCTATTGGTGCACACTGCATCTCTGTTTGGCTTAAAGTTCTGGATGCATAAGCTACTGGTATGTCTTCCTGAAGACATGCTGCACCAAGGCCATACTTTGAAGCATCACAAGAAAGAGTTAACAGGTTTGTGAACATCATAATATCTCAATGTGGGTGAACTGTCAATTTTCTGCTGCAGAATATCAAATGCTCTTTGGTGTTGTTCCAACTAGGACCAGTTTACATTTTTTGTGTATCAGCTCATTTAATGGTGCAGAAAGCTCACTCAAGTCTGGGATGAACTTTCCTAAATAGTTGACCATACCGCGAAAATGTAAAGATGTGACATTTTCTGGAATGGGCAACTCAAGAATTGCTGCTTGCTTAGATGGATCTGGTTATAAACCAGAACTGGTTAAAAAATGACACACATAAGTAACTTCTTTCAGCCTGAATTTACATTTCTGAGGATTCAGTTTAAGATTTAATTTACATGCATGTTCTAAAACTTTCCTGAGATTTCTATCATATTTGTCTTCAACATTGCCTCCACCAATAATGTTATCTACTATAATAGCACATGGATGACCAGAAAATATTTGTTTCATCGCACATTGAAAGAGTTCACTAGCAGATTTCATTCCAAATGGAATTCTCAAAAATCTGTATCTACCAAATTGTGTACTGAAAGCAGTTAACAATGAAGATTTTCGATCCAGCGAAATCTACCAAAAGGAACTCTTTGCATCTAAGACTGATAAAACAGTGGAATTTGGCATGAGAGTGGCTACCTCTTCTACTGCATGCACCTTATGATGAGGATGCTTAAGTATTTTGTTTAAGTCCCTTGGATCAGTATATATTCGAATATCAGCTGAGATTTTCTTATGAGCTACGACCATGGAGGATACCCATTCAGTCGGTTCTTCTACTGAAGTAAGGACACCTAAATGCATCATTTTAGTTCTGCTTTTACTTTACTCTGCATTGCTGCTAGAGTCTTCCTTGTTGGTCTGACAGGTGGACTTACTGCATGGTTTAACTTCATGGACTATGTTACTGGAAGACTACAAAGCTTGTCTCTGAAAATATCAGCATATTCACTAAAAATATTCTGTGTAAAACTATCATTGTTACTCATACTTACATGCTGAACCTCTTTATTAAATTAAATCAGTCCCATTCTCAGACTGTCTTTGAGGCCTAACCATGACTGCATGTATCTTTTGCCCACATAAAATTGCAAGTCATAGCTGTTTCCAGCAGAATGGCATGAAAGAATTACTGCACCATCAGTTTGAATCTCTTCACCACCATAAGCAACTAGTTTTGCACACTTTGCTGAATCAAGTTTCTCACCAGTTTTTACTTTAGCAAACATTTGTGCTAACATAACGTTGCACATAGAGCAAGTGTTTACTTTAAGTTCTACAAGTTTCCCATTAATTTGTACAGTAGTCTACTATATTAACTGTTTCATCGATCACAGAGACAGCAACATAGTTTGTTCACAGCTCTCTATCTGATTTATTTGCTTCTTCAGATACTCTCTATTAATATAAGTTTGTGTCACTTTAGAGTTGCAAAGCCTTTTGAAATGATTCCACTTTTTGCATTTGTGATATTCCTGCCCAAAAGCTACACACTTTTCCCATTTAGGATCATGACTGTCTCCACATTTGTGACAGTTAGCAATGAGGTTTGCTGCCACACCCTTCAATTTATATTTCTTTTTCCTCCCAACCTCCTGCTGCACACTGTCAACATTCGCACTAACAGATACTGTAAGCATGTTTTCCTCATTCATGAGCATATTCATATGCTTTTCTGTCATCTCATATATTTGACAAATCTCTATAGATTTGCTCAATGTTAATTCACTATCTACTGCATCATTATTGACACCACACACAAGATGGTCTTTTATCAACTCATCTCTTAGATCACCAAATCTGCACATTTATGTTTTATTCCTTAAGTCAGTAATAGGTTCACCAGGATTTTAATTTCTTATGTAAAATCTGTGCTTCTCAATTGTAATAGTAATTTGAGGGTTATACATTTCCCTAAATTTACATTTTAAGTGCTCAGGGTCTTCCCACATTTCAGGCTGTAGCACAATATGGCAGTTCTCCCCCTCTGCTGCATACATGCCAGGTGCATACACAAATCAATGTTCTTTCTCAATGGCTTCTGAACCAGCTAAATTGAGGAGTACAAATGCTCTTGTATGTGCATTTTTGTCAGAAAATGCAGCCTTTATAAAAATATATTCTTACTCAAACACTGGACAATTCTCAGCAATATTATTATCAAACACCAGTGGTAAAGTTCTGCAAATTTCCAGTGCCATAACAACAAATTGCTTTTAAATATGTATAGACCTGGTACTTGTAATTATGTCCAAATGCACAACATTCTCCTCTGAAATGGCTTTATTTTAACACTGCAAACACTCTGAACATTTTGTATACTTCATCAAACCTTAGTTACTGTGAAAAAGTCATACACTGCAAAAAAATTCAGACATTTTAGCCTTTTTGTTCATTTTAAACACTTCAGAGATTATTAAGAACACTTTTATTATCAATATTTCACTATTTTGGACATTTTGTTTATCTTGGTACTTATTTTGAACATTCTGAATGCTTCATCACACATTCAGCGGCTTAAATGAGTTTAAGTACCTTTGAATAATTGCTAACCTGCTTGCGAGTTCACTCTTGTATATTTCTCCACTTCTAACTTTGTGCCTCATGGTTTGTAAGCTGAAGCAGTTTGGAATCCCAATCTGACACCATGTTGCATGTCTCGTGTATTCAAATAGGACACTGAGGCTGGGTATGCATTCAAGTCATTTATTGTACATAAATACATCAGGAGTTATAACTTGAACATGTACTTTGAACTTCATAAGCTAACTAACTGGCTTGTTGCTTCAGACACTCTCACATGTGCATCTCCATTCATGCCTGCTTTCACTCTGGCTGACTATACAGAATGGCACTGTCCTTGCACATGCTCAATAACTTATATGCATACAAACAAACAAAACCAGAAGTAGCAGAACTGAAGGACCAAATTGGTAAACAACAAATACAGCAGCAACAAAACCCAAAGGATACACCATGGAATAGTATAAGTAAAATCTTTAATAACCAGGATAAGCACTTTTATATAATCCAACTCTTTTTCAAATCCAAGTACAAAACATAAAAAAAAAAATGTTTTATACTTGGATTTGAAAAAGAGTTGGATTACTTGAAAGAGCTTATCCTGGTTATTAAAGATGTAACTTATATGCATGTGCTGTCTAGCTACAGTGACTAACTTGGTTCAAGATATGCACTGATCTACAAAGGTGATGTGGGGAGTGAAGCCCTAACCTGCAAACACTTGCAAATATAAAACAATTTCTATAACACAGTATTGCACACTTTATGACCACTGCATTTTCACTGAAGCATTAATTTTCCTGCAGACTTTTAGTTACCTTACACTACATAAAACTAAATTCATATGTGTTTCACACAGATGAACATTCACGTATTTGTCTATTCTCTCTTTTTTACTCCCACAAAAGCATTTAAATTTAATGAGTATTTAATCTTCAGACTTAAAATTTTCATACATAATTGCTATTTGTTCTTTTCAATCTAAAATATATATTCTCTAAATCTGTTTTTGCTAAGCAGAATAAACGCATCTCACAGTATTATCTAAATGAAAAACTGAATTGTGTTCCGGTTAAGCAAGAGTATTAGATGGCATTAGAGGGCCAGATTTATAAAATCTACAGAGGGGTGCACACAAGGTATACATGTCTTCTCCCATTGGGCATACCTGTGGTAAGGCATTTATAATTGCTTGGCTGTGCAAATCAGAGTGGCTGTTCCTGTTTGCTTGTGATAATGAATGAGGCCAAAAGGCCAAGTTCTTCCTTTGCAGTACAGGTATGTACTGGGCTAGAGTTCATGGGTGTGTAAGTGAGTGTATGTGAGATGCTACATATGTGTGTTTGTGTATGTGTGACAGTGTGTCTGCATTGAAGGTAGAGGTAGGGGTCAGTGAAATGGTAGGTTAGGTAACTGTGTGTGTGTGTGTGTGTGTGTGTGTGTGTGTGTGTGTGTGTGTGTGTGTGTGTGTGTGTGTGTGTGTGTGTGTGTGTGTGTGTGTGTGTGTGTGTGTGTGTGTACATGTGTAATGCTGTGGGAAGGTGGGTTGGCATGGCTCTCAAACTTCCACACTCCCTTAGGCTAATGAGCAAAGCAGCAGCAGTGTGGGTCAGGGGACACAAAACATCTGGGGAAAACTCTTAATATGTGGATCAGGGAGAACACTAGACACCAGGGAGAACTCTACATAGTGGGCTTTTGGGGAACGTTAGCCACAAGGGAGAACTCTAAATATGTGTGTCAGTGGGAACACTAGACATCAGGGAGCACTCTCTCATGCCTTAAAGATACTTACACATAATGTGGATCTGGTAGGGAAACACTAACCACCAGGAAGAACTGTTCCTTTTGTATCTTAAAGACACATACACATAGTGGGGAAAGGGAGGAGAAACATTAGACTTCAGGGGATACATTAGTCATTGTGCCTTAAAGCACCGAATGACAAACCAAAATCACTAAAACACTATGAAACAGCAGATATGATGTTCATAGGTTCATAGGTTCATACTAGGCTATCTGCCCTAGGGCATTTATAAGCCCAGCTAGAGTGTGTGTGGCTTTCACCACCCCTTAGGATGAGAATACTATATCCATTAGTTTGCTGTGCCTCTGTCCATCAGTGACACAGAGATGATTCCCGGGGTAAACCTACGATCTCCCATCCACTCGTCAAGATTTCTCTTGAACAGAGTCAGTGAGGGGCTCTGCCTCACATGGACTGGGATTCTGTTCCATAGTGTAGGGAGTCTCTGGGTGATGAATCTGTCCCTCCAGCACGTCCTATTTATATCCGTGTTGAGGTTTAAGTCTCTTGCTCTCGTGGCTCTGGTGGATTTGGATTTTTTGAGGTGGAGCATGTCCATTAATTCCGGTTGGACATGGCCTTGTATGTCAGGCACAGATCACCTCTGAGCAGACAGTATGCGACTGAATAGAGCTGGAGTTTCTTCAGTCGGGCATCATATGACATATGTTTGAGCCCCTTTATCCTTTTGATGAGGAACTTTTGGGGTCTTTCCAACTGCTGCAGGTGTCGGGTAAGGTACATTCCGAATGGGGCGTTGTACTCAATCATTGGTCTGATAAGTGAAGAGTACAGGGGTACAATGACCTCTCCTGATCTGGATGTGAATCCCTTCATGATCAGGTGGGCAATGTAGAAGGTCTTCCTAACCACTTTGGCAATGTGAGTGTCAAAAGAGAGGTTACTGTCAACTTGGGTCCCCAGGTCCCTGATAACTTCTTCCGTGTTTAATGGATTACCACCTATGTGGTAATTAGGGGTTACCTTGTTTTTCCCAAAGGGTATGACTATACATTTTTTGGCATTTAGCTTAAGGCCATGGCTCTGGCACCAGTTATCCATTTCTATGAGACCTCTCTGGAGGATGTCTGTGTCTGATGGAGTGTCAATTATGGTGCCCAGTTTGCAGTCATCTGCAAATTTTGTCAGCCACAATCCCCCTATGTTTGCCTGCACTTCAGAAAAATAAATGCCGAACAAGAGGGGGCCCAGGACTGAGCCCTGTGGGACACCGCTCGTGACTGGCTTAGAGTCTGACATGGCACCAGAAACTCTAACCCTATGTGTTCTGTCCTTGAGCCAGTTTGCAACCCATCTTGTGACATATGGGTTTACATCTAAGCTGGTGAGCTTTTCTATGATGCCCGAGTGGGGTATTGTGTCGAACGCTTTTGCTAGGTCAAGGTAGGCTGTGTGAACTGCCTTACCCTCATCAATGGCCTTAGTGACTGTTTCAAAAAAGTCGACCAAGTTCAAGAGGCAGGATCTGCCCTTGACAAAGCCAAATTGGGTAGGATCCAGTGTCTGTAGGTCCCCAATGTCTTTATTTATGAGTTCCATTATGATCCTCTCCATAGCTTTGCAGACAAGGCTCGTCAAGCTTATGGGGCGGTAATTTCCAGGGTCTGTAGAAGCACCGCCTTTGTGGAGTGGGACCACAGTTGCCGTACGCCATTCTTTGGTAGGTATCCTGTAGTAAGGCTAAGATTAAACAGCAGCCTTATGTGTGGGTTTAGTTCCTCATTGAGTTCGTGTAGCACACAGCCGGGGACACCGTCCGGTCCCATTGATGCTGTGTTTTTTGCTTTAGAGAGAGCAGCTCTCACCTGGGCATCTGAGATGTTTGGGAGGCTAGACTCTGGTGGGATAGATATTTCTCCTTTTGGGGGGGGAGGGAGGGGAGAAATTTGCACTGAACCTGTCTGCCAGTATGTTGGCAATGTCTGTGGGATCAGTGATTTTTTTATCATTTTGGACTAATTCTGAGCATATCTGGGAGTTTCCACCCAGGTTTCTAACACAGCTAAAGAAGGCCTTATGATTGTCTTTTGTGTCATTAGCGATTTTTCTCTCAAAGTTGGCCTTGGATGATTTTATGAGTGATCGTAGTTTTTTGCTAGTATTGATCAGAGATGCCTTCCCTTTTAGGGATTTTGCTCTGTCATGTAGTAGCTTTCTCCTCTTGTTATGTTTCATGCCTTAAAGATAATAAAAGGAAGTCAAACCTTGGATTAATTTCCCAACAAGCTCCTGACACTAACCTGCAGTGTATCTGAGATATTAGTGTATTAATGTTTTTTTTTTAATGTTTGGGATTCATGATCTTGAGCTTTATTAAATGCCTGAAATAATTAGTGACATATAAGGAGGACGGACAGAGAATAGTAGGCATACCTCTCAACCTCATTGTGCAAGACAAGGCAAAATTAGGGGTGGCTGTTACATTGGTTCCTAAATTCTTAAAAAAGTTGCTAGTCTATCAGTTTTTTCAGGTCTATGCTCTATGTGAAGATAGTGAAGTGTGAAAGTCTAATGTCTGGCATCATCGACTAACTGTAATCCTTAGAGATTTATGAGGACACAAATGTAGGAGACATCAGGGATGTTCTGACAACACAGAGACAGGTATGGAATATGCAGAGTGTGTGTGTGTGTGTGTGTGTGTGTGTGTGTGTGTGTGTGTGTGTGTGTGTGTGTGTGTGTGTGTGTGTGTGTGTGCTGTGTGTGTGTGTGTGTGTGTGTGTGTGTGTGTGTGTGTGTGTGTGTGTGTGTGTGTGTGTGTGTGTGCGTGCATTTGAATATGTGTATTGTGTATAGGACAGTGAATGACAGTGTATTGTGTAGTGAGACAGTGAAGGCAGGAGTGCTTTAGTTACCACAATGTGCCTGCTGTCACTGTTAACTACTGCAGGAAGTGCTTATCTGTACTCATGGAAATTAACAGCTATTCAAAGACATGTAAATTAGGCAATAATGTGGTCTTTCCTGATTGTGGCTAATGTGGTGCTGAATCACAAAATGCTGCATCATGGAAATCGTGGCCTTTTCACCACAATCTTTAAACACAAGCAGTGGGGTTCTTTATGAATCTCCAAAAGTGTCTCTCTGTGTTATTAATTTGTAAGAAGGCTACATGTATTTAATAAAGGATAAAATTCTTGGATATGGAGTAACTCCTAAAGAAGAAAGTAAAATCTAATTTCTAGATGGTTTATAATCTCCTAATGCTAATTCTACCTTTCTTAACAGTCAAAAACAACAAACAGGGAATTGGAAAAGAAAGGCTGCATGTACTGTTCTTAATTACACTCTCAATAAAGTATTTTTTATGTTTAACATTAATATTTAAATAGGAGACTTTAATAATATACTATAAGATGACAAGCAATGCCAAACCTCCTTTATTTAGATACACAAGTGACCTCTCATGGAAGTTGAGATTTTTCACTTCTTTAAAGAAACTTCTGTAGTGCACATTTTATTTTATTATATCACTTTAGTGACGGGGTGATACATTTTTAATGGAAAAATAATACTGGCACTATAATTTTTACAATATTAACTCTTCACAATATTGAAAACAATGATTTTAGTCCATTTAACTTCTCATCAAATTTATACAAATAATCATTGTATGTTTTTTTTGCAATATTATCATAAGATATGTTATACACCACCAAGCGTTGTGAACATTAGCACGAGATAATGGTCACTGTTGATGTGACATTCTGACCCTGCATGCAAAAATGGGAAAAGGAGTTGTGGATTGATCAATGTTATAATTCTGAAAAACTCAATTTAAATTTATTTGTATGTAGAATATATATTTTTCATATTTGTTATTTGTGTTATTTGCATTATTTCTGTATTAAATGTGGTTTTCTATACTTCCCACTAAATGTTTTTGAATCAGATGTCTTGAGAGTGGTATTCTACTGTACTTCTAAAGGTACTTTTTATATTTTTTATAGCATCGGGTTGTTTACATTTATTGTTTCAACAGTCCTGGAATGATTATTTTCCTATCCATTATTTTGTAGTTTATGTTTTTAAGGTCCAGCCATCTATACAAATCATACCCGTCTCCTTTAGTTATCACATGAACAGCTGCTGTGATTAAAGTTAACCTGGCAAATAAACAACTGAAGTAAATGTCCATCACACACACATACACACATTAATTAGATTCACCAATTCACCAAATCATATCTTTAAAATGTAATTTGAAACCAGAATACACAGAGAAAACTGTCACAAACACAGGGAGGACATGTAATCTCCATGCAGAGGGCATATAAGCTGAGAGTTAAACTAGACAACTTCTTATTTTGACTACACACTGTTACTCAGTATGCCAACTTGCTATCCTTTTTTAAGGTAGTGCAATTTTATTTAATGTGTGTATGTGATAGGGTTCTTATTATGTGATCGAAGACGCATTCTGTCGAATGCGTCTTGATCGAACGTAAAAGAATGAAAAGGCAAAATAGCGAAGAAACGAATTTGGTTGGCTACTTCCGTTACTTTGCCATTTTCGCCACTGCAGTGCGATCTTGGAGTTGGTATATTTTAGTAGGGGGGGTGTGGGGGTCAAAGCTCCGCACTTTATGTAATGTTTTACAGTTTTTTTTTTTTGTTTTTGGAACAGCGATTTGTTCTGAGGTTTCGACATTTTAAGCTTTCACTTACATGGGGTCGATTAAACATTGTTCACTTTTTTAAGCATTCAATGATGTAATATAGACCCATTTAACATATTAAGTTATTTTGTTTTCTGAATACCTGCTTCTGGTTATGTTTTTTTTATATTCAGTTATTTTAATCCATCAGCCCTCCCATGAATGACTGGCCCATTGGCTCCTCCAAGGATGAAGGCTGATCATGGGAGACTAGTCATCCAGCTTGCACATATATAGCTAAGGATTATACTATAACAGACACACACACACACACACACACACACACACACACACACACACACACACACACACACACACACACACACACACACACAAACACACACACACAGTTAGCTTTTGCCTTTTTTTCCCTAGCATCTCCATTTTGGCTGATGTATGTGTTTGCAGATATGATGACCTGCTATGCCTTCCTCTTTGAGGACCAAAACCCATAAAGATGATAAGAAAGGCACAGCTCAGGAGAACCAAGAACAATTCCCTGGATAATGTATTGCATGCTCTGCATCTCTCTTTCCAGTAGCTGCTGACATTATAATGGACCAGAGCATCCTACTCCCTTTTTTCTCTCTCTTAGAATAGGTACATCAGCATAAGATGCTCACGTGCACCTTCACTCCTAGATTCTTCCAGCACCCAGGTCTCTAGCACTGCAGAGGTTGCCTAGATCACAGACAGAGTTTCATCACTCTGTATCATGAAGCAAGCTTTTTTTAACTTTGGTCACAGTTTGTTAAATTTAATTTTTAGGGCTTCAGTGTATATAGTAGAAGATGTTATTGTGTTGTTTGAGTGTGTAATTTTTAGTGTGTGGACTATGAGTTTTTTTTTAAGTGTGATTGGGGTGGAGTTATTGTGACTAATGACTGTGTGTGGTCATTAGGGTCTAAACAGTGGCTTTAAATGATGTTAAATAAATGTATGAGATACATAAAATATTTTTACTCTGTGAATGATAAATGTTTACTGCTTCCCTTTTTGTTGAATGTTGTTAGGATATTAAAATATGATATAATAGTGTAAATATTTTGTTAGAAATAATGCCAGAAATAAACAGCAATGATTTATTTTCCTTAATTCTCACTAAGCTAGTTTAGTCCTCCCCACTAGAGCAGCCCATTGATATTCCCCGTAATTTGCAACAAATGGCTAATTGTTCCCCAGAAAAGGTAAGGGTATAATGGCCCACTGACTTACTGATGGAGTCAAGAGACTGATGAGCCCATTTAATCTCCTTTGGAAAAGAGATGTGGGTACCAGGCAATGGCATTCACATGAGGGTAATTTCCTCACCAACTAACTCTCCACCCCCCTCTCTCCTCATGCTGGCTAGTATGTGTGCTTGAAGTCAATACTTTACTGAGTCTGTTTAATTATTTGTGTGTGTGTGTGTGTGTGTATCTGTGTGTGTGTGTGTGTGTGTGTGTGTGTGTGTGTGTGTGTGTGTGTATTTATTTTTTGCAGTTTGATTACCAGGTGGATTGGTTGCTCAGCAAATCCTTTTCATCAACAATTGAGCCATATGGCAAAAAGACACTGATGCACAAACATGGGGTACATAAAGGAAAATACACAGGAACAAACAGGATGCAATATGGAGTGGAACTATGTACGGAGAGAACAGCACAAGGAAAGCAGAATAACAAAATACACAATGTAATATATATATATATATATATATATATATATATATATATATACATATAATTAGCAATTTACCAGGGAATAAGTTAAGAATACAAATGCAGATATATAACATGCATGCAATATTGGTAATTCACATGGAAATAACAAATAAATAAATAACACATAGTATCTGTAGATGGTGTGCACTGATGGGTATGAGTTAACCATTGCCAGGAAAGCAGAAGCAGACTACGTCATTTGCTGTGTGTTGTTTTGTTTTGCTTTGAAGAGATGCGAGGTTTCTTATTTCTTGACTTTGGGCAGGAGACCATTCCATGTGGAAGTGCTAATTTTAAACTAGTCTCTTTCATGAATGGTGGTTTTAAAATATGATCAGACAATGGAGAGGTTTTCTTCATTGTTCTTCCTAAGGTCATAAGTTTGTGCCTAATTTGTAGTTAGATTTTAAGAGTGGACACTGGTGCTATATTACAATTTTGAAAATCTGGGAGCTTATAAGTGTGGCTCTGCTGTTCATACATAACTAACTACATCTTTTAAATAAGATACAATGATGACTACAATGATCTCTGAGTAAAACAGATCTGCATATTTTGTTAAATACAGTCTGTAGTTTGTATCTGTTGGAAATGGAATATAAGGATAGCAGCAAAAGCACTTATTCCATTTTGGGATAAGTACATTTCTGGCCGGGGCATGATATGCAGCTGGTGACAGCAGATAGGTCATTCTCTTATAACACAGGCAGAGTTGTCTGAGGGTTTTACTAATATCCCTAAATGTATGCTTGGAGAAGGTAAGTGGAGTTCCAAATTAGTCCAGGATATTTTTTGGTACTGTTGGGTTGTGCATTTCCATTATTATCTGGAATTATCAAAGGACAGAGTTTATATGACTATGACCTTGGATTTTTCTGGCTGTACCAGAAGTCTGCTATTGTGGGTCCAATTGCAGAGCTCAGATAAAGTAGCTTGTAATTTTGCTGTTGATTGGATGAATTTTTATGCATGTATACACACTCACTGGAACCATCTTTAAGGCCTGTTGATCAGAGCTCTAACAGATAAACAGTTTCTACATATAATACCTCACCAGTTTTTAGGTCATTGTTTCAGTCCCTCCACCCAGCTGCTAGCTCACACCATCCATTGTCTCAGCACTTCCGACACTTATGTTAATAGTTAAACTTGGGTCATCTGGACTGTTATGAGGTATTCATCCCCCTATGCCCAAAGGTCAAAGTAATGCTGGAAATGTTGTTAAGACCTAGTTTATGCAAATAAAACGTAAAGAAGATATCTCGGCTGTGACATCAATTCTAACGTTTTAAGAAGTTATTTAAACATTTATAGTTTCAACACTTCACCACATTCAAAACTGAATAACTTCAAAACAAAAATAGCAAAGGGTGTTACTTTAAACAACATTTAAGTTTTCAAACAATAAATTCTACATTTTAAAAAAGTACCTTTTAAATTCTTACAAGCTGCACAAAAGCTTATTATAAATCTTCCCTGAGATTCAGGAAGCTTGTGGTAGGTGCCGGAGTAGCATCTGTGATCTAGTGCCAAATATGGCTGCCAATCGATTCAGGTATGAGCTGTTTCCACGTGCACTACCAGCATACACCAGAGCTGCACAGCTCCCGGCGCATGTATGCTAATTACCCCATGTGCAGCAGTGTAGCATGCAAATGAAGGTATATAGTGATTCATGAAGTGGTGCAGGCGTAGCATAAGCATGAAGAAATGTAAAACAAAAAAATGGTTTGCATTTTGTCAAACATAAAATCAGAGCCATGAAAGCAGACAAAACTTACATATTATAATGTTAATATATGCCAATGGCTAAATATATAACCAATGGCATAAAAAAACATGCACAGCATATAAAAAATAACATTTAATGTCATGGCCACACTAACACAAAGTAAAACCACAGTGCATCTGTGCGCAAACGGGATCACAAGGAAAATATATTTAGATGTCATAAAACTGCAATGTAACACAATTCATGATATCCCCATAATAGTCAATGGCACGCATGCGATACCACAATCATGGCACAAGTGTTGCTAACAGTCTGTGACAGTGTTCTGTGCGGTAACTAGGAATTAGTAGTCAATGCCATGCAAATGAGTCAAGTAATACTGAATTGCAAACACCCCGCCGGTGTAAGGATGTACCACACGGCATAGCAGTAGAACACCGAGGAGTGGCCTGGAGGTAAACATGACATCAAGAGAGGGGTGCGCCATCGTAGCTGTAAGCACATTGGATCATTGCTAATCCGGGTTGCCTGTTGCTAAGCAAAGCCACAGGATAGGGGTATGGAAGTAGCCATAGCTTTTCTTAGCTGAGAGCACACAAGGTAACTAACAATTCATGTGAACGTGGATAAAAATGCGCTTGAAACCCGGTAAAAGGCTGTGCGCGGCACGCACCACAGCTGAAACAGGAAGGATACGGGAAGACAATAAGGAAATGTTAAAGCATGGTAATTGGAGTACAAATTAGTAATTAACACCTAGGAACTCACAGCGGGCCATAGACAACAGTTAACAAGGCTACTAGCAGCTACCTGCAGAACAGGAAAGGGGAGGTGCCGTACAGCAAAGAAAAGAGAACTGTCACAGCAGAACAAAGCAAACTTGCAGTAGATCAGCTACATAACACATTTCCCAACACAATCCTGGGTTGTGAAAGTACAAAACAAGAAAGCCGGCAGCTGGATGCATGCCTGACAATGGGAGGGGAATCGGATTGAAAATTGAAGTAAAGGGCAATAGTTGAATCATGGCAGCCAAGCGTAAGTCAACACCAAAGGCCCCACAATAGCAGTACCTGCTGTAAAACCAATAATCAAGATACCCTGCAGCTGGAATAACACAAACACACCCAATTACACCAGCATCATCCATTGCACAATAGTATAAGGTGTGAAAGCCCAACACACATACTTGTGTATTCCCAGACACTCTGCACCATTGGTGTATACAGATGGGGAACTTTTAATATGTACATCTTAGGGGCCACCATAGCTTTGATTCACCAGCATGTGTTGGAGACTGACGGTGGTGTGGAGGATGATGCTGACAACCATCTCAGGCATCGGAGGAGGAGAAGAGTGTTCAGACCCAGGGTAACCTACCAGGGGCTACATGATCTGGACATAGTAGAGCATTGCAGGGTGGACAGGGACACCATACAGCAAGTTGTTGAGCTGTGCCGGCCATGCCTCAGAGCCAGAAGTAACAGAGGGGAACCCATCCCAGTGGACACAAAGTAATCTGTAAGCTTGAGAATACTAGCCACCAGTACCTTTCAAAGGCCAACTGGGGATTTCATGGGGATCTAACAGGCATCTGCATCCAGGGTACTCCACCAGTTCCTGGATGCCATGTTACCACATGCCAATGAGCACATATACTTCCCTCGAATGCAGGAGGAGTTGGCCAGCAATATGCATCTCTTCCACCATGTGGCAGACTACCCGCAGGTACTGGGTGTAATAGACTGCACGCACATACACATCAAGTCACCACCCGGTGAGCAGGGTAGGCGCTACATAAACCACAAGGGATACCCCTCCATCAACTGGCAGATCATGTGCAATGCCCAGGGCATTATCATGGATGTGTGTGCTGGCAGCCCTGGAAGCTATCACGACTCCCACATCTGGCATGCCTCACAGCTGTATCAGGTATTTGCCAGGGGCAACATCCCATATGGCCGCCTGGTGGGGGATGCTGGCTATGCACTGGAACCATGGATGATGACTCCCATCAGAAATGCTCACGCAGCCACTCAAGAATGCCATAATGAGGCACACACAGAAACCAGAATCATCATAGAGCGTGTGTTTGGGATGTGGAAATCATGGTTCTTTTGCTTGGACATATCTGGTGGAGCCTTGCAGTACTCTCCAGGCACGTGTGCACACATCTTCATACTATGTGCCGTGCTACACAATATGATCCTCCGGAAACAGCTGCAGCAGGGAGAGAATGGTGAAGGCCCTCACAGCCCACAACCATTGCCAAGAGACCCACAGGCACAGAGGGACTCAGACCACAAACACCCTGTGCTAGCCCAGTAGGCAGACAGAGGCGTGCCCAGTATGCCCATGCCTGGGCAAAGAGGGAATGTATAGCACACACACTGACAGTGTAGGCACTCATGGACTGACACCCTTCTCCACCTGCACACACAGCAAACATGGATGGCACACACATATGACCACCTGTAAATTGTCATGTATAGGTGGTCTACTGTGTGCATCCTACATAGGTAGCCCTCAATTATTGTACACACAACCGCCATTGGCACAAGGTAAGTCAATACCTGAACAGTAAATTAAGCTATCAGCATGTGTCCATACTGTATGCAGAGGTTTATAGATACATAGGTAGGTACATGCCCAACTGCCGAGGTCAGTCATAAGCATAGGCAAAAGGTGTCTGCTGTCGCCACCCCATCGATTAACTAACTGTCCCTCTGTGGAGCAGAGCCAATTGTGGGATCCCTGGGGGGTATCCACTGTTCCCCACCCACTCTGCAAGGATTCTCTGGAGAGTTAGTGAGGGGTTTTGTATAATGTAATCGGGGAAGTAGTTCCAAATAATGGGGAGTATCCCTGACAGGAATCTTCTCAGATGATTTACATGTTACATAGTATACCTTAAACACAGCTTGCATATATAGGTAGTTCTCCACAGAATAATAAACATGTGGAACACACAACCACTGAAATGTGCGTTAATCACCCTTGCACTACCAGTGCCTGGTCTGAGAGGTAAGATATCACTGCCAGGATTGGAACACAGAACCATGTATACAATCTTCACAATATCATACCACTAAGCTACCTGAGATGTACCAATGGCAGTCGTATATACTGACAGGATGCAACACAAAAGGTGGGAATGTGTTGAAATAGGACAAACCAGCATGTACCCAATGAAAGGTATATGTTATAGATATATACATATATATATATATATATATATATATATATATATATATATATATATACATATATATATAGAGAGAGAGAGAGATACGTCGATATATGGGGATATATATGTATATATATATATATATATATATATATATATATATATATATATTATATAGATTGGTTAACAACATCTACATAACCATGGAGGTACATATAAATGGGATACCTACAACATACCGACTGCTTTACATATCAACGCGCATAATCCCGAGGCTTAAGGTCCAAAAAAACACAGTACCGAAACACCAGATGTGCGAGGTGTAAAATCACGATGATAAGGGACAGTTAGTCAGTGCTTTTGGTGTTGCGGTTCAGGTAGGTTACTGTGTGTAAGTGTGTTTCTTAGGGCTGTAATGTGTGTAAGTATGTGTTCTGGGTGTGGTGTGTGCTCTTGGGGGACTGTGATGTGTGGGTGTGGGTTAGCTTTGTGCGTCTGTTTGCGTGATCTAGGAGGTAGAATATTAAAGTAGGGGGTGTGTGGGGGGTGCAGACACCTACATGGGGGGTGTAGGGGGGCTTGCCCATCTGCTCATACGTAGTGTAGGATGGTTTGTTTGGATGTGGTTGGTAGCAGTGTGTCTTTGTGTGCGTGTGTGTGTTCCATGTTTGTATTACTTTCGCGAGTTACTGTCGCTGTCGGTAATGTGGGGTATGGGTGTCTGGGCCTGGTACTATGTGCGTCAGAACTGTGTGGTTCCGGGATTTCATAGGTATCCCGTATACAGCGGTTGAAGTGTTCACATATGTGTATAACATGGACCATAGCAATCACATATTCCACCACTACCAACCTCTATGAACAAAGGATATGGAGAGTATATGTCTATACACTACTGCAAATATGTGCTATGGACATGAGCCAGTGATAGTGTTACCACTTGTCCCAGTTTGCGAGGGACAGTCCCTCTTTGGGTGGTTGTGTCCTGACCAAATATATTAAACGTGGCATATGTCCTGAGATTGTAGGACATAATTGTGTCCATATGTAATGTAATAGTTGCATACAATAATTCTTTCTGTATCTAAAATGCCTACATGTTACAAGAAACAGAATAAGCAACTAAGCTGCTACAAGAATAAGCTTATATTTAGGCAAGAAAGGAAAGTTTTATCCCTTGCACTGACCGTGGGTTTGTGTCAGCCTGTAAATTCTGATGTGTGTCCTGAAAATGTCCCACTATGGTCATATGAAAAGGTGGCAACCCTAGCCAAAGAGGGTCAGTCACCAACACAACTACAATGACTGCAAATACCTATGACAAAGATACACAGCTTTCATGTAGCGACACTTTATTACATTCTGATGTATTTCTGAAGGGAATCAAGGACTAACATCACCTGCATGCTATACAGGAACCACATAACAGTGCCTTAATGAATCAGCCTGCAATTACCATAGTATTAGTCCATTAAAGAATAGGTGTTCAAATAGGGAAGGAACCCTCACGCACATATCGATTATGTATAAAAGCAGTTCCTATACACCTGCATCTGCTATGCACACCCACCAACATCACCCCCACACCCAAACAAATTACAATACAAACTGTAATAACATCACAAATCATTCACTCACTGTACGACATCTGCAGAAGTCTTAACATACCTTGTCAGAGACACACTAACTTGGCCCTATGTGAAATAGTTGCTGTTATACAATGGAACAGCTGCTGATATTACAGGGTTTGTTTGCACTAATCCCATTTCAGAGGGTTGTGTGTACACCGGGATGTGTTAGCAATTACTGAGTAACAGCACAATATGCTACACTTGTACACCAAATCAAGGATGTCTGGTGAGCATACTGTAAACCACATAACAGTTCATGCATAGCCATACAGCCTTGAGCTGCCCAAACATCCTTGCCAGACTTAAACATCTGCAGAAGTATCAGGTACAAACAAACCCTGCATAAGTAGCAATGTTCTGAAATATAACAGCTGTACTCACATGTAGAACAAAATCATCTAGCCATTACACACAATCCACGGGAGTCATGAAGCTAATATATCTCTGTCTGTCTCCATATAGCTGTTGAAATATATCACAAACAACACATCCAGTCTGTCTTCCTTGAAAGTAAGGCAAACAGACAACGCACGAAAGGAGTACTCAGTTATATACCACTGTTGCCATGGTATCAGGTAATGGAGTAGCTGCACAGCTGATGTGCATCTAATTAACTACTTTGGAACACCAATTGGTGGTCAGGATACCACATGCTACCGATATTTAACTAGAAAAGGATGGGTAATCACACATTCAAACCATTCGTATATATCAGCAGAACGTTACAAAGAAGATTGAAACACAAACTGAAAAGGATTGAATCAACAGTTAACAACACCTCGGTTTACTAATAAGGTATGTAGAAAGTCAGTATGTCTGTGTATTTAGTACATTTTCTGTAGTATTTAAAGTGCATGCAATCCATATAGTGGAAACAGTTATCCTGTAGTGATTTATTGTTGAGCATAGTTATGCTTGTAGTATTTGTGTGTACTGCTGTAGGTCAAAAGGCAAACATTGCATACACCACAAGGGATGCTGTATAAGGGCTTTGAACAGAAATATTCCTCACCAGCCGCTGTCAGTGGCAGGGCAACTCCAACAAGTATGTGCTATAACAGGCGATATTATATGTTGATATATTGTAACAGTAGCCATATGTATGGGTGTATTACTGAGAATAACATGTCGAAGTTTGGCCCACTGTGCAATTATGATTTGCATTGTGGGATATTGTGCCAATACCTATGTAATGTACAGTATTGTAGGCAGATATGTATTACAAGTTACATAGCATTACTGTTATGTTAGGCAAACATTAGTTATGTCTATTGGCATTTACAATACACAATAACAGGATACATATGTCTTTTAGTCACCCGACAGTTTATCAGCATGATAGCAAAGTAAAATGAAAGTGCTAGCTAACTATCCATGCACATAAGACATGTAATAATTGCAAAGGTAGGTACTAGGCTCTCTGCCCAAGGGTATTTATAAGCCTAGCTAGAGTGTGTTTGCTTCCGCCACCCCCTTAGATTAGTTCCCTGTGCCTCTGAATGGCAGAGCCATTAGTTCCCTGTGCCTCTGTCCAGCAGAGCCACTTCTGTGATCCCCGGGGTACATGTCTGTCTCCCATCCACCTGTCCAGGTTTCTCTTGAAGAGTGCTAGTGAGGGGCCCTGCCTGATTTACATCAGAATCATGTTCCAAAGCATGGGGAGTGTCTGGGTCAGGAATCTATCCATCCAGCACGTCCTAGTCATTGTTGTGGTTAGGTGTATACCCCTAGAGCATGTGGCTCTCAGGTGCCTCTGTTTAGGTGGAGCATATCCAGCAATACTGTGTTGGACATCGGCCTTGTATGTCAAGCAGAGATGACCTGTGAGTATGCAGTATGCAATGGAGTACAGCTGGAGTTTCTTAGGTTGGGCTGCATAGGTCATCTGTTTGAGGCAGTAATCCTCTTGGTGTGGTACTGTTGTGGTCTTCCAAGCTGTTGCAGTTGTCTTGTAAGGTATATCCAAAATGGGGTATTGCATCCTTTAATGGGTCTAATAAGTCATGAGTAGAGAGTCACAATGGCCTCCTTTGATCTGGAAGCAAACCCATTAGAGATTGGGGGGACCATGTAGAAGGATGTTCTAACCACCTTGTCATTATGGGTATCGAAGTAGAGATTGCTATCTACTGAAGTTCCCGGATCCCTTATTACTTTTTCTGTATGTAGGGGACTAGCACCTATGTGGTAGTCCGCGGGTAATTAGTTATATCCAAAGGGGATGACTATGCACTTTTAGGCATTCAGCTTGATGCCATGATATTGACACCAGGTATCTGACTCAGTGCGACCCTTCCAGAGGGTGTCTGTAACAGATGAAGAAACAATTATGTCCCCTAGTTTGCAGTCGTCTGCAAACCTTTTCAGCCAATGCCCTCCTGTGCTTGTCTGTACATCAGAGAATTATATACCAAACATGAGGGGTCCTAGGACTGAGCTCTGGGGAATGCCACTTGTAACTGGTATACAGTTGGACCTAGGGTATGCAACTCCCACTGTGTGTGTTCTGTCCGTGAGCCACTTTGCAAACCATCACATGAAGTAGGGGTTAATGTTCTGGCGGATGGGTATGTTGATAATACCAGAAGGAGGAATGCTGTTGAAAGCCTATGAGAGATCTAGGTAGGCTGTGTGAACCTCATTACCCTCATCTAATGCCTTGGTAACTGTCTCTAAGAAGTCCACCAGGTTTAGGTTTAGGAGGCATAGTCTGCCCTTAACAATGCCAAACTGGGAGGGATCAAAGGTTTGGAGGCACCCGATGTCTCTGTGACTAAGATCCATGATGTGCTCCATAGCCTTGTAATCCAGGCTAGTCAGGCCTATAGGGCAATAGGTCCCATGGTCCACTGTGGTGTCACCTTTGTGGAGTGGGATAACTGTTGCTGTGCACCATTCAAGGGGCACTAAGCCCAATGCGAGGCTATTATTTTTTATTTTTATTTTTTATTTTTATTTGGAATTTGGAATAAATTGAAATTTATTTTTAGTTTATCTGGAGCGTTTCTTCCCGGGCCTCTGATGAAAACAGGCTCTGTGGAAACTAGTCGGACATTCCTGGTCAACAAATGTAAAATAAAATAAAATAAAATGAAATAAATAAAATAAATAAATAATGAGGCTGACCAGGGCGCTCCTCCGTGCATGGGATTGTACTCTCATTTGCAACAGTGTCTTCCTCCTGTAGTACAGTTTTTTTATGGCAGGGGACCACCAGATTGGTTTCCTTAATTAGGAGTATAACATCTTGGTTTTGCTTGGGATAGCACAATCCATGAACTTATGTAAGTTCTTATAGAGTGCATTTGTGTAGGATTCAGCAATTGTAACAGTATTGTCCGTCTGCATGGGTGTCATGACGTTCACCACGTCTGTCTTAAGAAGTATGAAGTTGCACTTGTAGACATATTATACTGTGGTTCCCTTAATGGGGGGTGGGGTCGGGATGTGGATATCAATGGTGTTCAGCTCATGGTTGGTTCATACCATCGAGGAGTTGACTTCACGCGTGGAGCACTGGTCACTCATGTTGGTAATGCCTAGTTCTAGGATATTTGTTGCCCCTGGTGGCTGTGTGGATATGTTGATCCAGGGCATTGGTGTTTATGAATACCAGAAAGCATTGAGCTAATGAGTTGGTACACGAGTAGTTTTTCCAGTTAATGATGGGGTGGATTCAGTGAGACTATGTGATGAGTGTGGTGCGAATGTTTACCTTCTCCACATGACTGTCATGGTCAGGCTTGGTTGGAGAGACCTTTACCTCCAGTTGGCTAGATGAGTGCATCTCTCACAGGTTGTAGTGTTGGGTGGTAGGCTGACAGGCTTGTCTGTCTACATGAGGCAATGTGTACATTGCCTCAAGATGTCCAGATCCATTAGATAGACAGGTGAGAACACTGGCAGTTGACTCTTGGACATGCCTGAATATAGAACTACTTTCCCCTAGATAAGAGAGGAAAGTGAGTACAAGAGCTATTTTACTCTAAGCAAGTGAGAAAAGTATGTACAAAACCTGTTTACTTCTAGGTAATGAGGAAGACTGAGTGCTATAGTAATTATTAGCCTACGTAGTGCTTTCAAGTTCTGAGCATGAATAAGCAATCCAGATAGGGTATTGGATAACATAAACACACACCCCTCAACAGGTACACAAGCATATATCAATGTACACCACAGGGCCCCTGTACCCACAACTATGCAGGTACAAGCTGCACTCAGGCTGCATGGGACCTGTCCACATCACAGGTTGTATCATACACATATGGCAAAACAAGATGCTCTCCATGTACACATCATATAAAACATAGATCCATGTCAGGCTGTGTACACACTGAATGGTGCACACCAACAGGTATCCCAACCCACAAAGGGGGAGACACCACTGATAATGGGAAGTACTGCACTACTACCCTGCTGAGTCTGGTCTGGAAGGCCATGAACCTTGATCTAATAATTGATGTCAGCAGTACAGATGTAGATGACAGTAAGGCTGATTATACACTGCATATCATAACCTTGCCAGGTCATAGGACATCATCACCCATACTGTGTACCACCTACACTCGGTCTACTAGATGTACATTCCTATGTCACAAGAGTGTTTTGCAATGGGACTGCTGGCAGAACCAACACTACAGAAGGGGTCTGAATAATACATGCTCATCACACCAGTGGCAGCTACAGTTACTCAGGGTTAATGAATTGTACTCCCCCTCATTGTAGTCCATACCTCACATACAAACAGAAGTCATCTGCCTATTGAAGTATGTGAATGAGTATGAACTAGGAGCAATAGCTGACTCATGAGTGTTGTGGACAACATACAGAAGATGTTTGTGACATATGGCCACAATCTGACAGCTACATATTGCACTGTCACCCCTATGTTAATAACCCTGTACCCATGAACTACCACCTAGGCAGCGGTCAACATAATGGACACTTATGTATAAGGGATGCAGCTGGGCAGTTGTCTTTCCTGTGATAGTTACGTCACCACACCTGTCAGGTAGTCATATGTGGCAACCCTAATAATGACAGGGTGCCATCCATGAATTTAGAGATCATTGTCCAGCCATACACAACACTCATGTGACCCATATCAGATCACATATTTCGTTTAAGGGGTATTGGCCATGTGCAGATGGCCTACACCAGCCTTTCCATTCCCCATCTCCACTATGTAGCATGATGCATACCCTGAATGAATCCATGTCCACCCCAGTGATGTTGGACATGCTACACATACACATCCTGATCTGAAACACATACTTCATGGACATCCACCTTCCAAATGCTGGATAGATCCTTGTCCCATACACTTTACATAGTCCTGCCATACTATGCATTCCTGTCCATCAAAGCTGCACATCGGTCCCCTCTCGGACATGGTGTGATGACCGCATGGTAAATGTATCATTAACCCTATGGATAAGTAATGTGACACTGCTCCACCTGGCCCCACAGACCCACCTGTCAGCTACTGCCAGGTAACTTTTCATCGTAGATTCATACATGCCCCATGGCATATAGCTCACTAGTTGACTTTGACTGTACATGATATATAGTTGATATCCATCCCTGCGAATACCATCTGGCTAGCCAGTGTCCCATGTGTATCACATGTGCAACACAGGTGATACATTGCAGGATGCTGAATTGCTGTACAGTGCCATGTAGATGTATATGGCAGAACACATACATGTAAAACCTTATGTGAGCAAGTCTGCAGGGTCACAGGTCATGTCTGTTACAGCAGTGTAAGTCTTTATATGTGACAAATACACAGCATCAAGGTGGACTGCATTAATGTGGACACATCCAGCCATGTGCTGAAAGGTAGGAACACCAGTACAGGCAATCAGACATGCCCACATCAAGACTGCATCTACATGGAGTATGAGCAATGTAATCAGGTGACACAAAACACATATATGGTGATAATATCCACTCACCATTGAGTGTCACATGTGTGTGACACAAACACGTCAGTGTCATGTAGGTTTGCAAATACAAATATTTAAACATAATAAATGCTATACACATGTATGTTCAGCTGTAGCTCTGTATGTCTCTGTGAGTTACTGTGACCTGTCTCCATCATTATGTCTTCCAGGTATGCCACGTGCAAGGCTACCCCCTTTTACCTGCTTGGAAGATGAGGCCCTCATCCCATTCCTGCTTAACAATCATGATATATTGTTCAGCCATGTGTCACAGGATGTACAGCAGCGGGATGCCCTGTGGATGGAACTTCGCAGGAGGGTTAATGATGTGGGTTGCCACAACTGCACATACCAGCAGGTACGCAGACACTGTACAGACCTCATTAGATGGGCAAAACAGCGTGCAAATGCAATCGCCAGGGAACAAGGTGCAATAGGTGGTGGACCACCAACCTAGTCCCCACTCCCATGTACTGAGGAGCTACTGGCCAACCTGGGGAAACCT
The DNA here is from genome assembly GCF_019279795.1 of Protopterus annectens. Classification (NCBI taxonomy): domain Eukaryota; kingdom Metazoa; phylum Chordata; order Ceratodontiformes; family Protopteridae; genus Protopterus; species Protopterus annectens. The sequence continues at coordinate 993,256,935 of NC_056725.1, forward strand.
GCAGAACCACATCCACAAGCCCTAGCCGATATTGTGGAGGTGGGAGTCTCTCAACCACTGAACCTGGAGTTGCCTGGTAAGTCAGTACTGCACCTATAACAACTATATTCCATATAGTTGCATGTGTCACTGTACAATATGTAATGTAACATCATATGCAAGGCATGTATACACACATGCCACATACTATAGTATGCTACTCTGTGTATGCACACATGTGCATATACCATAGTATAGTCTACTGTACTGGTGTATGTGTTAACATGCACATTGCACCCTGTAGCCAGTATACAGGCATGGATAATGCTCATACTGCTATGTTACTCCTATTTAGGTACCTCTGGTGTTCCGCTGCGACAGCAGCCAATTTCAGGTGAGACTGTTATCATTTATCAGGAATCGTAATGCACAGATCTATCTGCCATGTGGCCATTTACAACATGTACACATAATGTATGGTCCTGTCACAATATACAGGTTGGAGCTACAATGCATCACAATGGCTACCCATGTGCAACACTTGCAAACTATGTGAATCATCTCACCGACATGAATCCTCACAAACTGTCATTGTCAGATGTGTGGACAGCTGTGCATACAATGGTGGAGGTGCTGTTCACTGTAGAGACATGTACTACAGATCAGAACTACACATGTGGGGAATGCAAACAGTACTACACATTGGGCTGGAGTATGGCCAGCCCACAGAATTCACTGGTGTGGATCATAGCCCTGCTATGAATGCCACACAATGTGATGTGCTATCTTGACATGTCCATGACATCTAGTGGCCTGGCTGCAACAATGCCTACCTAACCTGAATACATATCCCACATACCATCCTTTGTCTGTATAACCCTGTTGTCAATGGAGCATATGACATCCATGGATGTATGCCATATGGGATAACACAGATGTGAAATAGATGCCCGTCAAAATAATTTGGCCAACACATGTACACACATGGCCATTGAGGATGGCCAGAGACATGGAGCAACACACACAGTAGATGTGATGTGCTTGTGTGTACACCCTGTCGCACAATGGCTACACATTTTCCAACTATGGCCTTTGTGTAATGGTTATATTATAGATGTGGAACACTAGACATCCTACAGGCCTGTGCTTATCTTGTGTAGGCGTAACATCAATACACCACTTAAGATGTGTTGAACATCTTGAGGGTATCATGACATGACAGCAGTCACCTGTACAGTATCCGCAGCAGCCCACATATACAGTACATTCCCGTTGCTGGTGTCGGACATCAATGTCATACTTGCTCCTTGTGTGTGTGTGTGTGTGTGTGTGTGTGTGTGTGTGTGTGTGTGTGTGTGTGGTACAGAGATGTCATGTGGGACATTGTGTACCTACGTTTTTACCATGTCTGGCCATAGTTGCCAAGCAGCAGCAATATGATTGCAGATGTGCAGGGGTGTCATCCGTATACCCATCAGTGACCTGTGTCACAACTTCCACATCATGGTTTAGTGTGCATACACCTCAGTGACATGGGTCACATTCCACAGTATACATGTATTGTATCTGAACACAGTCATGGCTATGAACTGTGTCTGTAACTCACACTGTATAGCAATAGAGACGCCTCATGATTCCCTGCAATGGCCATGCACATTAGCTAAATGTGCAGTATATCTGTAGGGTGGACAGACAACACTGCATTGGGACACCATTGCCCCACTGTATACTTGACAGGACACCATTGTGTTAAACATGTATGCATGTCATTGCACACGTCAGCAGAACACATGTCATACTACATGTGATTGTCAGGGTCATATGCCACAAATCAGGCAGGTGTACTGTTAACCTTTGCTGGTCTACATGGTGTAACACATGGATGTATGCTAACTACTACAATGATTGTGTAATTTGCATGCCATCTGCTATGACACATGCATGCTGTTGTGTGCAACCCAGGGATGTATGATAACTACCACTATCATTGTCTGCACTGCATGTCATCTGCCATATCACATGCATGTTGCATGCCTTCTGTCATATCACATGCGTATGTGCCTGTGTGTGTGTCTATTGTATAGATTGCAATGTACAGTTATTGTCTGCCCTCACAGGTGATGTAAGTGCGTTGCCCTCCTGCAGTAAATCTGATGTTAGTGTCCCCACAGACTCTAGCAGTGATGATGAACATGTGATTGAGTCACAGGCAGAGTTGTCAGGGGCTGTAACTGTGCCATTGGTTGCCATTCCAGCTATATCCCCATCATCTCCGAACACAGATCCCATGCCTCCACATACCCCATCACCAGTGGACATAGAGGAAGGAAAGTTGGCACATGGTAGCTTGGAACAGGAAAGTGCAGGGCTATGGAAGGTGTGCCTGCACACCATGGTGTCAGCCAACTGACTGGTGGTGCCCCACACAGACACGTGGCCAGTGCTGCTCGTAGAAGGACCTCTGGCCGACATGCTCATGCAACACAGAGCACAGCAGCTGGTGTCATCAGATGCATGTTTCAGGCTGTAATGGAGGCACAGGCATGTGCTGAATGGCACAACAGAGAAAATCAGAGGCTTCAGAGGGCTGCTGTCCGTTCTTTAAACAACATCCAGGCAATGGTAAATGCTCAACAGCAGATTGCTGAAGTTTTGGATGGACGGTTGAGTGACATGGTTGGAGTCCTTAACCATGGCATGACAATCTGTGAGCATGAGCTGTCTGTGTTGGAACATCTGGTAGGAGTGAAGCATCAGGCTCATGGATGTAGGCCTGCTACATCACCTGTTTCAGGTCTACATGTACAAACTACCTCACATGTCCGCTCTCATAGTGGCGGTAGCAGCAGCAGTACATCTGGTGCTGTGCTGTCCACACCACGACACAGCGGGCCACATGCACGTGGACCGGGATGATCCCAACAAGGACACGGTTCCAGTGGACAAGTGACATCAGACAGTACTCAATCTGCACCTCTGCCAGGTAGAGCCCGTGCAACCCCTGGCAGGCACAGGTCACATGTCCATGGCCGGACACCGTGAACTGTAAAACCTCACCTGTACAGTCTGCAGCTGTCAATAATAACCCTGTGTAGGCCAGACACATGGCAGAACTGTGTGCATACATACACGCACACACTGGAAACATATGTAGGGCACCACAACACACACATGCATAACATCCACACACGCCCAATTAGATCAAAGGCCCTAACCCATACACACGATGTCATCCAATGGTGCAGCCTAGGCCTCTGGCAAACATTATCACCCTGTGCATATGATGATGCCTCTGCCACATCCTTGACATCCACACCATCGGTGCAGGGACATGCTCATATGGTCTGATGCACAGGATGAACAGACTAGGAAGATAAGTGTAGTTTACAGTTGCTGAGTACTGTTGACAGACAGTGGAAATACCATGTACTACAGGTGTACAATGCATTTCGTACTGTTAACAGTATGTGTCTTGTGTAACAACAGTAACTACATGTTGGTCATGATGTTCTGCTGTCCTCCTTCAGGTCTAGTTGCACGTGCCGGTGGATGTCAGTATTTGCAGTTAGTGTCCCATATGTCAATGTGGACTACTCACAGGTATGTATGAATATACCAGCATGCACCATGTAGCTGCCACATACCAGTGAGAATGTCCCACGTTACAAACATGTCTACTGATCCAAGAGCATGATAGCTGTGTATTAAGCTACTGTGGCTACAGACGTGACGTCCATAAAGGGTGACATCACAGGTACAGTTACATGGAGTGGTGAGGTAAGAGAGTGTTTAGCTGATTACAAGGGTAGAGGCCAGTGGGAAGTGTGATGTCTCATTGGGAATCAGTAATACACATTCCCATGACACGATGGCAACACACAACTGCACCCACATACTCAGGTATTGACACACATGTATTCAGTGACACAGTAACACACCCACACACTCATGGATTCACCGACACAGGAACATACACTTGCACACAGTTGCTACTGGTGAGGTGAGGACCCCTGCCTTTGTGCAACTCATCATTATAGTAATGTGCACCTACATGATGCGCCACAGAGAATACACATGTACAGGCAGTCAGTATGGCCTAAGATCGGGGACATCAACACAGATTGTAGAATGCATAGCCTGAATGAGGGAGGGGTCTTATCAGTTCAGTATGGTAACATACATCCTCACCCCAGGGAAAAGACAGCCTTACATACACACACTGTGGCATTCAGTATTGAATAAACCTATGTCACGCACATACAGATACTTCACGTGTGAGATATACACCCCTGCCTATGTCCTGCTTTCTACATTGCAGTCTGTACAGATGTGTACACTAGTGTACAGGATAGTGAGTAACAATTGAGATGTATTCCCCACCATATGTGACATATATGGACACACACGCAACCACACATGCCAGTACTGTGAATCTCAGACCTGCCTAGCTCATGATATGTATGACAGACATACAGCAGTATTGCATGCATTACAAACTATACTGATGCTTCCTGTGACAACAGTGCTGATATATGCACATGGAACGTCTTAACTGTTAACAGGTGTCAAGTGATTTATCTTTGCTGCCACTTCCTGTAGCAACAGTGCTGATATATGCACACGGGACATCTTAACTATTAACAGGTGTCAAGTGATTTACCTTCGCTGTCACCCTGGCCGCTGTCTAAGTTGTGTGTTATGTCCTTCATCTAATGAAACCATTGCTTACCGGTTACACAGGTTATTGTAGGACTGCTTGTGACACACCTGTGAGCTGTCCACAGCAAACATCCATCTGCAAAGATGCCCCACCACTTAGTTATTTCCACACATCTGTCCATACCTGAGGTACATCTTTCCATACATTCAGTATATCACCATATACAGTTGGCAATGTTGAGGCTGCATTGCAACTGCATGATGTACTAGGATACATGTCACTTGCATACATGAGCAACTGCACACGCATGTTATCTGAATGCACAACACTATGTGTACAGGTGTGTAGGTCCTACAATTCTGACATTTGGGCATGTTTGTAGGCATTGCAATTGGTGGACATGTGTAATGACATACATGACACATGGACTGTTGTATGATATAATGGGTGACCGGTACAGAGGGAATGTTACCTCTGTCAACATTGATATTACACCTTATGTACTGTTAGCATTCAGCAGCCATGGACCTACATTCCATGTGCATGTGTGTAATGGTTGTAGCCCCTGTTTGCACAAAGGACAACAACAGCTATGCTATTTACATGTATGTTGTGTGTGTGTGTGTGTGTGTGTGTGTGTGTGTGTGTGTGTGTGTGTGTGTGTGTCATTTACATACGCAGGGCAGGTACATGTATGTCATATCCATACATGAGGGTGTGTACTGGTGTACAGCTGACCTGGTTACAGACAGTGGTATCATTGCATTGCATTATACATGATGCAACTGTGTCAGTACATGGTTACTCTCTACATTTGATGTAGAGCTTGGTACAGTATGCAGGTCAAGGGCCACATGGTGGTGTATTCTTATATGTCCTACAACATATATGGATGCGTGTTGGTGTGCGAGGGCATGGTGGTGTCTGGGGTTTACATCCAAGAATGCAGCATGTGACACTGTGTCCTGCACATGACTCATCTGTGATTCCTTTCGTGGGGGTACCGGTCAGTACATGTGAGTGGTCTTTATGTATGTGGGGACACCACCTGGAGTGGTCCGTAGCTGTGTTATGGCCCACGTCTGGTTCTGAGATATATGGTGGTAGTGCTAGGTTCTGAAGTATATGGTGGTAGTGATATTGTGCACTACAGAGCCATCAGCCAGGTGTTCCTCACTGCACAGATGTCAGTACTCCCCATTGTTCAATTTACAGTGACCAGCTATGATTATGGACGCTACACATCTAGCACTGGTTAGCATAAGAAAACAATGCAGTTGTCCTGTAGGTGTCAGGGATTTATCCTGTGTTTAGGACATTTGCCTTGGAATGGCACTGTATGGGTGGATGCGGCCTGGGTATTATCCCCATTCCCTTGAATCATGGATGCATGTGATATGTGTCAAAGGCCTGTCTACTCTCAGCCATGTCATTCCAGAATGACAGCAGATGTTGTGTAAAAGACCAGTGTCAAATATATGTAGAGCAGCGTTCCTGCTAACAATGACAACTACTAGCACCACAGCCTATTACAATGTGTTCTTTATGTCTACCTGTAATAGTATGGCCACTGTGGCCTTCTGTGTTTAGCATCAGAGTGCATCCCAGTCATCCCTATGCTACTAAGTGTATGAGCATGCTCAGTATATCCTTGTGTAGATGAACACATAGTAGTAGTGCATTCCGACCAGACCTGTGCTACTAAGTGTGTGAGCATGCCCCCCTGTGCTACTAAGTGTATGAGCATGCCCAGTATATCCCTGTGTAGATGGACACATAGTGCATTCCAAAAAGCCCTGTGCTACTAAGTGTGTGAGCATGCCCAGTGACACCATATGTCGGTTATGTGCCTCTTTGTATGGGCATGGCCATTGTAACCCTGTATAGTGGTACTAGTTGTCCATTCCACAAATGGGCATACTCCAGGTCAGGATGGATTCCTACTTTAAATACACAGGTTCACAGGTATGTACATCTTAACTGCCAGCATTACTGTTGATGTCCACATTCCTAGAAGGTCATAATGACAGCCTTGAAATTTGTAGTCTGTGTGGAGCGACCCGTAAGTATGTACTATTGTAATAGTAATCTGTAAATAGGCAGGTGTTCCGTTCCCACAACTGGCATGTGTGTATGTCTGTCCCCATTTGCCAGAGGGCTATAAATTGCTTTTAGACTGCTCACACTCCATACAATTCGTATATCCACCTTTGGCAGGGCAGATGATGACACCCACCTACAAATACACCTCTGGGAGTGCTGTGTCCCAGTAATCTCAGTAGTGTGTTGTGTAACTGCATAATGCTGTAGTGTAATAAAATACTTAGGTCCGTGTTCTACTCCCACACTTGCCATGTGTGTCCCTGTTTGCCTGAGGACTGAGTAATGCTTTTAGACTGCTCACACGCCATACATTTCTTATATCCACTTTTGGCAAGGCTGATGATGTCACCCATCTACAAATACACCTCTGGGAGTGCTGTGTCCCAGTTATCTCGGTAGTGCTTTCTGTAACTGCATAATGCTGTAGTGTAAAAAAGTAGTTAGGTCGGTGTTCTAATCCCACACATGCCATGTGTGTGTGTGTCCATTTGACTGAGGACTGAGTAATGCTTTTAGACTGCTCACACTCCATACATTTCTTATACCCACCTTTGGCAAGGCTTATGATGTCACTCATCTACAAATACACGTCTGGGAGTGCTGTGTCCCAGTAATCTCGATAGTGTGTTCTGTAACTGTGTAATGCTGTAGTGTAATAAAGTAGTTAGGTTGGTGTTCTAATCTCACACTTGCCGTGTGTGTTTGTGTGTGTGTGTATGTGTGTGTGTGTGTGTGTGTGTCCATTTTCCTGAGGACTGAGTAATGCTTTTAGACTGCTCACACTCCATACATTTCTTATACCCACCTTTGGCAAGGCTTATGATGTCACCCATCTACAAATTCACCTCTGGGAGTGCTGTGTCCCAGTAATCTCGGTAGTGTTTTCTGTAACTGCATAATGCTGTAGTGTAATAAAATAGTTAGGTTGATGTTCTAGTCCCACACTTGCCATGTGTGTGTGTGTGTGTGTGTGTGTGTGTGTGTGTGTGTGTGTGTGTGTGTGTCCCCGAGGACTGAGTAATGCTTTTAGACTGCTCACACTCCATACATTTCTTATACCCACCTTTGGCAAGGCTGATGATGTCACCCATCTACAAATACACCTTTGGGAGTGCTGTGTCCCAGTAATCTCAGTAGCATGTTCCATAACTGTGTAATGCTGTAGTGTAATAAAGTAGTTAAGTCAGTGTTCTAGTCCCACACTTGCCGTGTGTGTGTGTCCCCGTTGGTTGGAGGACTGATTAATGCTTTTAGACTGCTCACACTCCATACATTTCTTATACCCACCTTTGGCAAGGCTGATGATGTCACCCATCTACAAATACACCTCTGGGAGTGCTGTGTCCCAGTAATCTTGGTAGTGTTTTCTGTAACTGCATAATGCTGTAGTGTAATAAAATAGTTAGGTTGATGTTCTAGTCCCACACTTGCCATGTGTGTGTGTGTGTGTCCCTGAGGACTGAGGACTGAGTAATGCTTTTAGACTGCTCAGACTCCATACATTTCTTATACCCACCTTTGGCAAGGCTGATGATGTCACCCATCTACAAATACACCTTTGGGAGTGCTGTGTCCCAGTAATCTCAGTAGCACGTTCTATAACTGTGTAATACTGTAGTGTAATAAAGTAGTTAAGTCAGTGTTCTAGTCCCACACATGCCGTGTGTGTGTGTGTGTCCGTTGGCTGGAGGACTGTTTAGTTCTTTTAGACTGCTCACACTCCATACATTTCTTATACCCACCTTTGGCAAAGCTGATGATGTCACCCATCTACAAATACATCTCTAGGATTGCTGTGTCCCAGTAATCTTGGTAGCGCATTCTGTAACTGCGTAATGCTGTAGTGTAATAAAGTAGTTAGGTCAGTGTTCTAATTCCACACTTTCGGTGTGTGTGTGTGTGTGTGTGTGTGTGTGTGTGTGTGTGTGTGTGTGTGTGTGTGTGTGTGTCCCTATTTGCCTGAGGACTGAGTAATGCTTTTAAACTACTCACACTCCATACATTTCTTATACCCACCTTTGGCAAGGCTGATGATGTCACCCATCTACAAATACGCCTCTGGGAGTGCTGTGTCCTAATAATCTCAGTAGTGTGTCCTATAACTGCATAATGCTGTAGTGTAGTGAAGTAGTTGGATCGGTGTTCTAATCCCAGACATGCTAAATGTGGTTGCCTGTGTGCAACAAGTACAGTGCTTTGTAGTATTCGCCATAGTAGGTGCCCTAAATGCATATTGCTGCAGTGTGATACAGTAGGGGTTTGTATACAGGACATGGCAAGTGTTTGTTTGTCTGTCAGAGCCTATGTAGAGGTGGCCGTGATTGCCTTACCATTGGACATGTTTGGGAGTGGGTTTTGTAGTTTTCCTATATGGTATCCATCTTATGACACATTGGCCACCTCATGAGGAGTACAGCTGTCAGTCAGCCATGGGACTGTGTTGCCAAGCCATACCCATACATCTGGCAAAAGGCCTGGTGAGCTAAGTATGCAGTCCTACTAGTACCCAGTATATGTCCCACACCCATGTGCCATGCACAAATAAACTTGCCTAGGATATCCCATTATGTTGCTAGTACCATGCACATTGAAGACAGATGGTAGGCATGGTGTGAATGCAGTGGCCTGCAGAGGACATGGTACCCTGTACAGCGGTACAATAGGCACATATATGCGGACATTGTGCCTTCACTATGTTCCACACTGAAAGCCTGCAACATATGTGGTGCCATCAAATGTGATTCACAAAGGCCAGAGAATGCTGTACACATGTGCCCTGTATGGGCCCATGCCACTGACACCACGGAATACATGTATCATACTATCCATACAGGTGCAGGGCCAACCTGCTCACTATAAGCAGGTTTCACCACACCAGGCCAGTATCGGCATTTCGGGGTATAACAGGCTGTGTACACATGTGTCTGCCAAGCCAGGTACACCTGTGCATTTCACTGGACAGTATTGTGGGACATGCGCATCCCAGGCAATGTCCATGTGAAGGACTATCAAACACAGACATGGCATGCATTGCAAAGCTATGGCCCTACACATTGGTAACCAGGATGTCAGGCCAGATAATGCAGTACCCATCTGTGTGGGACATTGCAGACACTACACCTGTGCACTGCACACCATTGTCGGGTGACACGATGCCAAGGATTACCCCTCACCCAGCCTTGTACAGCCATCTTGCACAGCCAAACATTACACACCCATGGAGCAATGCAGACCTGCATGCCAGTACTGGCACCCTGTGTCTGTGTGTGGGTTGTGATGCTCCCAACCACAGTCACTCCCAGTATAAACCTCGTTGGCATGCCAACAGTTATCAAGCACTTTCACATTCCCTAGCCCATAGAACCTCCAGATATCCCCTGTGGTGCATGTGGTCCTGTGTATTACTGCAGTGTGGCAAACTAAGTAGTTACGTTGTGTATTTGTGGCCCTTGCTAAGGTGTCAATGCGTGTCCATTAGAGAGTGTGGTTGTGGTGATAATGGCATCCGTTCACGTGGACAGACATGTGTGCCACACCCAATGTATGTCTACTATATCTGTTGCAGATGCCACTCACCTACACACATATGTTCTTACAGCACATCAACATGTCGCCTTTGTGAAACATGTAGTAACGTCATGCACATGTAATAGTAATGAGTAGTCAGGGGTTTGACCCCTGTACTGTTCGGCGTGTGGCAGATGATGCTTATGGTTAACTCTCCAAGCCCTTCCCTGGTGTACATTACCTGTCCCACCCACACACTCTCTGTTGGATGTGAAGGTGTACACCTGCACAGCAGCAGCATGTGTATTATAAGTGATGGAAATAGTCAGGTGATGGCCTCTACACCTATTGCAGTCCTCCTCTAGCTGATTGCATGTGGTACAGCTGTGGTGGTGTTCCCATAGCCATCTGCATGATAAACACAGTACATTATCTAGAGAAACATGTTGTTATCTGGCCATGACAGTTGCTGTGAGTGGTACCTGGATGTGGTGTTCTGCAACGACATCACAGATGATATCTGGATGTACCTCAATCATTTTCCACAGTGGGAAATAGCCTAAAGACAGGAGGGTGATGTTCCACATATGACTACAGCATGTAAGTGTAGCTCTGCTGCATTGAGACTACTGCCTGTTTAACATGTGTGTGGCAGTGGCTATTCTGCATGTTATAATACAGACATGACAGTACTCTGTTCATGAGGGACCCCATCTGTAGGGCCATTTGTGAACTGGTCAATGTGTGCAACCATTTGTTTCCTGTGTTACACACTGAACACACATCTGTGCACAGAAAAAGCATGGTGTGAGGATTGCAGACAGTACATGATGATAGGGATGTGTTACTGCCATCGCATCCCCGACTAGACATGTGCCACATGAGACAGTGATATGACAGACACTGTGTGGGATTCCCAGTGACAAGCCAATGATGGGCAACTGTTAATAGCTGCGGTCACACATCTACTACACATTGTACAGTTGGCATGCAGTATATATGCATGTGTTGTGCTCCCTCTGCAAATGTATACCATCTGTTGTATTGAGTTGCTAGTGATATTTATGCATACTGTCATAGGTAATCCTGTATGTTGTTGTCTATCACTAAGCCATATGTGGGTTTAAAATGCAACACTATAGGCTGATTGGGTTGGGAGGTCCCAGCAGAACCTCCTGTCCCACTTCAGCTGACCATGGAACCAGGCACTAGCACATATGAGGCCCAGCCATAGACATTAACCTCTGTTGGCTCTGCATCACCTTCTTGTGGTAACACCACTGAGGATGGAGCATGTCCCCCCTGGAAGCGGGACCAGACAGGTATCTATCTGATGTTGTGCGGTCCTGGACGTGTTGCGTTGGTAGCTCCCTAAGGGGTTACAAAGCCAGATATGCCAGTACAAGGGCAGAGTGTCACATTTACAGGGTGATACTGCCCCTCCTGGACAGCCCCCAGCAATGCATCCTTTGCAGCTGTGTAGGTGCAGTGGCAGTTGCCCATGGCTGGGGACCTCCGTCCCACTGTCCCAATGGGCTTTTGAATGCCGAAGACCCATCTCCATCCAGCGTGTATCCCCCCACATGTGTCATTTACCAACCCTGTATGCTGTCTTTTCTGTGTTCCTATCTATCCTCCACGGCCATACCTACACTCCTTCCCCAACATCTGACCCTCACCTATGGACACATAAGGCCATTCGGCTCCTATGGACACATAAGGCCATTCGGCTCCTAGGACAACATCTGCCCTATACATAGCTGTCCATTACACACACGTGCCCACTGGACACATGAAACCCTTGTAATATGCATCACAACATACACCTGTTATCCTCACACCTGTGCCTCAGGCGCACAATCCTGGTATGCACATCACTCCTACATGGTCCAGGTACATGTGATGAGGATGACCCCATTGTACACACAACACTACCAGTCCCTCTATGCTTACCCCATTTACCTTTATGATGATGATGATGTTGCACACAGCAGCTTGCAAGAGTACTGTTCACACATAATGATTGGACAGGTACTGTTGTGTTAATGCACATTACATGCACAGAGTGATGTATACGACCAATGTACAACTATTTGTGTGTATGACTGACACATGTCTGTCTGAGGGAGGCTTGTGATCACATAGAGCAACACCACTACATAATACAGGCGTCACTGGTGTTTCCCGTTTCATTAATTTGTAATGCTTTGTTGCCACATGGTATGTTCCTAACCCATCTCTATATATGTATGTACCTATATGCTGGACATAAACACTCACATATACATCTACATGATGGGATACATTCCTATACTGTTGAATGACTGCACTGTATGATATGTTTGTGGTACTGTCTGTTGTCTGTATATCTGCCATGGCATATTGGTAATACACATTAGCTGTGTACGCAGGGTCCTGGTTCCGACCCTTGCAAAGAACGTTTATTTGGTTGCAGGGCAGAACAAGCCCATTGGATATGATGGGAGTAAGGCACATTAAAGCAGTTGGGAGTGGGTGTGCGTGGGTTTGCGCGGTGTTAAACACTGCTGACCTCTGGTTACAGCCTCTTACACTCATTTAGCCTCTACATTGGTTTACCAGTGCAATACTCGCATACTGGCAGCCAAACATGCTTACACCCGCTCGCTCCCGCACTTGCAAATGCACCGACATTGGTGCTTGCATCTGTCACTCACACCCCTGGGTGGGAGCGAGGACCACAATATTACCTTGTGATGCCTTTTACATTGGACTACATGACTACAGTATCGAGAATGGCTGCCTATTAGGCGACGGCATGGTGTTAGACTGTATGGAATCAGCAGCCTGTCCAGTGAATCAATCATATTTGTGTGTTCCTCATACAATTTGCTCCCACCTTGTGATGCCTATCACGTCAGACTACATGATTACAGTCATAGCCGGCCTTAGGCATAGGCCAACTAGTGGAGGCACTTTACCAGTATTTATTTGGTGTAGGTAGACCAGGATGGGGGCACTGGGTGGTGTGGTAGGGGGTGCCATTATGCCCTTTGCCTAGGGCAACAATTAACCTAAGGCCGCTCCTGACTACAGTATCGGGAATGGCTGCCCATTAGGCAACGGCATGGCGTTTGACTCTATGGAATCAGCGGCCTGTCCAGTGAATTAATCATATTAATTGTGTGTTCCTCATACAATCTGCTCCCACCTTGTGATGCCTATTACATCAGACTACATGACTACAGTATCGGGAATCGCTGCCCATTAGGCATGAGGCGTATGGAATCAGCAGCCTGTACAGTGAATGAATCACATTTGTGTGTTCCGCATACAATCTGCTCTCGTCTGGCTGATACATGGGAACCAAGACTCTTCAATATAGACAAGTAGTTGGGTTGTGGGAGCCACATCCATCAGCCGAGTCATGCTACCGCATACCTATTATAGGTTTGCCACCTTTTCAATTGGCCAAGGTGGGACTTTATGGTTACCACCTGTCCCACTTTGCGAGGGACACTGCGAAAATAATCAAGACATAGCACATGTCCTGATTACAGGGCATTATTATATTCTACATTTCATTAATAGTTGCATAAAACAGTTATGTTATATATGAAACTTCTATATGTTATGTGAAGTAGCATAAGCAATTCAAATGTAACTAGATTAAGTTTTTATTTGTGCAAATAAGTATAATCCTGTACTATGCATGGCTGTAGGTATGTTTTGTACTGGCAAGTCTGACATTTCTACAGAACATATCCCACTTTGGCCATTTGGAAAGGTGGCAACCCAAAGGACCTGTATGTAGAGACTTCAGACTTTGCAGGGCAACAGATACCCACAGCCAGTAGAAAGGGGAGTACTTCGATGTTTTGCCT
>NC_056725.1:993276046-993313546 GCF_019279795.1 Protopterus annectens
CCCCTTAGCAAAGCTGAACTGGGTAGGGTCCAGTGTTTGGAGGTTCCCAATGTCTCTGTTAATGAGTTCCATGATGATGCACTCCATAGCCTTGCAGACCAAGCTAGTCAGGCTTATAGTGTGATAGTTCCTGGGGTCTGTTGTAGTTCAACCTTTGTGGAACGGAATAACCGCTGCTGTGTGCCACTCTATGGGTACATAGCCTTTGGAGAGGCTGGGTTTGAACAGTGTATTTAGATGAGGGGTTAGTTCGTCTTTGAGCTTGTGTAGGATGCAGCCTGGGACACTGTCCGGTCCCATTGATGCTGTGTTTTTGGCTTTGGAGAGGGCTGTTTTAACCTGAGTGTGATTTCAGGGACTCTACATTCTTCTGGTATGGTTATGGGCCCTCTTGGGGGGTGAGAGGGGGGTGAAGTTTGCGCTGAACCTGTCTGCCAAGATGTTGGCGATATCAGTCGGTTCAGTGTATTTTGTGTCATTCTGCACTAACTCCGAGCAGATCTGAGCATTGCCACTTAGATTATTGAAATAGCTAAAGAATGCCTTGTGGTTATCTTTGAAGTCCTTGGCAATTTTTCTTTCAAAGCTCGCCTTGGATGATTTTATGAGGGATCGTAGTTTTGTGCTGATACTGATCAGGGATGTCTTCCCTTCTTGGGATTTTACTATTTTCTGTACTAGTTTTCTCCTTCTATTGTATAGCTTGTTTATAGCAGGAATCCACCAGACTGGTTTTCTTTTCTTGGAGGAGTGAGTCTTGGTTTTGCTTGGGATGGCATGATCCATGCATTCTTGTAGGTGCCCATAGAATGCATTAGTAAAAATTTTTGCAGCTTGGACAGCTTTATCCTTCAGCATGGGGGCTTTGAAACTTTCCACCTCGGTCTTAAGTAACGCAAAGTTTGCTTTTGAAAAGTTTTTCACTGTGGTTTTCTTGTCCAGGGGTGGGGGCAGAATGTGGATATCCAAAGTGATTTGTTTATGGTCAGATCTAACCAGCGAGGGGTTGACCTCCAGTGTGGAACAGCAGTTGCCCATGTTGGTGATGACCAGGTCCAATATGTTGTCACATCTGGTGGGAGTGTTGACCAGTTGAACCAGGGCATTTGAGTTTATAAATTCTAGGAAATATTGGGCAAGGGAGTTAGTACTTGAGTAGTTCTCCCAGTTAATGTTTGGATAACTGAAATCACCCAATATTAGGGTGTTTGGTAGAACCTTTATGTTTCCCAGTGTTTCCAGGAACGTGGAATGGGGGTCCTGGGACATGATGGGTGATCTGTAGCAAGTTAAAATCTGAATTGCAGTTTTGCCCATTGTTAGTTGCACATGGATGATCTCTGAAGCATCGTGCTGTGCCACTAACCTGGAGGTGTAGGTATCCTTGATGAATATGGATATGCCCCCGCCTTTTGTATTTAGGTTTGGGTTCTGTGGCCGAAATGTATGGTATGAGTTGTAGCCTGGTAGTGCTGGGGTGCTCTCTGGAGCCTTTAACTGGGTTTCTGTTACTGCACATATATCGATTTTCTCCATACTGAGGAGTGTCTTGAGTGCATGCATTTTGAGGTTCAGACTTCTGGCATTGAGTAGCACTACCCTCAGTTTTTTGTTACTTGTGCTATTTACGGTGGTAGGTTTGTCATTTGAGCCTTGCCTAAAAAAGGTACTATGGGGGTGGCAAGAGCCTTGGCCAGTATTAAAACTCTAAGGGTGACAGGTGCAAGCCGTCTCTAGCAAAGCAGCATGGCTTGTCGAGCATGTCATCCCAGGTGGACAGACACTGGATCCCCTTTGAATGACACCAGAAACTTAGCCAGTTGTTGAAATTGAGAATTTTTTCTTTATACTGTGGTATCATTCTTGGTGAGGGCAGGATGCTACTCAGGGTCAGGGTCATACCGGCCTGGGCTACGTGATCAGAGAGCTCTTCCATGTCTCTTTTCATGTAGTCTAGAGAGGTACGGCTCAGGTCATTCACACCAACATAGACAATGACAGAGTCATATTTGTACTTGTTCTGGTTCTTGTTTTTGGGCTGCTTTCTATCCCTTTCAACTTTCTGGCTTAAAAACACGTGTGTTTGCATATTTTTCCCATCATGCAGCACTGCGAGGCTACAGTTAAACTATTTCAGGTGCCAGAAAGTCTGCTCTTCAAAGTTTCCCTTAGAACTAGCTGGTTTCTCAGTAGTAGCACTAAAATCTGAACCCCTGCTTCTAGCACTTGCTCTACAACCTGCTGGAAAGCACTAGGAAGCCTGAAACTGATACAAGCACTCAGCTCTCCTTGTCAATAAGGATAAATTAATCATATGCATTAAACAGCCTATAATTGCAAAGTACCTTGCAAAGGTAAGGGAAAACAGCTTTTAAACTTTACAAAAAAGCACCTAAACAGGCATGTCCAAGGGTCAGCTTCTGGTGATTTCTCCTGTCCACCTGGTGAGTCTGGGCATACTGGGGCAATGCAGCAATTGCCTCATGTACACAGACAATCCTCTCCTCCTACCACCCAACATTACAACCTGCGAGAGATGAACTTGCATAGCCAAACTGGAAGCAAAGCTATCTCCGGCCAAGATTGTGCTAGACAATCAAGAGGAGAAGGTTAACACCTGCATTACACCTCAAGCAACTCATAACCCTTTAAAACCCACAGCATCAACACCCACACATAGCAACACTAAACCCACATATGCGGAGACCCTTAACATTAACCTGCCCAAGCAATAAGGACCTCCGAAGCTGAAACGCAAATAAACACCAGTCACAACCAAAGTGACACATAGCTCACAACACCAGTTTGCTACCCAACAATAGCCCTTAAGGCAAGACAATGTACCCTACACTTTAGTCATAGGTGACTCTATAGTCAGGCACACTGATGTCCCACTCACCAGGCTGAACAAGGAGAAAATTACAGTCAGCTGCCTGTCGGGTGCCAGTATCCACCACATAATGCATGCACTCAAGTCACTCCACAACAAGTACAAATATGACTCTGTCATTGTCCATGCTGGAGTGAATGACTTGAGACGTACCTCCCGGGACTACATGAAAAGAGACATGGAAGAGCTCTTGGATCATGTGGCCCAGGCAGGTATGACTCTAGCCCTGAGTAGCATCCTGCCTTCACCCAGAATGATACCACAGTATAAAGACAAAATGATTGACTTCAACAATTGGCTAAGCTTCTGGTGTCATTCAAAGGGGATCCAGTATTTGTCTGCCGGGGAAGACATGATCGACAAACCACGATGCTTTGCCAGAGATGGTCTGCACTTGTCATCCCTGGGATTCAGGTTACTGGCTAAAACACTTGCCACCCCTATAGTGCCTTTTTTAGGCAAGGTTCAAAGAATAAAACCACCACCATAACAGATACAAGCATGCAAAATCTGAAGGTAATGCTACTCATTGCTAGAAGTCTAAACCCCAAAATGCACTCTCTCTCGGCACTCCTAAAAATGGAGAACATCGGTATCTGTGCAGTAACTGAGACCTGGTTCAAGGCTCCAGAGAGCACCCCTGCAATACCAGGCTACAATTCTTACCACACTTTTCAGCCACAAAACCAAGACCGAAACACTAAAGGTGGTGGAGTGTCCATATTCACCAAGGATATTCACACCTCCAGGCTAGTTGCCCAACACAATGCATTTGAAATTCTCCAGGTGCAACTACCACTAGGTAAGACTGCAATCCAAACTGTAGCTTGCTACAGATCCCCCAGAATGCCCCAAGATTCTCACTACACCTTTTTAAACATACTGGAAAATATTAAGATACAACCAAACACTATAATACTGGGTGATTTCAACTACCCTGTCAATAACTGGGAAAACTACTCGGGTACCAACTCCTTTTCCCAACGGTTCTTGGAATTCATAAATTCCACTGCCCTGGATCAACTAATCCATTTTCCCACCAGGGTATCCAATATCCTAGACCTGGTCATTACCAACATGAGAGATAGATGCTCCACACAAGTGGTCACCTCCTCATTGGTCAGGTCTGACAATAAGCAAATCACCCTTGACATCCACATCTCACCCCTACCCCCACCCCCCAGTAAGGAAACCTCCTTAAAAAGCTCCTCCAAAGCCAACTTCATGCTACTGAATTCAGAAGTGATAAACTTCATGAGACCCACGCAGACGGGATCTGGAAGGTTGATTGCAGAATCCTACACTAAGGCACTGTATGAGCACATCCACTCGTGCATGAAATGTGCCATCCCAAATAGAACCAGAATGCTCCTCTCCAAAAAAGGAAGCCAGTCTGGTGGTCCCCTGCTATAAACAAACTATACAACAGAAGGAAGAAACTGTTGCAGATAAGAGGAAAATCCCAGGATGCAAAAAACTCCCTCACCAGCCTCAGTAAGAAGCTGAGATCCCTCATAAAATCCTCAAAAGCTAGTTACAAAAATAAAATTGCCAAAGATTCCAAAGACAACCACAAGGCATTCTATAGTTATGTCAATAATCTAAATGGCAAAGCTCAGATCTGCTCTGAGCTACAGCAGAATGGCATTAAATATACTGATCCCAAGGATATTGCCAATATCCTGGCAGATCGATTTAGTGCCAAACCCCCTCACCCCTTAAAGGGCCCATCTCAATACCAAAAGATTGCCAAATTCTGGTAATCACGGCCACACAGGTATAAACCACACTCTCCAAAGCTAAGAACACAGCATCCATGGGACCAGATGACATCCCAGGCTGTGTGGTATATGAACTACAAAATGAACTGGCACCTCACCTAAGTTTCATGTTTAATCATAGCTTCACCTCAGGCTTCATGCCCACTGAGTGGCACACAGCTACAGTTATCCCGCTCCACAAGGGAGGATCCGCCTTGGATCCTGGGAACTACCGTCCCATCAGTCTGACAAACCTGATCTGCAAGGGCATGGAACGCATTATCATGGAACTTATAAACAAAGACATTGGCAACCTTCAAACACTGGACCCCACCCAGTTTGGGTTTTTGATGGGCCGATCTTGTCTCCTGAATCTGATTGACTTCTTTGAATCAGTCTCCAGAGCTGTGGACGAGGGTAAGGCAGTTGACACAGCCTATCTGGACCTTGGCAAGGCCTTTGACACCATACCCCACTCTGGAATCATAGATAAACTTACTAAGCTGGGCATAAATCCCTACGTCACTCGATGGGTTGCCAATTGGCTTACTGACAGAACACAGACTGTAAAAGTAGCCGACTCCAAATCCAGCTCCAGACAAGTGACAAGTGGAGTATCTCAGGATTCAGTCCTGGGACCACTCTTGTTTGGCATCTTCTTCTCTGAAGTACAGGCCAACACTAAGGGACTCTGGCTAACAAAGTTTGCAGATGACTGCAAACTGGGAGCCATTATTGAATCCCCAAATTATGTGGATATTCTACAAAAGGGTCTTACAGAAACAGATGTCTGGTGTCAGAGCCATGGGCTCACGCTTAATGCCAAGAAATGTATAGTTATCCCCTTTGGAAAAAAAAACATGTACCCATGAATTGCCACATAGGTGGCAGGACACTATACATCGAAAGTGTGATGAGAGACTTAGGGACACAGGTGGACAGTGGTCTCACTTTCAATAACCACATCGCCACAACAGTCAGGAAATCTTTCTATGTGGCACACCTCATCACTAAGGGCTTTTAATCCAGAAAAAAAAGAGGTCATTGTCCCACTGTACTCTTCCCTCATTAGACCCATTATAGAGTATAATGCCCCATTTGGTATGTACCTCACAAGACATCTGCAAAAACTGGTAAGGCCACAGAAATAACTCACTAAAAGAATCACAGGCCTAAAGCAGATGCCATATGCTGACAGTCTAAAAAAACTCCAGCTATACTCTGTGGCATATCATCTACTCAGAGACGATCTCTGCTTAACATACAAGGACATGTCAAACCCTGAGCTGTTGGACATGCTCCAATGAAAGAAATCCCAATCCCTCACAGCCACATGCTCCAAGGATCTAAACCTTGTCATCACAATGAACAAAACAGGATGGAGGGATAGGTTCCTGACCCAGACACTCCCCATACTCTGGAGTAGACTGCCCATACATGTCAAGCAGAGCGCCTCATTGGCCCTCTTCAAAAGGAACCTTGATGATTGGATGGGAGATAGGAAATTCACCCCAGGGATCATGTCAGTCACCCTGCTAGACAGGGGTCCAGAGAAGTAAATATTGTGGGAAGAAATATCCAGGGAAATGTTATGGCTAGGCTTGCATAGTCCCTAGGGTTGATAGCCTAGTACCAGCCTATGAACCTATATCTACATATATATATATATATATATATATATATATATATATATATATATATATATATATATATATGTGTGTGTGTGTGTGTGTGTGTGTGTGTGTGTGTGTGTGTGTGTATATGTGTGTGTGTATATATATATATATATATATATATATATATATATATATATATGTGTGTGTGTGTGTGTGTGTATATATATATATATATATATATATATCGATCTGTACATACCACATGCAAATACACCTACATGATTATTTACATTTCCCATACCATTGAATCACCACCACTTACCGTCGGGCATACACGCTTGCATACCCGCTTACATCTAGGGTTGCCACCTTTTCAAATGGCCAAAGTGGGGCATTTTTGGGACACATATCAGATTTTACAGGCCGACACATACCCACGGTCAGTACAAAGGTTAGAACTTTACTTATTTGCCTAAATGAAAGCTTATTCTTGTAGCAGTTTAATTGCTTATTCTGTTTCTTGTAACATTTAAGTATTTTACATACAGAAATAACTGTTTTATGCAACTGTTACATGACATATGGGACATAAGTATTTCCTACAATCACAGGACATTTGCCATTGTATTATATTTGGTCAGGACACAACTTCCCAAAAAGGGACTGTCCCTTGCAAAGTGGGACAGGTGGTAACCCTACTTACGTCTGCTTTAAAGTGCCTTAATCACCCTATATCTGACTGCCACTATGCGAATGGGTAAGGTATATATTCCTGATAATGCACGTGGGAGACTTGCATCACAGCCAGGTGTTTAATCCCAGGTCATAGGTTCTGCAGGACAGACTGGAGGCTGAGCAGTCTTGTGGACAACTACTGCTCATACAACTTGTGTCCAGATGTATACAGGACTGGACATTGTGTTGTGACACCAAGTCTAATGTTTAGAACAGATACTTATCCCATGAAGGATATCCAAAAATTGTGGGGACTGATGACCTTCTTTGGCTTTACGGAAATAAGATAGGGTTATACATGCAAGGGAAACGTAGTTTGCAATCCTGAGACTGCCTAGGGTGAGACTGCCTACTAGATATTGGTAGGGGTCACTATGTGCAGATATGGCTGCGCCTATCTAGCAGCCTGAGTATGGGTGGTTTTGGTGGACATTCAGGAAGGGGGGGCTAGTGTGCTGTGAAGGGGATGATGGGTATTCAATTATGTATCCAGGTGTGTTGGGTTTGGATGGCTCAGTTCAGGCCAGACTATAATGTGGGTATGTGCCGGTAACGTTTCTGTACATGTGTATTGCACTTTTTAATGTTCATATGTTTGTGGGATTGTATTGTGGATGTGAAAATATGTTCTTTGGTTATCTTCCTGATTCACCCACTGGTCCCTCATACACCTCTAGTTCACCTGTTGTGTATCCAACCCAGTCTCCCCTTGGTGAATTATTACATTACCTGTCACCCCCTACCCCAATATTCCACAGACACCATCCATCCCCTCTCTAGTTGATGACCCATGGCACAGTCAACAGAACACATTGCGTACACTACATATCTCTGGTACCAATATGGTTGAGAGGACTACCCTAGCATTTCTGATCATCCACATGCTGTACTTCACACACATAGGTACACGCAAATACTTATCTTTCATGATATGGTAGGTAGACCCGGGTAATACCCGTTCATCTATGGGCCGTTCTGACAAGGACGACTTGGACCGCGAATGGGCAGATATTGGGCGAATGCTCTGACCATTGGTAGGTTTGCCACCTTTTGATATGACCAGGATGAGACATTTTCGAGACACACATCAGAGTTTACAGGCCAACACATACCCACGGTCAATACAAAGGATAGTACTTTAGTTTTATGCCTAAATATAAGCTTTTATTGTTGTAGCAATGAAGTTGCTTATTCTGTTTCGTTTACTTGCTTATTCTGTTTCTTGTAACATTTAGTTATTTTATATATGGAAATAAGTATTGTATGGGACTATTACATAAAATATGGGACATAATTATGTCCTACAATCGTAGGACATTTAACATTTATAATGGTTTTGGTATGGACACAACTGCCTAAAAGGGGACTGTCCCTCACAATGTATGACAGGTGATAACCCTATCCATTGGGCTAGGCTTAGCAATCGGTGGCATGCTAACACGATGCATTTTGCTTCCACTTGGCACAACTATCAACACTACAATGGAATATGGGCACAGGGTTTTAAATATAATTTGTTCGAGGGATGGGGACTAAATATTCAGCTACTTGCCTTTGTGTTTACTTTTTATTTTGGTGTTCGCAAAACTGTCTTGTATGCTTTGCATACATTTCAGTATCCATGGACACTGACAGGAGCGATTACTATTGAAGGCAGGCTGTACTAGTCAGCATTTTAGGTTGCGTGTATGCAGCTAACATGTTCAAGCCTCCGTGCAGCACTTGGACATGCACCCTGCACTCGTACATGTTTCCTATGAATGTGGCCGTTACGGCAGCGCACCTTCATTAATATGCATGTGGTGCTGCTGCGCCATCTCTATGCCGCACGGTCGGCACAAGGCTAACGCTGTCCTTGCACCAAGCTTCATGAATCCCGAAGCTTGTATCTTTATTTTTGGATATTGTGTGTGTGTGTGTGTGTGTGTGTGTGTGTGTGTGTGTGTGTGTGTGTGTTTTTATGTGTGTGTGTGTGTGTGTGTGTGTGTGTGTGTGTGTGTGTGTGTGTGTGTGTGTGTGTGTCGGTGTGTGCTTTTATGTAAGTGATTGAGTGTGCAAGTGTATGCATGTGTGTATGTGTGTGTGTGTGTGTGTGTGTGTGTGTGTGTGTGTGTGTGTGTGTGTGTGTGAGTCTGTGTATGCTGTATGTATATGTGTATGTGTGTTTGTGCATGAGTTTTGAAACTATCTGTCGGCGGAATTTAATAAAGCCTATGTGATGCTTACATGGGCGGGAACATTATGAGATTCAGTAATAATATGCAAAAACACAAAAACTTCTGTGGCATGTAAATCACCTCATAAGCAGGTGAATCTCATGCAAATGAGGCAGGTAGAGTTATGCAAGAAGCAGAAACGCATCTGTTCAGATCCCATTTCAGTGTCCGTAGTGTACACAGAAAAATCACATGTACATAAATGTAGACAGACAAAAGGGGGTGTAAAACTGTAGATACATGGACATAAATCTCCTGAAAATGTAATATCACATACATATATGAGCAAAACTATTATCCTGTATGTTAGAAAGAGTAAAGGACATAAGTTAAATTAATTTTTTTTAATAATCCCGGCATGAGTGTGCTGCACACCGCAGTGAGCAAACATGCTTTGTAGAAAAACAAAAAGAGTGCTACAGGGTGGACAGGGACATGCTACAGGAACTCAGTGAGCTCTGCCACCCTCAACTCAGACACAGAGCCAACAGAGGGGAACCTATCTCAGTGGAAATAAAGGTATGTGTAGCCCTTAGGGTACTAGCTATAGGTACTTTCCAAAGACCAACTGGGGACATGATTGGGGTCTCACAGGCATATGCATCCAGGGTATTACACCAGTTCCTGGATGCCATGCTACCACATGCCAGTGAGCACATTTCTTTTCCCCTCACCACCGAGGTGAGGGCCAGCAATATGCAGCACTTCTACAATGTAGCACACTACCCCGAAAAAATGGGTGCCATAGATTGCACTCATGTACACATGAAGGCACCATCTGGTGAGGAGGGTAGAATCTATGTCATCCTCAAGGGGTACCACTCCATCAACTGCCATGTCATGTGCATTGCCCAGGGGATTATCCTGAATGTATGTGCTGGCAGCCCTGGTAGTTATCAAGACTCCCATATCTGGCATACATCATAGCTGTACCAGATGTTTGTTAGGAGGGATATCCCATATGGTTATTTACTGGTGGATTCTGGCTACACCCTGGAATCATGGATGATGACACCCATCGGAAATGCACACACACACATGGAAGAACACCATAATGAGGCACACACACAAACTAGCAACATCACAGAACATGTATTTGGGCTTCTGAAGTCATGTTTTTGGTGCCTAGATATATCTGGTGGAGCCCTACAGTACTATCCAGTGACATGTGTACATATGTTTACAGTATGTTCTATGCTACACAATATGATCCTGCGGAAACATCTGCATCAGGATCAGCAAAGGGAAGGGATGCACAGCCCCTCACCAGTGCCTCCATCTCCACAGCCACTGCCACAGGAGGACTTGGAGGAGAACCTCCCCCGCTGATGTCCCTGCAGGCAGACATAGGCATGCTCAGTATGCCCTGGCTTTGGCTAAGAGGCAATGCATAACACATTCACTGACAACCTATGGACCTAGGGGCTGACGGCTTACTCCTACTCACATACATATATATATATATATATATATATATATATATATATATATATATATCAATTGATGTCAGGCAGCCCACAGAACCTGTACCTATCCATGTACCAGCTGTGTACTGCTTGAATCAGACACAGTCAGCCCTGACATACAATTCTGTCAACAGCTGCATTAGCAAGGTAAGTCTGTAATCTACACAGTACTTGAAAGGATTACTATGAAATGGTATTGTATATATGGATTTTCTGCATTAATGCAAATAAATATAGTGGGCTATTGGACAGAAGTAACATCCACATGGGACTACAAATACTCAGTCCACTAGAATGTCTTGCTTAATATTCACTAGACCTCATGGATGGAATATTCACTACATCAGTCAATTGAGATGTTAGACAGTGGGGTCACATGATATTTGGATTTCTGTCTATCCCAGCAGAACATCTTGTGCTGTTCACAAATCCCCAACACTGCGGTGTTCCCATATAACTGCTTTAACAGTAACTCATCAATGGTATATCAGCAGGCCAGGAAATCTCATTTCAGTAACATTGAAATCAATCATACATTTGTATGTCTTACTTAACACAGGAATAGCTGCATGCATATGTATGCTGTTGACTGTGTCATGAATGAGTCCTCTGTGTCTGGCAACTTGCGTAGTTCAGTGGACTAGAAAAGTTAGCACAGGTGATGGTATTGATGGATCTAATCTGGAAGTATCTACATCTTTTGGATGTAAGGGATTACTATATGTTTTTTTCTTTACAGACTGTCAGTATGTGTGTGGTGTAATATTATTTCCCTCTGTCACATATTAATTACATCAGGCAGCTGGAGAATGCCATGGACATTTTGAGTGAAGTGCAGTACTGCAGAAACTGGGACAGATATCATTGTCTGTAACTCACAAAATCCTGGACTGGAGTACAAGTAGATGTGGTCTGGAGTCACTTTGTAAGTACTGGCAATCACACTGGGCATGCTCATACACTTAGTTAAACTGAGTGCAATTCTTTTGCCCATTGATCAAAATGGCCTGTTATGTATAGATATGTGTTTACTTGCATATATATATATATATATGCATTTCTGTCTGTCACTATCTGCCTTTGACATAGATAGTACGTCTATCTATCCCTATGTATTTACGTATATATATATCTATCTATCTATATATATATATATATATATATATATATATATATATATATATATATATATATATATATATATATATATATATTATATATTATATATAGATAGATATAGATATAGACATACATAAACATATACACACACACGCGTACACACACACACACACACACACACACACACACACACACACACACACACACACACACACACAGAGCTACATGTATATGTACATCCCTGTTATATACATAAATATGAGTGTGGATGTCTGTATTGTCCTACATACCCTAATAATGGTGAGTAAAACTAGATGCAAATAACAGTATGAAGCAATGTCACTCTGCAGGCCTCAGATGCTGTTCAATGCAAGCCTAGTTTGAGTAATCCACATGTAGTTTGCTGGCAATAATATCGTGAACAGATGTCAGCCATGGCATGTACAGTATGTAAAGTGATATATATTGTGTAACACTAGATAGGTAGGAGTTGTAATCTCCTTCCTGGCCATTCAGTGTGTGTGTTTGTGTATGTGCTCATGTGTCCCCCTGCAAAACAACTGAGAATCCCTTATTGGCTATCAAACTGCAATGGTTATGCACTTTTTGGCCCTGTAAGTTGCTGCTGGCTTCCAAACTGCCCTCTTCTACAAGGCCTGATGATGTCATCTACCTTAGGACTACCAGCCTGCATTGCAATATCACACTTAAGCTGTGGCATGTGTGATAAATACTGTGATCTATAGTGTGTAACATTAGATAAGTAGGGGTTCTAATCTCACTCCACACCGCTTGGTGTGTGTGTGTGTGTGTGTGTGTGTGTGTGTGTGTGTGTGTGTGTGTGTGTGTGTGTGTGTGTGTGTGTGTGTGTGTGTGTCTGTGTCTGTGTGCGTGTGTGTGTATGCCCATATGGCATAAATATGATCACCTCAGTAACTTAGAAAGAGGTAGAGTTTTGTAGTATTTTATTTGTAGCAGGTGATGTGAGCCTCTGAATGCCTGACCACAACTAGGCCTGCTGATGTCATCAAGCATATGTCCTAAAGAGACAGTAATCGTAGACATAAGGTGTGTTGTGTGCACCATGTACTGTGATCTGTAGTGCACACTATTAGATAGGTAAGTGTTCTAATCTACATACAGCCAGCTTGCACTATGTGTGTGCCATGCCATGTCCTGTAAGCAGCAATTAGAAGTGGCGTTATCCTCAATGTTTCCATGTTTATGGGTGTGGCTGTTAGAGGAATTTACATCAGCTTATGGAGCCATAGGACATTTGAACTTCACTAGCATAATGGCCATATGGCCATCACAATCACAGACAACTGTATACCCTTATTTGCATTATCAGCACATATTGCCCCAGTCCAAGAGGGGCACAGACAGAAGCCCTGTGGTGAAATGATGGTCACCCAGTCAATCATACAGATGGTGTGTGATGAGGTGCACTGAGGTGCTGTGTTTGCCATTAGGCAGGGTTCTGTTTCAAAATTGTGTTAAAGTCTGCAAGGTGGATCTTTCCCACCAACATGTATTGCTAACATCACATACTAAATTAATGTCCTTTGAGTGATTAATCCATGTACCATGCCACCTACAGTTATGCAGCATTTACAATCAAGCAGGGTCACACATTGGTCTGTATGCAAGGCAGAGATCACCTCTGAGTAGTCTATATGCCACAGGCTACAATGACACTAATTTCAGATGATTCCCATTGAACAGATACTGAAGACGTGACGTTCTCTTGTGAGGAACCATGCTGTGTGCAATTGTCAGTAGTGCTTGGAAAAGTACATTATCAAATGGCCATTGCACTCAGATACTGGTATGTTGAGGGAAGAGTACATGGAGGTTATGAGTATGTCAATTACGGGTGACTGTACCCTCAATTGTGACATATGATTGCCGTCATACCACTGGGCACACAAGGTGATCTCAGGCACATTAGGTGTAAACGTGTGTGGCCAAGTCTTTGTGCCCAGTTGTATCACCCCTTAGTACGTACCTCACATGTTGCGACTGATATGCTACCTACCAGGTACATAGGTGTTAGTGATGGAAATAATACTACATATATATTTGTATGGAGTTTATGGCCATTAGTATGTCAACAGGGATTTGTTCATCAATACCCTCTTGTAGGATATTGACATAACTCACAGACTATATGAGTGCTCCCAGTTTGCTGGCATCAGCCAAGATTGTTAGCCGCAGACATTCAGTATTCACTTGTTTCATACTTAAATGGATTTCAAGCAGTAGAGGACTCAGGACTGAGCCCTGTTTAACACTTCTGCCCACAGATCAGCTATTGGAGGCAGATGTCCCTATGTTGAGTATGTGTGGCATCAATGGGCCACTTAGTGACCCCTATAATGATAATACAGTGGATGCCTAAGTATGTGCTTTTGTAAATGATGCCTGAGTGAGGGGATATAGTCAGATGGTTTGGCTAAGTCCAGGGGCTTGTATGCCCTAATGTTCCCTCACCCAGGTCCTTGTTGACTCTTGGACATGTCCACCATGTTTAACAGTCATGACCTCCCTGTTAGACATCCAAACTGTGTACAGTCAGCTGTGTGTAGCTCTCATATATGTGTGCTGATCAGCTCCATGTTGATTTGCCCTATGGGCATACAGATATGGATACTCAGGCAAAGATGTCTATAGTTCTGGTTGTCAGTAGATGCACTACCTCTATGCAAGGGTACAACAGTTGTCGTTGTCCATGCTGTGCATCCCCCATAGAAAAGCCAGTTATGACCTGCTCTTTAGATATGGAAGGTATGGGACAGGTTATAGGAATGTCATGTAGGACATGTGGTGGGAACAGGGGTATGAAGTTGACGCAGAGCCTTTGGGACTACAGGTTAATACAGACCCATTGTATGTGTTATCATTACATACAAGTTCACCAGCAATCTGAGCCTGTGCTCTGAGGTTACACATGTAACTACACTGTGTGTTTTGTTTTTCTGCTTTGTGTAGGTGACTAATTTTGTCACTTACTGTATTTACACAATGTCACAACAACACTATCTGCTTGTTGTAGCTAAGGAGTTTGTGCCTCCATTTTATGGGCACCCCCACCCCAACAGTCATACAGCAATGTCCACTTCTAATTGTGCAACCTTGATGTGCCATGAGGAGCCCATGTTCCTCCTATTAGGTACAGCCAAGTCCATGCAGTTGTACTGCTGCTTGCATAATGGATGGGTGTAGAGCACAGCATACTTGCCTGTTCCATCTGAGGAGGGAGGTACAGTCAAACTATGTATACCTTCCCTCAGGAGGTAATAAATTGCTTTGTTGAAATATATGTCTGCATTGTCTGCAAGGGGGTTAGTTCTACTAGATTTAATGAGACAGATCTGTGTTCAGATCCCACCAGGGAGGACCTCACAGTGGGCAGCTGCAGTGGCCACCCATATTGGTAAACACATGATGTAATACATTGGCTCCCCTTGTGGGGATGTGATGGCACTGGTCCAGAACATTGTAGTTAAGGACATAGACAAATCTTTGGACAAGTGAGTTTCAGCATGGCTAAGCATCACAGATGGTGGTCACTTAATGCCACCCTACACCATGGTGCAATGATACATCTTGATAGATAAACATACATCCAAATAAGCACAACAGGTGCCTGGATTCATGGAGCTGTGCCTGTAGCCAACAATTGCTTGATTATGTGCCCTTCCACTAGTGAATGGCACCTGCAGTGTATCCAGGAAATCACAGTGTTTCACAAAATCTGGATGTATAGCTATCCTTGACTAGTATGCATACACCACCTGCATTACCTAGAACACTGTAATTTTGATGTCTGAACATGTGGAAGGATGTGTAGTCTGGCATGGATATGGTGCTGTCCACAGCCATGAACCAGATGTCCTTGACTCCACACTTGTCTGCATATTCCAAGATGGTGACACATTCCACAGAGTGATGTTCAGTGTTGCCATTCCCAGCATGTAGCAGCATATCCA
Organism: Protopterus annectens; assembly: GCF_019279795.1. Taxonomy (NCBI): domain Eukaryota; kingdom Metazoa; phylum Chordata; order Ceratodontiformes; family Protopteridae; genus Protopterus; species Protopterus annectens. Next base: position 993,291,841 of record NC_056725.1, read on the forward strand.
TGATGTTTTATGAAGATGGTGTTGTTATTGCTAAGTTATCCTTCCAGATAGTGCATATAAGATGCATTGTGGGGGTGTCAGCCGCCTTGGCCAGTACTCCAAATCTCAGGTGTAAGAGATGAAGCCCGTCACTGGCAAAACACTGATGTCTGTTGAGCAAGGCATCCCAGGCAGACATGTAGTAGATCCCCTTACAATGACACCGCATGCTAAGGCAATTATTGACTACATTAATTTCCATGTGTATGAAGCCATCATCCTAGGTGAGGGTCAACTTCAGCTGAAAGCTATGCACATACCCACTAGAGACACAGACAGTCTAAGCTCACTCATGTGTCTGCATACAGTCTGGTGATGTCTGGCCCTAGTCATACACACTTGCAGGAACCACAATGTCAACATTATGTTAACTGATATTCCTTGCTTTGCAGCAATGTGTTGTATGGTGTATTGTGTCAGCCCACAGACAGCTAATTGTGATCTTTACCATATGTAGCCTGTTGACACAGATGATTTGTCTCATGATGTCATCACCTATGAATAAAAGGTGTGATTTTGTGTTTTGCCTCAGGTGTTTGACCAGTGAGAGAATGGTGCTTGCCATATTATGTGTACTGTGTTCTACAGAGGAAGGATTTATTGAGGTGTCTGTTGTTTGGGAATATGTCTGGTAAGGTGCTACACATATGCAGGTGTGTGTGACTTGGGTGTAACTGGTGCAGGACGTGAGCTGTGTATGTTGGAAAAATGGTCATTGCCATATGTAATGACTGCTGTTGGAGACACCATGGAAGCAAGGTTTAAAATGTAGTGACATCTATCACATGTTGTGCTTGTGTGTCATAGGAGTAGATAGGTGGGGACCCTTTCCACACCTCATCAGCAGGTTCTGCAAAGTTAGGGTCATGCTGTTACACCCTTGGTGTTGACAGCCTGATATACTGTACTTGTAGGCACTCCTTGCAGTGAAGATAGGGATGCTCGTGCATGCATAGAGGACTTGTTCAATTTTGCTGACATTATGTTGGCCTCGCAAGTGTACGATGCCTGTCAAGCAACCAGAGAGCACACTAGTTGCTGTGTGACATGTGAGAACACAGATATGTATTTTGGGTACATAACTGTAGAGTATGACATGCCTAGGAGATGTGGTGGGTGGACACACATTGGCCAAAGGTGGTCAGTCCACTGCAGTAGGCCTCACAGCCATATCATGCAGACATCGACCATTAATCTGTTGAAGGGTAGGATGCATGACTTGTGAAATTGTCACCTATGATGAATCACTGCCACTGTGCTGCTTGTTTCAATAAGCATTGACATCTATGTCACTGGACATTGCACATTATATTGTGATGCTGCAGTACTGCTCCTAATCCTCATTTTGTTAGTTCCCTAGTAAAATACCATCAGCCCTGAAACAGAAGGCATAATACATGCAAAAGCCAACTGAGTGCCCAGGTTGGTAATCAAGGCATCAACCTGGAGATGGGTATGTGAAGCCTACAGAGCCTTTCATGATGTGGGACAACTATGTGGATGAACAAACAGTCTGTGTTCTGCTTCAAATCATAAGCTTCGTAGTAATATTTTTTGTGTGATGACAGACAACATATCAGAGCATGGTATCCTATGTAAGAGTGGTTTTGGTGAGACCAGAATTAGTAGTTGCCAGGTATGAGCAATTCCATGGACTACCCTCTTTTCCACAATTTTCACAAGGTAAATATTTTCTTCCATTACACACCTCTTGGGTAGTGTCCAACTGCAGAATACTTGTGTAAAATCTCCACATTACCTTCAAAGGGTATACATATTACACAGCCAAAACATGTTTGTCTGTGCTCTGTACAGACAACTTGAATGACTCTCTTCTTGGACCATGATGGAAGTAACTGCAATGCTTACTTGCACAAAGGACAACTAGCATGCAGTGCCAAGCAGTGTCCCCAGATCTCTGAGTTGTGTGATATAATATGAAATGTCATTAAAGGAGTTAGCATGGTACGAGCAGTAACAACGTTGTACACCTAATGACACTGGACCACACACCATTTGTTTTGCTAAAGGCCAGATCATGCCTACCTACCATAACCGATTGACCTCAATGAGTGTTAAACTATGCAATGAATCAGGGGAATATGACTCACTCCACCTACCACGGCCTGACAATGTGTTTGACGATATTAGGCCAGCAGGACTTGCTGAAAACTGTGCAGGTTACTTACAGAGTGGTATGTCAGCTGGTGGATAGGTAAGTGTCTGACAGTCATATTTTTGGGAAGATAGCATTGGGAGACCTATGCTACAATGATGCCAGTCACCAGTGGATTTCTCCAAACACAATTAATGGAGTTCTCCTTCTAGACACTTCCTTCTCTGCAGTCATGGCCACTGTCAGTGACCTCTGGCTGACTACATTAGCAGGTGATTGCATATTAGGAGCTGTCACTGAATTCCACACAGAACCAACAGTTATCCAAGATTGCCTGAGACACACATTCAGTTGTTGTCAGAGCCACTGAGAAATAATACATGCCAACAACTGCGCAACACTATCCTTTGAGAAGTCGTCCACCTCTGGAAAACATGGTAGTGTCTGCACAGTTGAGCCATTACTCATGGGGTTATGGACACAGAGAGTAAGGTAGCCTTTGACTTTCACTGGTTGGTAAGATGTGGCCCATTCAATTTTGTACAACCTATACAGAAAGGTATGACATGTAAATCCCAGACTGTCATTGGTATACCAAATTTGACACTCATCATACCTATCATTGAGTGCAATGGCACCTTTGCTATGTCACTACACAGGCATATCTTACAACTGTAGTAGCTGCACTGGTTCCATGGTAAACTAATACACACTGTAGATAACATGCCCTATGCAAAGCGTGTCAAGAATGTACATGTGTAGTCTGTGTCCTACATGCTTTGGAAAGGATGTGTATGGCTGCCATACAGGGAACTGTCAGATCCTACTGTGTACCTCCCATGTATCCAAGACAGGACTAACACATGTCTTACCTGTTCTACACACCTACATCGGCACTATGGTATAAATAGTACATGGTGGAGAGACAGGTATGTAACACAGACACTGCACCCTATATGTAACAGGCACCCCATGCATGTGAAACAAACATCATGTGCAAGTTACACAACTGGATGCAGAACAAGACATTCATAACTGGTGTAGGACAAATGTCTGTAATGGACACAGGTCATCTGTAGATAAGTCATCAACATCACCACAGCTTGTAGATGTGTTAGCTCTTGAAACACTGGTGACACTTATCAAGGATATCAGAACTTTTCATAGATTAGGGATGCATGAATACACTGAATGACACCATTGTCCTTGTTAGCCTGTTATACACATATGGACCTATGGAGCCATGCACCTATAGTGCTGTACCTTGCTGAAGACATATTTCTTCTGTGCTGATATTCCATCCTGTGCTGTGATGTCTATGGTTTTATTGCCACTGTGTATTCATAGGTGTACCCAACAGAATCCTGAAACAGAAGCAAAAAAAGATCTATGACACAAGTTTTGATTGTGTAAATATACAGTCATTACAACATCATACAACATAAGGTACACAAAAGTATATGGTTTACTCATTACAAATGTCATCATGCATTATCTGTCAGTGACCAGTACAAGTGGCATGGCAAAGCAACACTCCATTACACAAGTACACATTAATTTATATAGTCACCCTGTGCATCAGACACATAGCTTCATTTCCCTGCATCAATAACAAGGATGACAGGGATGTGGCAAAGATATCATCACTTGCACAGGGTGTTGTGTGGGGGTGCAGGAGGCCTAGGCTGACCCAATTAGGTTGAAAACAAGTGTACAAGTATTGAAGGGAAGCAGGCAAGATGGACCATGGAAATGTGCCATGTGTGTCTATAGGTGACCTGAATTTGACAGTGATGTGTGAGTGTGTGCGTGAACACAGTCAAGCTCAGTGCTAGTCCTACATCTGTGTATGTTGGACAGCTTTGCACCATGCATGGTATAGCTCACAGTTCACCATCTCTGCACCTAAACACGGGAACTGGCTCTTCTAGGAGTTGCACTGGCACCTCCATGCCGAAGTTCAGAAATGGTACGTGTACCTGACGGTGATTGCTGCCTGCTGGGACCATGTCCTCCATGGGAACACCCAGGACCATAAGCCCATGGCCTGCCATGTCTTGGTGTGGACTGCACACTTCCCTCTGGAGCACTGGATGTACTGCCACTACTGGAGCATGGTTGTGCACAGCCACAAGGATTGTCAGCAGATGGGGCTGCTGACCTATGCCCATGAGTCCAAAGCTGAACTCCAACCACACATTCCAGCATAGACAATGTGCATTCCATGACAGATATTCTGTGATCTGTCTCAGACCACCTTCTTTCCACTGCATCAGTGAACCAATCCAGAGTAACACCAATGCAGTGGTGGCAGTCACAGATGTCAGACTGTGCTGCATCCATAACCCTGAGAAGACAATTGGAATTCCTTTCAGAATGTGCCTGTGCTTTCAAAATGGCCAGAAAAATATGTCAAGTGACCCATGAAGTGACATCTGCAACAGGTGGTGGAAGGAAAGCAGCCTTCCTACAAGCACCCCTAACAATCTGCCTGTGTGAAACCTCGCCAGCTCTCTGGTTATGGCTAGGGTCTACACTCATTGGAGACATAGTTGGCACACTTTCCCATTCAATGCCCCCACCCTCTGACTGTCCAATATCTTTGGCCTCTGAGGACTGGTATGTGTAGGCATGCTGACTGTGTGTGGTGACAATGAGTGCAAAAGATGGATGTTAACCTCTTGGATAGACTCAGCCCCTGAAACCACCACCTGTGCCTCACTCTGGCCACCATCATCATCATCAAAGTCAGAAGACACACTGACATCAGGTTGTATAGGGGACAGAGACCAACCCTCTCTGGCCACCTGTGATAAGAAAGGGAAAAGCAGTACATTTATACCTGAACTATTATGCTCTGCTGTAATATGTTGCAATATATGTAAAGTTCTATACACTGTTGTCACTAATACAGACCTGTTTAAAACCCAACCTCATATAGTAGGATATGAAGACACTACTTTTCTCACAAACAACTGCAGTTACTTGTAAATAAAAGTTCTTTACACAGCAACCTCATCAGCAACAATGAGGCACACTGTTGACATTTCTGAAGACTCTGCTCAGTTGACACATGTGACAATGTCTAATGTCCTGACACTACTGTCACTTCTATCAGTGTGGTCACATCTACAAGGCATAGGTATGACTCTAATGTGTGCACAGTCAGAAAATATCTTTACAGTTGGCAATCATGCTGACAGTACAGCAATCCAGGCAGAAGGCCTGGGATGACATTTTAGGGAATACATTGCTGTAAATCTACATCTGTGACAAAAGTGTCATGCTTACCGGGGCAGGACCACAGCCTTGTCAGATACTTGATGGACCTGTGAAAAGTTGATGGGGCGGTAATGTAAGTACCACTACATGTTGCACTATAAGAAGGTAATACATCCATATATCTCACAGTTACAGTAGCTACTGTGTTAATTGTTGTTGGTCAAAAATCTGAGCATGAGATTCAAACTACAGTTAACCTCCCCCCAAAGAGCAAAGACCTGACACACATGTAGCAGTAGGTACACACTGACACATGGAATGCTACTATATTCCAGTGCTGATCAAACTAAGCTTACCTGGATGTTCATCTGCCATGGCAATTGTGGCACCTACATCTATGATGTACAGTATGATAGATGCATGGGAGCTGTCATGTGTTCCTAGATTTGCCAAGAATTCCTCAGTAGCTGAAAGTGGTTGTTTGGCTGCAAGCCCTCCCCTGGTGACACCACGACCCTCGACTACATCTGCTGCTCTTCTGCATGCAGCATTAATCATGTCTAATGCATGGTGTTGAACCTGCTCAGATGTACTGCTCTGATGACCTATGGCATTCACATCACGGACAAGGTCAGCCCACAATGCTGCCTGCTGTTCCCTGTTTTGTCTCCCCTTGAACAGTAGGAGTTCATGATGTTGATGGAGGCCATCCAATATTATATCATTGTCTCCATCCATGAAAGGGACATGGTGTCTGGAATACATGTCTCCTGAAAGACAGCAAAATGGGAACACATCAGGATCATATATGTGGAAGTACACAATGTAGAGATACAACAAGAACATAATGGTTGGCAGTATCCACTGCTTGATCACACATGTCATATTCCACACTGTGCAGACATATTAAGCTTATGGATACAAATAAGATACTAGTGATAGTCAGCTATTCCTGTGTGTGCCATGACAGATATTGCTATATGATCATACATCCAACACTGAAGTCCATTGTAGTGTGTCCCCACTAGGGGCAGCCCCATGATAATATGTCAAAACAACAGTGCCAAACAAATAGCAGTGTGCTAGTACAACCACTATAAAAGGACAGTCCCATGAGACCAGTGTGCCACATTGACAAAAAACAGTAAGAAATATGGAGCTCAATGGCATGTCATTATCACAGTTCTAAGAAATACTTAATGCTGTAATCCCCATTGCCCTAAGTATATTCACACATATGCATCATGTTGTAAACAAAAAGACTACATACCTGACGGAGTACAATACTCCTCTGTTGATATGTGCAGATATATAAAGTTTTTGGTAACATGTTTACTGCATTAAGAAAGTCTCATACAGACTGGTTCCCCATATCCAGCTGTTTATCTTTTTAACATGCTTCTCATTACCAGGTGATTGCCTCTTAACAAATCTGTGGTTCTGAAATGCTAACTGCAGCCAACACAGCTGATTTGCAATTTCATCAGTCAATTACATGCAACCATTGAACACGATATAAGGCCTTCATGTAGATTTGAAGACCTTTCTGCTATGTTGCAGTGGACATTACTGGGATCAAGAGACTACGTCATCACAGAGGGTAGGTAGGGTAGATCTGCCGCAGCTACTTTTACATACAGATGTGCATGCTACATGCTACAGCTGCTGCTGCAGGCAATTGGCATGGGAAGACAGTGTGAACACTTTGGAGGACAACAAACTGTAAGACTAACTGTTGGAGCTGTGGCAGCCTTGTTGTAGTGATAGACCAAGATTGAGGGTACCCCTTCCTCATAAATTAAGGCATGTTAGGCAATGGTATCACTGACAATGTACTAGGCAACATGTGTGTTGTGTTCTTGAGCAACATAGGTGGTAAATATAACATTAAGTGAACCATTTGGGCAACTATCAGGCCATGTGTTATGCTGTGGTATTCATTTGGAACGTGTATGCTGGCAGTCCTTGTTACTAGCAGGGGTTTCATATGTGTATGCTAGTTGCATAGCTGTGCTAGTCTGTAATGTGATTATGAAAGGATTGTGTGCATAACTCTGATATTAGTGGGACTCATTTGCATTGCCCTGACACTTTATGCACTTATAGTGTTGCTATAGGTACACATGAAGTGTGTTCCTCTCTGCAGGCCTGTGACTTCCATCAGTGAAAAGCAGACATTTCATTTCAAATGCTTTGTGTGGATAAAGAGTGCATGACTCAGTCATTGATTGCTGGCTTCAAAATAATATAATTTAAATGCTACATGCCACTGGATTTGAACCCAGGCTGTGTGTGGCAAAACTTACTGTTTGTACAGCATTTAACAGACTGAGCTCCTGATTCACTGTTAGAGCACATGGATTTGTCAACATATAAGTGCACACATACAGACTGTGACATACTTTTTTACTATCATTATTTGAATGGCTTTATATGGATGCATTTCTCCACAAGAGCCCCAGTTGAACATGTATGCTGCCATTAATGTTTTATCAGTTGTATTTCTAAATGTCCTGGCAGATGTGCACATTTACCTGCTATTAGAGATTGCACTTACATCCATTATTCTGTGTCTGGGTTTCTACTGGTGTACCCTTGCACCAGACTCAAAGTTGCAATCCCATTTTTTCCATTACTCTTTAAGCAAGTTTGCACAACCCAGTGAGATGCGCAGCTCTGCTTAAACACACTTAATGACTGTAACTTGCAGTTATTATATTTTGTTTAAACCACCTGTCTTGCTTAACAGCTGTGTGGCATGACACATTACTGCTGTGATCTGCAGGTGCGATTGGCTTGGGTGCGAACTAGGGGACAGGTGCTTATTTTGTACGTGCATACTATCATTAAAAACACATATATCAATATAGCTCCATTTAGCTGAGCTTAGCAATGGTGCACAACATGCTGCTTCATGCAGCATTGTGCAAAAAATCTTTAAAAAAAAGAAAAATGGGGAAATAGGAAAGTGGAGAAATAGGATGCAAGCGGGGGAAAACATTGTGAAAAGGCAGGTAAGTAAGTGTAGGAAAGAATCATAGCTATCCATTTCTTGTAAAGCAATGACTGTGCACTTTGACAGAATTTGTAGATGAATTTAGACTCTTACCCACCAGATAGAGGGAGAGAGGACAACAAAACTGTGTCATCAAGCCAATTGGCCCAAATTATGTATGTCCAGTGGACTCGTGCAAAATGGAGAGCTATGTAATGGACAATATTTTTTTTTTTTGGGACGGGTGCCCATTTTTTTTTTTTAAGGTGAGTGAGTGGAATGTTGGGGAAGGAAAATAGGTACATGTGGGAGAGGTAAGTTGGGTAGATGAAGAAGCTTTTGCAGACAGACAAGACAGCAGACAGGGGTGGTGTTTGACACAAGAGGGGGGGTGAACACCTTGGATAGGGATGGTGTTGTGGAATCACAGTCTCATGTGCCTCTATAAGGTAGCAGTGTGACACATGTCCATACCCATGGGACTGTTGGCACTGCTCCATCACTGCCCCATGAGTGTCAGTGGTGGAGGCTGGGCTCCAGGCAGATCCTGCTCCATCAGGGTGGCCAGCATACTCTCCATCTGTAGCAGGCAGTGTCCAAATCCATGGTATACTATCCTGCACACCAAACCTGGCAGTTCCTCATTGGTGACAAATCCTCCTCCACCACTGCTCCCAGAGAGGTGATGAGCCCCGTCATGAGGGGTAGAACTGCCTGACACCACAGGTAGTGCAGGGGCAGCAGAGGGGCACTATCAGGCTGGGTCCCAGACATGCTGGGCCAAGGTGCCATGGCCAGAGAAGGCAAGGTAGGTGGATCACCGGGAGCCAGCCTACCTTGATGCACTGTAGTAAATTAGTTATAACAGTAAATTAAGGTTAATAATAACAAACCAATGTTAGTATTAACATAATGGAATATAATATCGATTAACCCAGATACATATAAGGTGTATTATGTGGAACACAGCATTAAATATTATAACAGTAAGTATCACCATAAAATAGCAAAGACAAGGCTCCAGTTTTCTCGTAGTCACAGCTGTTTAGTCAACAAGGTACACAAGCGCTTTCACTAATGCTTCTTCAGGTGTACTTATTTACAAGTAAAAACACCTATTTATATCAAAAAATCATTAGTTATATGACCTAACCAATTAACCATTTAAAAAGACATGAGCCATTAGTACATTATATAAAAACAACATAACATAAAACATAAAACTTTGTCAACAAAATCATCTACGCAATGGTCTGTTCCTTAAAATAGGTCTAAGGGGGATATGGTCATTTAGACCATGTCCTACATCAGCTCTCAATCTGACTATTCAGTTAGCTTCTATTTTTTCTGTTTTGACTCTGATGTCACCCCCTCTCTTATTATCCATAGACTTATCTAAAACTCTAAATTTAAAAATGTGCCTATTATCTGTTTCAACAACATGCTTAGCCAATGCATTAAATAGACTTTTCTTCTTTATATGGTACATATGCTCCCTTATTCTATTTTTTATCTGCCTATCAGTTTTGCCTATATATAATTTATTACAAAGGTATTTGGTGTGTGTTGTTATTTTCTACATAACAGTAAGTATGTTAACAGCAAGCCAGTATGAAATAACCCATAAATCTAAGAAAACAGTTAGTTTAAAAGAATGTATTAATCCTAAATCATAATAACAATAAATAACAATAATAAATTAAAGAAGATAAGGGGTGGGGGGAGAGAGAGAAAAACATACCATTAATGATGTCGCAGATGATATTCCTAAAAAGACTGCTAATACATAATTCTACAGGTGTGCAGTGTCAGTTGTGAGTATAGTGACTACAGTTCATCTATAAATGATGTAGCACATACATACCTCTCAAGCTGTTAGCATGGGACAATATGGGCCAAGCACTAACACATGCAGGTACACAACTACAAGGAACTGTTTCACATAATGTGCAAGCATGACTTCCAAGGTGTTCTGTAAACAGATTTGGAAATACATTGCAGTCCAGGTAATCATTTGTCTGCTAATCATCGACCATCTAGATTGGGTGGTAATATTTACATTATGAAAGATCATGACAGTTGACAAGTATGTTTGTGTATATTAAGTAGACTAGACAGCCATCATGTCCTAATTGGTTGGCATGGGAGTAGAACCCAAAAGCTGTGACTGCAGGAGACATCTACAAATAATGTAACAATTGACTGCAGCAGCATAGAATAGACATGCAATGAATACAGCCCTACTTCAAGTATATAGGCACATTTAGTTATGAAAACACAATCCTGCTTTACAGTTTATTTTACTGCTGCTAAGTATCTGTGAAGTATACACACAATATCTGCCCATAAAGTGGGCTACCTCACCCATGTACTTTGTTCCTGGAATGGGGGAAATGAGCATTGTGTGAATGAAAGTTGCCTGAAGACAGCCTTGAGCTGTACTTTGCATTGTCCAATACTTTTATCAGGCAATTACTGTTGCATTCCACAGTTATTGCAGTTTTACAGTTGACTGTAGCAACATTACAATAGACATGCAATGCATATAGCTCTACTGAATTCTGTTATGATACCACAATCCTGCTTTACACCTATTTGTTTACTGTTATTGGTATTATTCATTGGTTATTGTTTATTACGCTACAGTTTTTATTGTTTATTGTTTGTTGCACTGCAGTTATCATAAAATATTCATACTTACCACACTCACAGAGCATCCTGGTGACGTGCTCAGCATGAGACTGCATGTTGCAAGCCCTCTCAGCTGCACCTGGTGAAGAGAAGCATACCATTATGCATACCAGTTTTACACAGATTCAGCCTGCATTTTAGTAAAGTAGTGGCAGAAATACTTACATATGTGTGAGGCATGCCCACCCGTGGCCCAGGTGTCCAACATTCCCCTCTTCCATCACTTTAGGTTGTCATGTTGGTGATGACATTGCTCACCAGTTCGGGGGATGCCAGTAGCACTAGTAAGATCTCTGGCCAGCCAATCCCAGGCCTCAGCCTTACATTCTGAGCCCTGGTAATCACTCTGCAACAGCCTAGGTTCATAATTCTGTACCAGGAGCCCAACAAACACCCTGGCTCCTGCACACCACACATCTGCGCCTTAAAGCTCGCACCATCTCCAACACCACCTGCTATACCAACAGTTAGACAGACTCCAACAAATGTTGCAGAATTCCCACCTAGTGGCTCTGTTTTGCCACCCTTATATGTCATACTGCAACATTCTAAAAAGTGCTGCATTGCTTACCTTTGTGCAAACCTGCTTAGCATTGTGCAAACTTACACAACCATGTTTTAGTGAAGCTTAGCAGCATGCAACATTAGTAACTGTTAACCATGTTTAAGCAGTGCTTAGCATCATACAGCTCTTCCAAATGTAACAAATTTGTTTTTAAATTAAGGAAAACATTAACTTGCATTACAAAAAATGTATGACTGCTAGGGACTCGAACGCAGGACCTACTAAGCTTTAGGCCATGACTCTACCCATTTAACTACTTGAATATTATGTACACTAGTATACTTTCACATATACTACTAAGCAACACCATGTAAATGTGTTCAAACATATCCAGACATAAATAATTAATTACATCTGGTTTATATTTTTAGATATCTGGCAGGTGTCAGTTCTATATGTGCAAGTGCAGCTCAGCATTGCTGTGCTCCGTGCTACACCAACAGACAAAAAATATTAAAACAAAAACATAGATAATAATTAATTACACCCATTTCTGTTTTTAGATGTCTAGCAAGTGTCAGCTGTATAGATGTGAGCGCAGCTCTGCACTGCAAACAGGCATCAAAAGAAAAAAAAAAAACAACTTTAGGAAATTAAAACGCATATTATTCAGTGACACTTTTCAATGCTAGCAGAGTAATTACAAGGATTCTTACCCTGCCCATACCATCTATCCAGGAATTCCCTGGACAATCTGCAACCACGGCATAGCCACTACATGTCTGCCTACACAGATTCAGCATCCCTTTTACTATGCTCTCCCTTGGCAGCATGCCATGATTAATATTTCTGGTGTGCTGCTGAGGGGAAAGCATGGCCATGTACACAGGTACGTTCTATGTAGGCTCTACATGGAGCCTACATGTATTTTATTGAATCCTGGGGTGTGTCTATGCTGTATGGCATGGAGTCTGCAGTACAACATGCATGAACTTGAAACATTTTAATAGCCAGTTTGAGCTTTAGGTTCCGTGTTTTGGTAAGCCAGCAATATGTTTTGTCACTTGAAGACTGGCTTATTGTAATAGACAATGGAAACTGTGATGACAGACTGCACAGTATTAGGCTTGGAAAAATTTAGGCTAGTTCATAAAAACGTTAACAATTATCTGACTGATATCTAAAGTTACCTAGGTAAAACACAGTGTTCCACAAATATTTCTGTGAATACATTTGACTTAAATCACTTTACTACAATTGCATTTTGTTGGCAATGTCAACCTGTCCTTAAGTTCTCATTTCACTTTTGCATTCAGTAGGAAACATCATATTATTCACCTCAATCCTTTGATGTTTTAAATAAAAATATTCAATGAACACGATAAGGAATTATTCTTTCTTCCATGGAAACCAGGTAGACAAGATTCTAAAAAGGAAATTCAATTTGTAAGCAATAGGTGCACAGAGCTTCCTACTCTCAGATTTTATTTTTAGCACCCTAAGGTAAATTATTGTGATTTTTACCACACAGAAGTAGGACTTAGTTTTAATGCATGTGTACATCAATGAATCTAAAGTATTTTCATCAGAATGTCATTTGACTTTTTTCTATACAAATTACAAAAACCCCTTCAGAGAGATTTTAAGAACAATATTTTTATGGCAGAAAATTTATTGTTGAAAAACCCACAGCACCTCCTACATCCTGGAATCCATAGTTTCAAAAGTTCATAGCTAGGTTGAGTGGGAGGAGGGGAAGAGAGTGTAATTTCATTTCTTAGGTACGATTGGGTTTTGTTTGTGTATGGGACATGATTGGTTATGTTAAAATGAGAGTTAATAGGGGTGGCTTGGAACTCTGCATGGGTAGATAGGGGAACAAAGCAAGTTCTAGCATAAGAAGAATAACTAGAGTTGTGCCCACCCATAATGCAGACTGAAGCATGTCAGGAAGCAATTAGTTAAATATATCAGACAATAAGTTTACTGGCAATTAGTTGGACAAAACTGTTGGGATAGGTATACAGATTATGTTGGGAAATAAGAAGTAAAGAAAAGTATTTAAAATGTATATAAAATGGGGGGGGGGTGAGAGCTGTTTCTGGTGAAGGTAGGTAGAGGAGAGAGAGAAGTTATAGATTATGTGAGATGAGTGGGAGGGTGGCCATGACTAGCCATTTAAGCTCACTGTTTACTGTGTTGTATTATAAATATCAATAACTTTTGCATAAATAGCTCTTATGCTTTGCAATATTATGAATCTTGAACATACTCATTATACAACTCAATACTGCCAAACTGCTGCTACTGCTGCTGCTATGGATGTGATAACATTGCAGGCTGATGGTATCCTCTGTTTTGTCCCATTCAACTTACAGTCAGGGCATTAAAATGAAAAACAAAAGTCAAGTATGTAAATTTGGATATTGGCAAACTGTACCTGCTGTGACTGTGATAACAGTACAAGCTGGTTGTAGTCTGTGTTTACATTTGATTGTATCTGTCTATTTTCACTTAGGGCATTAAAAGGGAAATTAGAAGTCAACTATGTAAACATCATTATTGTTGTACCACCACTTCTGCTTCTGTGATAATAGTACAATCCGTGCTCATACAAGAGAGCAGCACTATATCTGCAGTTAGGTTATTAACTTATTCAAGCCTAAACCACCTTTTTGTATACTGAGAGCTAACACCTATAGCCCCTTATGGTGTCCAGAATGTTTGGAGGGGTCTGACTTTTTTAGTTGAGTGATTTGACAGCTAATAATAGGTATTATTAGAGAGAATGCAAGGAACTATTAAAAATGACACTAAGATTGTTAATCTGGGATGTCATTCAGAAGAGAACTTAATCACTGTTTGCCACATATTATCCTTATTTTCTTGTTAAAGTTGACATTTTCATAACTGAAAAATCTACATGCTATTGAGGAGTAATGTGTGAAAGACCATGGTGGGAGACAAAGGAAATTCATTGTCAATGCCATTTTATATTACACTATACTGAAGATATTGCTAGTTGTTTGCTAGTAATTATGAAAATAAGAATTATTTCCATTTGCAGTTAATACTTCAAAAACAAATGATTACAGCTATTGTTGAAAAAAGCTGTCACTGCTATTTGCACTGTAATTAGGGCACCTTGACAGATATTCAGTATTATTTATGTTGATAATTATACAATTAAGCATATGTTTTCATATTTATGTAAACAGTCCAATAAGCATTCACTCATAGAGGATTTTCTTTCTGTCATGTGAAAGCTTATGTATGGTTAACAAAATTGTTGTAATAAATATGTCTAGGTTGTACATTTTCCAAGATATGACAACTTACCAAAAAAAAGAAAAAAGAAAACAAGATTGATTGTTTAAAAATAGCTAAACATTAGATTTCTTAATAAAACATGCTCTGCTTTTTACACAGACCTATAAATGAAGGCTTTTAGGCATAATAATAAATGTTACCATTTTCATATTCTTGTTAAATATATTCGTACCAGACTCAGTGTATGGGTATATAAGGATAGCTTTTTGTGACCGACTCAAAGTATATGTTTAGAAGGATAGATTTATTTTGTCTTTTGGAGAAAAATTTGCAACTGCAGGCATAGGGATTATTTATTCTGACAATGTTTTGACTATTCAGAACATATATCAATATTAATTAGTCAAGGTATAATTCATACATGGTCTATTTAATAATAAGGTTATTACAGTTAGTAGCACATATTTTACAAATGTTAAAGACAAGCACAATATATTGTTTACAACAATACATTATCATTACTTCCTTATTTATTTCTAGGGTCAAATTTTCATTTAGATACATATAAAGATGGAGACTAAACGTAGATAAGTCAAACAAGAGTTTGCTTGCTGTGCAGTTAACGAGGATGAAGATGAGTGCTGTCGGTGGCATGTAGTTTATGCACAGACAGGATAGCATAACTTGTTGAAATTGATACATTTTCTGTTGCACGTTTCCATTTCTAAATGGTGCATCTTATCAACAATTTAAATGCACAAAGGGATATGCATTTGTACATAGTTCCTGAATCCAGAAAAATATAGACCAATTTCCCAGCAAACATAGTGCATGGTAAATAAAATATTTAGAGACTCAATTATTGGTTTAGGGAAGGAAAAGTGTAAAATTGACACAAACTACCTAGTGGTAGTTACGACAAAAATAGAAATGGGCAAGAAGTTTCTGGTTAAGTATAAGCTTCATTACAATGCATTAAAATTAAGAAATATGACGCTATTAGATAGGAAATATGTACATTTGTAATATAAGGTAAAATGTTTGTGAGGAGAAAATTGGCTGAGTGACATGGTAATTATGTCTAAATTATTGGTATGTTGGATGAACTTAAATTTAGCTGCATTCTATGAAAGATAACATTAATATAGCAGGTAAAGGAAGGTGGACAAGAACAATATTTAAGAGCAAATATAATGGGACTCATTAGTAAATATTAACAGTCTGGCAATGAAACCTCAAAAAAACTAATAAAAAATAGGAGACAGGTCACAAGAGAAACAGAGCAAACTATATGTTAAGAACTCAGTTTAGTTAGGTAAATCAGTGGTTACTGAACCAATGAAAATAGTTGTAGATAATTTAAAAGTTTTGCAGGTGATGGCATGGTATAAATTATGATCATCTGATCATGTTTCTCCTTAAATGGTGAGAAGGGTGATGAGCATAAATGGATGGAGAAAATGTCTCATGAAGCTGACTTGTAAGATATTGCTTAATATACTCTGCAACAGAAAGCATACATTTCACAGGAATTTACAGAAAATCTGTAATAGAAGGTATACCTGTGTCTGTGTGAATGTGTGTGTACACACACACACACACACACACACACACATATATATATATATATATATATATATATATATATACATCAGGTATGTTTCCCATGTATCTCTATCTATCTATCTATCTATTTATCTATCTATCTATTTATCTATCTATCTATCTATCTATCCAGCTATATATGAGTTACCTACACTTAATCTAACCCCCATTTATAGTTGAAAGACTGACTGCATAATATCTGAACTAGAGTAAAACTGTAAAATATCTGAACTATAAAATATTGACACACAAAATACTGACAAGATGAAAGTTATACTAGGGAAGGGTTATGCCCTTTCCTCACTGTTGTATGACCTTAGAGTTGGTATATATAATTAGCAGGGATGTGGGAGGTAATTAGCAGTGTGTGTGGAGGTTGCAGGGAGGCTTGCCCCCTGCAAATCTTTGAAAAATGTTACATTTAATGTCATAGAAAATAATTGAAAAATCTTTCAAAATTGAACCATATTTTGTCAATGTTTTTGTAGGAAAGCATTCCCATACCCCTGACTAATTACATACACCAACTCTAAGGATGCACAGCAGATAGAAGTGGGCATAAACCTTCCTTAGTATAAGTTCCATTTTGTCAGTATTGTGTGGTTAGATATTTTGACTGTGTCAACATTTTGCAGTCAGTCTTTTGACCATCGATTAAATTAGGGTTACAGCTAAAAATATCTAAAGCTCATTTGAATGAAAATTTTTGAAAAACACTGAAAACACAAAATATCTAAATTACATATGGTTGAACACTTGAATGAATACTTATTTTTTTATAGTGTTTGTCAATAGAACTATGCATGAAGACATTTTGAAAAATGTATAGGGGTCGATGTGTATGTGTGAGACGTCATGGGATTTTAGGGTTAGGACAAGGGTTAGGTAAGGAGGTATAATTACTGTTTTGTTTGGTGTTGTGTGTGTTCTGTGTCATTTTGTTTTGTTCAGTTTTTTAGGAACTTAATGTGTCAGCTTGGGATTAAAGGCAGGATTGTGGTTAGTACAAATTATTAAGTTGGTGCTGGAGGAGGTGATGCCACCATGTTACAGTATTGCAATTTTATTTTAATGGATAGAAAACAGTTTGCTTCCTAATGAGTAGCCCAAGTCATATAAATAAGTTTGGAAATGGAATCTAGGAGACAGATGCACAACTGTTATTCAAGGTGACATCAGTATGCCTAGCAATATGATGGCTGTTTTGTGATTTATCATACACAGATATGATAAAAAGCAACAGATTTCTTTGGATACATAAACAAAACACAGAATAAAGCCATAACAAAAGTTATGAAGTTTTAAGGTAGAGTTTTCTCTTTAATGGAACTGTTCTGTAGAATTTCAAAACAAGAATCACTGGTCAATGGTTGTTATTGTTAAGATTTCCTATTAACTTGACAAGCTGACTGTTGATATAACAGCTCTTTTTCTTTATGTATATGGGTGTATAAGTACGAATTTATCTTAATTTGTCATTACATCTAAGTTACTTACCTGCACTGTGCTACTTCAGTGTCATATTTCTCACTTAGTTTCTGCTTTGAATATGAATGCACACTTTACAAGACATAAAGACATATAATCATTTACCATAATTTAATTTAATAAGAATGGCACCGATAATAATGTTGCAAGCTACGTAATTCAGTGCACATTTTACTTAAATATATTTTGATGTCATTAACTATAAAGTTTGAAAGCATGGATATTTCTATATCTGCTATATAAACATTTAAGAATTTTATTTGTTATTGGTTCTGCTAATATGTATTTAGAACTGATATATAGAAATATGGCAGATTAAAAGTATGCCCTTTGTCTCTGTTAATTGTCCATTGCGCTGTGCGTTTTCACTACTATTTATATACACATGATTCTTTTCTATGTAATTAGACTGAACTACTCAGTTATTGCTTGCATTTCTGTATTCTTTGTTTGTGAAATGTTTTGTATGTTAGCCAGGCTGAGCCTGAAGTTGGTCAATAGTGATCAGTGCACTACAGTGGTAAAGAAATATAAATAAATAAACAGTGCTGCAGACACCTTTTAGAGAGTGGTTCCAACCATAAATAACTCATGAAGATTCACCACTTATTCCAACTCACCAGTCATGCAACTGAAAACAATATGTTCACATATGACCAAACTACTTCCACAAAAAGTACCCTTAATTGCAGTTTTGTTCACAGTCACTCATGCATTGTATAAAGCTCTCAATCCTCCAGTTTTGTGTAAATAGAACCAATAAATTTTGCAAACTGCATCATTTAATATGTTTTATTCTACCATTACAGCAACCACATTGCTATAGTCCTAGAAAGATCCCAACTTCCTAAAACACTATGCTTCCAATCCTATCCTCTATCAGTATCCACACACCAGCTTCTAATGTTATCACTACTACCAAACACTTACGCCACTACACACTAAACCTGCAGTCTCACACATTTCATTTCTATGTAGTAGACAACTCATGAAACACTCCTAAACTTACAAAAACACAACACTTTAAGACCTAAAGACACTGTCTTTTTCTATCTATTCCATTAAGCAACAAAGAATCCAGATCAGGTTCCACTAATTACTTTGTCACAAACCTGAAATTGAAACCTCCCAATATTACTTGTCAGTTGAAGCAGAGGTTATGGTTGTAAGCTATAGATACTGTACTATTTGATTCCCACAACCCTTGCTTATTTATTGTGTGACTGTTCAAGTCACTTAAACAGTCATTGCTCCCAAATCACCTTGAAAAGGGACAGTGTGCCCAGTTGGCCTACTAAATAACAAATTTATATTATTATTAGTATTAGTAGTCATAGTAGTAGTATTTTTCTTAACTGCTGGAAACATTAAAATAATTAGAATGGCTAGAATCTTTTCTAGGTCCTTACAACCCAGAAACTGCTCAATTATTGAAGCTTGGATTAAAGACAGTTCCCCTGACCTGTACAATTACTTTTCAAATTATTGTTATATGCAAAACATTATATCAGGCAAAAGAATAAGAGAAGCAAAAGCATTTCTGTTTTTAAATCATCCTATTCAAGTAAAATACTTGGCTAGTCCCTTAGCAAAAATTATATTGACCAGACTAGATAAATCTTTCCACTCTCTTGCATAAATCAGAAGATTTATATTGCAGTAAGCATCTTTGTCCACTTGAAAATCAATCAAACAATAAATAATTGTTATTCTCTACTAAGTCAAACAATTGATGATATCATTCTAAGTATTCATTTTAACATCAAAATTTACTTCTTGGCTGTCACAAGAATTGCACTAACAATATTGTAGCAGACCTTGTTGTACAACAAATATTACAAGAACTGGACATAGTTGCACCTGCATAACATATCTCATTAGAAGTACTCCCTCCAAATTAAATGCCCATGCCCCATCCTATTTAGCTTCATTTCCCCACTCAGAAGCAACCAACCACAAAAATATTATTCTGGCTAAAACTGCAAAATAATATCAATAGCCTAAAAGCTACCTTACATTCCATTGCATAGTTTCACTGTTAACTTCCAAATCTAAAATCAGTTGACAAAAGCTTAACATCTATTTTATTTTATAGTCATAACACAATTTCCATTATTAATGAGGCTCCCAAACCCACGGTTTGCAATTGCATAATTACAATATAAATTCTGAGTTGAAGCTGCTTTATAGTGGAAACAATACAAGCTATACCTATTCAGAAAAAATTGACAGCACTCCGTTACCTAGCCAAAAATGTGTAAGATGCCATAAGGTTATAGCCATCAAATTACAGTGAACATATTCGGGTCATGAAACACAACAAAAGATGGAGGTGCAGTAATTATGGACTTTTTTGGATATGTTAGTAAAATGTTGAACTTGTTGAATGATGTAGCTACAGACAAGTGTCAAAAATGAAATAAATATAACATATGCAAGGATAGACTATACATTAGAAGAACTAGTACTACAAGAGGTTATGTCTAAAGATATCTTGGACTTTCTGAAAGTGGAGAAACCAGTAATACCATCTATCTTTGGTAAACCCAAAGTGCACAAGGACCCCCTACAACCCCTGACTAAAATCAATAGTATCAGCAGCTAGGTCAAAGATGGAATGCTTAGCATTATATGTGGATGTTAATACAAAAGGTATGTTAAACAAGGAGGCACACTTCCTATGGGACTTGTGGCATCTGTTACAAATTTTAAGCAACACTCCATTTGATAAAAATATTGTCTTTTTCACCACTGATGTAGTAAATGTATTCAGTGTCATAACACATGACATTGTCTTGCAAAATTTACACAAAATGCTGCTGTCAGACAACACCAAACATGGCAATGATGTTTATATGCTATTAGAATTTTTGGAACTGGTGTTGAAAAACAATAACATTTATTTTGATGGTAAATATTATCACCAGACAACAGGGATGACTATGGGTTCATGATGTGCCCCAACATATGCCACTTTGGTTCTGGCTGAATGGGAGCACAGTAGAGTGGTTTGTTCATCTTTCTTTAAAAAATATTTAGATACTTCAGATTTATGGATGACATTCTTATTTTATAGAAAGATGATCCCCGAGATTCAGTAAACTCCTTGTCAGAATAACGTTATTCCGACATGGAGTGGACCGTATCTATTGAAACGCAGCTAGAACAGTAGCACGCCTTGCATATTCATGAAGGTGTGCTACTGTTATGGGTATGCAGGCATGAATACCAATGAGTACAGGGGGCATGTCTAAGCAGTGCACACACATATAACAACCCCCTGCACTCAGAAAGTGTCGTAGGGCACTTTCTAAAAGTATTTCAGTGTCCACGGACACAAAAATAAAATAAAATGAGTATTTCATTGGGGAGCAAGAAACAATGCAGGGTGTGTGTGACAGCTTCTGTCACACACACTCTGCATTGTAAAAGTGCCATATGGCCATAGTTGTCAACTGTACAGGTGTCTGCAGAATGCCCAGAGGCCTGCCTCACATACTTCTCAACCTCCTAGAGCAAGAAAGCTGTACAAAGCCATAAATAATGGGTGGACAAAGGCAGAAAAGTGGGGACACATTTTAAATATTTTACTGACAAACCCAGAAAGCTGATAGAATAAAAGGTGTGCAGTAGCACTGATTTCCTGAAGGGTATGAAGTCTGAAATCCAAATGTCTGTCAGTATTTTCTGACTTAAACCCCCAGTGATTTGCCAATAATTTGCTAGAAAACCACAGTCCCACTTCGTAACTTTGTAAGACCAATAATTAAAATAT
>NC_056725.1:993316046-993361046 GCF_019279795.1 Protopterus annectens
ATGCGACGGAGTAAAGCTGGAGATTTTTGAGACGGTCTGCAAAGGGCATCTGTTTGAGGGTGGTAATCCTCTTTGTGAGGTACTTCTGCAGTCTTTCCAGTTGTTGTAGATGTCTTGTGAGGCACATACCAAAAGGGGCATTGTACTCTATAATGGGTCTAATGAGTGATGAGTAGAGGGGAACAATGGCCTCTTTTTTCCTGGATGAGAGACTTTTTGTGATGATGTGTGCCACATAAAAGGATTTCCTGACTACTGTGGCGATGTGATTATCTAAGGAGAGACTACTGTCCACCTGTGTCCCAAGGTCTGTTATCACACTTTTGGTGCTAAGTTTACTACTGCCTATGGGTAGTTTATGGGTATAGAGTTTTTACCAAAGGGGATGATGAATGCACTTTTTGGCATTGAGCTTGAGGCCATGGCTTTGACACCAGGCATCTGTCTCAGTGAGGCCCTTTTGTAGGATGTCCACATCATTAGGAGTTTCGATTATGGCTCCTATTTTGCAGACATCTGCGAACTTCATTTGCCAAAGACCATCTGTGTTAGCCTGTACTTCAGAGAAGTAGATACCAAACAGGAGAGGACCCAGGACTGAACCCTGTGGTACTCCACTTGTCACTGGTCTGAAGTCGGATTTGGAATCTGCTACTTTCACAGTGTGGGATCTGTCAGTGAGCCAGTTGGCAACCCATCTTCTGACATAGAGATTTATACATAGTTTAGTGAGTTCATCTATAATTCCAGAGTGGTGGATGGTGTTGAAAGCCTTGGCAAGATCTAGATAGGCTGTGTGAAACACCTTACCCTCATCTACGGCTTTGGTGACTGCTTCAAAGAAGTCTCTCAGGTTTAGGAGACATGATTTGGCTTTTACAAACCTGAACTGGGTGTGGTCCAGAGGTTGGAGATTACCAATGTCTTTTTTTATAAGTACCATGATGATACGTTCCATGGCCTTGCAGACCAGGCTCATCAGGCTAATGGGGCTGTAGTTCCCAGGGTCCATGGTGGCTCCACCTTTGTGGAGTGAGATAACCATTGCTGTGCACCATTCAGTGGGGACAAAGCCTGAGGTGAGGCTATGATTGAGCATGATACTTAGGTGGGGTGCCAGTTTGCTCTGCAGTTCATGTAGAACGCAGCCTTGGATGTTGTCAGGTCCCATG
Source organism: Protopterus annectens (assembly GCF_019279795.1). Lineage (NCBI taxonomy): Eukaryota > Metazoa > Chordata > Ceratodontiformes > Protopteridae > Protopterus > Protopterus annectens. The sequence goes on from NC_056725.1 coordinate 993,317,219, forward strand.
GATGCTGTGTTTTTGGCTTTGGAGACTGTGGTTTTTACCTGTGCAGTCATGATTACAGGAACTTTGCCTTCTTCCGGTATAGAGATGGGCACTTTAGGGGGTTTGAGGGGGGTAAAGTTAGCAATGAACCTATCTGCCAGGATGTTGGCAATATCAGTTGGTTCTGTATATTTAGTGCCATTGTGCTGTAACTCAGAGCAGATCTGAGTGTTGCCATTGAGATTCTTGACATAGCTATACAATGCTTTGTGGTTGTCTTTACAATCAGTGGCAATTTTGTTTTCGTAAATAGCTTTGGATGATTTTATGAGGGATCTCAACTTCTTACTGAGGCTGACCAGGGATTTCCTCCATTTATGGGATTTTACTCTTTTTTGCAATAGTTTCTTTCTTCTGTTGTAGAGTTTATTTAATGCAGAGGATCACCAGATTGGCTTCCTTTTTTGGAGGATAGCATGTTAGTTCTGTTAGGGATAGCACAATCCATGCAGTCATGTAAGTGCTTATAAAGTGCAATTCTTTAGGATTCAGCAGTCGTACCTCTATTGTCCATCTGCATGGGTGTCGTGAAGTTTTCCACTTCTGTCTTAAGAAGCGTGAAGTTGGCTTTGGAGAATTTTTTTATGGTAGTTTCCCTAATGGTGGGTGGGGATGGGATGTGGATGTCTAGGGTGATTAGCTTGTGGTCAGATCTGACTAATGAGGAATTGATCTTTGGTGTAGAACACTGGTCACCCATGCTGGTAATGACCAGGTCTAGGATATTTCTGCCCCTGGTGGTTGTGTGGATTGAAGGCTTAGTGTCTGTTATTCTAAAAGTGTATTAGTTCTGGTTTAAGAACTTGGGGTTTGGGCCAGTTATTTTGCATTAAGAAGGTGTGGTCTGCACTCTTGTGGGAGGAGAGGGTAGATTCTGCCCTTCTGAGCTGGGAGTTTCTTGTTAGAGGCTTATTGTGCCTGCTTATTTGAAGTGTTTCTTTCTGAAATTGGTACGCCTTGTTTGCTGTAGCATAGACAAGATTCAGACCTGCTGAATCTAGCTTTGTTTGTATAACTTGAGCTCTAATCCAGACTATCTTTTTTTGGAGGTTTCCCTGCACCCTAGTTGCAGGAGTGTGCAGTTAACAGTTAAAGAGCTGAAATCTCAAAATGCATATGGCCGAAGCCATATTCTCGAATTTCAGAAGCTCGACCTTCTGAAAAAAAAAAAAAAAACAATGAAACACAAAACAATATTTCTGCAGTGGGACAAGCCCCTCTGCACCCCCCACACCCCCACTACTTATGTATTTCAACTCTGAGATCACACTACAGCGCAGAAAGGGAAATCTCCCATTCTGCGTTGTATGTTGATCTCCATTCAGAAGGTCGAGCTTTTGAATTTTTGAGCATATGGTCTTGACTATATGCATTTTGAGATTTCAGCCGTTCGACCTTCTGAAGGGGAACCATATATATATATATATATATATATATATATATATATATATATATATATATATATATATATATATATATATATATATATATATATATATATATATATATATATATATATATATATATATATATAGATAGATAGATAGATAGATAACCAACTTTTTATTGCAAGACATCTGCAAAAAGCCTGACAAAGTGTGGGGATAAAGGGCAAACAAGAGTGACATCTTTGAAATATGGTTCTTATATGCATAGAGGTCTGCTAGAACTGAATGGTTTGCATTAACATATAATTTCTGAGTAGATTCCAGGTCTGAAACACAAATGAATGTCATTATTTACTGATGTCAATGCTCACATCATCCCAGTGATTTGTCAGAAATGCACAACTGTTAAGGGCAACAGAACAAACATATGCGCCATGCATCTCGACAGTGTTCTGCAGTCATGTAACACAATAGAAAAAAAGTGACAACTTACATCATTTCACCCAATACATTTTGAACTACAGTAAGATCAACACGACACTACCCCAAATCAACTCTGGGGAATTACTCATGTATTTCCAAATATATCATGCATTGCAGGGATGGAACTGTAGGGTAAAGCAGATATTGATGCAAAAATGTCCACCCATAACCATTTGCACCACAGGCAGAGCAACATACCAGTACCTCAAAAGAACTCTAGGGTAGAACGACTGTTTGAACAAAAATATCCTGATTGCCCATCCCACACTACACCAACATATACTGACCCAACTCACAATCTACTCAGAATTCTGATGTGTTACAGGACATTTCTCAGTCTGCCCCTACAAACATATTCACCAGTTAGACCACCAGCAACTGTGGCAGCATGCGCAGTCAGACAGAAAAGGATCTATGACACTCACATCTGCTACTCTCCCTACTCAGCCCAACAAACATTTACACACAACACTGCTACACAGTCTTGGCAGTCTGTTATCAATGACCAGACATACATAACTCTCAACTGTACAGATTTCCACAGAATGTCCAGGGTTGGGACCATATTCATGGCCACTGCCACATACCACTTCTAGGAGTCTGCTAAGTCTCTAGGATGATACCTGGAGTACAGTCACTAAATAATGATATACCATACCTCTGAACCTCTTACTACAAGACATCTGGACAATGCATGACATAATTGGGGAACAGGGGGTCAGAAAAAGGGATGTATCTCACAAAACGGTGTTACAAACTGAAACAGTTGCTTGTGCTACAGGGTTTGTTGTAACATAACATCTCTGAAGGATATGATGTCAGAAACACCAATGGATGTCAACATTTACTGACTACAGTCCTCACATTATCCTACTGATTTCACAAAACAGATGTTGTCTGAGGAACAGACCAAACAAAACAGGTGAACCTCTGGGCAGTCTATAGACATCAGGACAGTTGAGAGGTATGCCAGAGACATATCACTGTCAGACGTCAAGTCATGCTGAAAAAGCATGTCCAAACAAACCCTGTTAATTTAGCAATCCTCTATGTGTATAACAGTAATGCTTACTTACAATCTGTACCCAATTCTGGAGCTTTGTCCTCCATGTTGTTAGGCTGTCTCCACATGTCCTGTCCTGAGAGGTATTCCCACCTACTGTCTGTGAAGCTGTAGTACCCACAACTCCATAATGTCCTCCTCACAAGCAATGAAAAGAGGCAAGGCCTACATCAAGGACTTAATTTTAGCACTGTGTTACTATGGCATTGGCTAATGGAAAGACAACACAGCTGCTCTGGATGCAATTAGCAAGTGGGAGAAACTGATTTGTGCACAGACCATCACCTGCTCATGAGCATTACCTACAAAAGGCAAGCTGCTGCCTATGCAACACAGGTCTGAACCCATCTACACAAAGACAGACTGCGACTACACAAACCTAACCATTTGCATTGTTGTGAGGAAACTCTTCAATGCTATAACAGGTATGTCAGTCATGTAGGCTTGTAATGGAATGCAGAAGGGGGGATGCAATAATGTCAAATAGGACATAAAACACTAGGCTGCAACAAGACCTGCTGGACTCACATGTTGCTGTCTGGCACCAATGGCCATTCCCGCTGGTCCTGTCTGCATTGACATGAATCACATTTCTGGCCCCTGAGTCACCCTAGCAAAGGTCAGCTCATGTATAACTACTACTGGAGGGTCTGTTGTCCAAACCTGAGTGTGACACTGCTAGGCTAGCTACCTGGGATGTTGTAATTATTGTGATGTCACCTGTGAATGCTACTCTGATACATATGCTTGTCTTATAAATGTAAGAGACTTATATAGGGTATGTGCATAGTACACAACAGTTGCAGAAGTGTGTATTGAACTGTATGTGATATACTGAGCCCATACCTGACAACTGTCCAGAATGTTGCAGACTGACCACATATCTGCCTTATATCTGTAGTCAATGCCTCATATAGTTGTGTATTGTCTAGCACATCACTGGCAACTCAGTACAGACTGAAGTCATAACATAATATCATAAATTTGATTATCGGATGTCATATCTTGCACAGTAGACCTGTGAATGTGATACCATCTTTGCTGGCAACTCAGTGTGTTTCAGCTAGATTCATAAAGTGACACTATTTTCCGGCCCTTGCCCACTAGTGATGTGTGCCTTTGTGCAGCTGTCTTGCTGTAACAGGAGCTAGGTGTCTTACCGTGAAACCCATGTCAATGCAAGCATACCTTGTCCTGTAGGATGCCAACATTTGTGCAGTCACTGACAACTGATTTGTAGCTGTGGAGAGCACACTAACCTTGCCAGGTTATTCATCTCATCATATGTTTAGACCCCAAATGGAGACCTGCAAAGCCACAGGAGGTGGAGTGTTGAACATTATCATACACATACACACCTCCAGGCTGGCCAAAACAGAATGACACACGGAAGACATCCTGAGTGCAGTTAACAGCTGACAAAACACCTTCTAAAATCATAGACAGCTACAGGCCTGCAACCATGACTATGGACGCTGACCACACCTATTGGGACATGCAGGAATTTGTCAGGATTCATTCATCTACCCTGCTCCTGGGTGGCTTCAACTACCCAGCCATAGTGTGCATGACCTATGCCACCGGAACATGAATGCACAGAGATTCCTCAGCTTTGTCAATGGCAATGCAGTGGATCAGCTGGTCAACACTCCTACGACATGTGGAAATATCCTGTACCTGGTCCTAACCAACATGAGTAGCCGCTGTAGCACTCCTACGGTGTCATCCTCCTTGGTAATATCTGACCACATAGCCATCACTGGTCAGGTCACCCTCACCCCTGCCCAGCCCCACCTTTACACTGTCAAGCAAAATTAACTTTACACAAATTATTATAAATCTCCTCAGAGCAGGTAGATGTAGCTTTACAGCCAATGTCCCATCAGTTGGAACTAGCAGTAGTGTCCAGGCCCACACCACGATACTATGTGGGCACCTACATAGCTGTATGGACTCACCAATACTTGACAGGACAACATCTCCCTCTAGGTAGGGTAAACATCTGTGGTTGGCAACAGCAATACACAAATACCATAATAGGTAGAAAAATTTGTTGGACAGGGCCAGGAAGGAACAGGTGCTTCACTGGAAGCAATGTCACATTGGTCTGCACAAGCAAATAAGGTCACAGGTGAATTATCCTAAGGCTAACTTTGAGTGCAAATTGGACACATCTACCAAGGCCAATCACTAGGCCTTCCACACATGTGTTTGCAATCCCAGAGGCAACACACAAATCTACTCTGTAGTGGTGGTCAATGGCACCACATACACATACTGCATAGATATAGGCAACCAGCTGCAGACAGGTGAAGTGTAAACATCACCCCCCAGTCCCCCCATTGGTACACATATGCATGCACAGCACCTGCCCCCTCCCCTCATCATCAGGAAGCAGGTCTGCAATGCCCTCTCAAAGGCAACACACAGAAGTCTCCATAGGCCTGATATCATCCCTGGCTGCATCCTACATGAACACAGGCAAGGGCGCTCAGATCCATTCTGCTCTGTAGTCAACCACAGCCAGAGCAACAGTGTCATCTCCATCTGCACAGAGGACAGACACTCTCATCCCTATACGCAAAGGTGGATCAATCCACCAACCCAGCCAATCATAAGCACATCAGCCTAACTATCCTGCTCTGCAAGGGCATGGAAGACAATATCAAGGACATAATGAACAGGGACATCGGCAACCTCGAAATGCCTGAGCCCACACAGCATGGTATTGTCAAAGGGAGATCAGGCCTGTTAAACCTGGTCTACCTCTCTGAAGTGGTCAACAAGATGGTGAACAATGCCTACCTTCACCTAGCCCAGTTCTGTCACAATAATCCCCAGGCAACCAGGATATGTACGCCTACAAAGCTAGGCACCAACCTGTATGTTAACAGATGGGTAGCTAACTAGCCCAATGATAGTACCCACTCAGTCAAAGTAGTGGAACCCACCTTTAGTAGTAGAGTCTTCCAAAGTGGTGTACCCCAAGGAACCATCTGAGGGCCTCTACTCTTTGGGATTTATACATATATATCAGAGGTACAGGACAAAAGCAGTGGTCTGTGGCTGACCAGATGCACAGATGCTTGCAAGCTGGCCACTGTCTTACATTCCCCTACTGATGTGAGCATCCCCCAAGAGGCCCTCACCCAATTAATGACTGGTGCAAGAAGCATTTCCACAAATTGAATGCCATGAGAGGTATAATTCTCCCTGCTGTGGCAGATGTCATCCACACTAAGTATGACAGTAATAATGTACTGAGCATGCAATCAGATGTGAGGCAACTTGTGCACCAAGGTTGGTAGTAACCTGACAGTTTTCCACCATGTGGGTACCATTGTACAGAATGCTGTCTACATGGCCCACCTCGCAAATATGGGTATGTCATCCAGGAACCAAGAGGCCACAACATCTCTGTACTCCACCCTTATCAGACACATTACCAAGTACAATGGCTCCTTTGGCATGTACCTTGCCAAGCAAATGCAGCAGTTGCAGAAATCACAGAGGTTCCTGACCAGGCTATTCCAGGGTCTGCAACACCCATCCTATACAGGTAGGCTGAAAGCCCTGTCCCTGTACTCAGTCTCATACAGACTGATCATAGGTGACCTGTGTCTGGCATACAAGGCCATGTCCAAACTAGCCTTGATGGCCTTTCTGCATATCTGTAAGACAAATTGCACTCATGCAGCATGCATGCAAGGCCCTCCCTTGGTCTCTGACATGTATAATACTTGTTGGCGGGATAGTATAGTGTCTTACACAATACGCTGACTGAAAAATACACTTCCTCCCCATGTCTAGGAGAGTACTTGTATAGCCCTCTTGAAGAGGAAGCTGAATGACTGCATGGGAAATGGATGAGACACCCCTGGGATCCTGTGTGTGCTTGAACTGGACAGGGGTAACAGCTGCTGGCTTGGAAGGGGCATGGGTGAAAGTCTGGCCAAGGCTTATGAGGGGATCAGGGCCAATATCCTGGTATCATCTTATAAGGCTATGCACCTAATACTTTGCATGTGTCCTGTATGTACTGCAGTCTGTCCTGCAATGTTGTCTGAAATAAATCCCTGTGAATCTGAACTGTGTATGAACTGCAGTGATAGTGTATAGTCTTGTCCCCTCATCAGTTATCATCACATATCATTACACCTTGTCATTGTGTGTGGTCTGTATAGCAGTAAGTCAGCTCTTACAGTACATGCATATGCACTTGGTGACACTGTTTAGCTCACTCCAATAGCCTTGGTCTTGGCCACAATTACCATTTGTATAGTCTTGTCCCTCATCAGTTATCATCACATATTGTTACACCTTGTCATTGTGTGTGGTCTGTATAGCAGTACGTCAGCTCTTACAGTACATGCATATGCACTTGGTGACACTGTATAGCTCACTCCAATAGCCTTGGTCTTGGCCACAATTACTGTTCTTCTACGAGGCCCATCACACAGTAGGATTTGTCAACCTCTGTTGTGGGCCTGACAGTAGCAGTGAAAGAGACAGATTGCAGCAGGCAGAACTACTGTAAGGTCTGCCCTGAAGGGCCCATAGGTGTCACAGCTGTGCCAGACTGTACCAAGAGTGTGTGTGTGTGTGTGTGTGTGTGTGTGTGTGTGTGTGTGTGTGTGTGTGTGTGTGTGTGTGTGTGTGTGTGTGTGTGTGTGTGTGTGTGTGTATATATATCTCAGCAAATATAATACTGCAAGGAATTAATTAACATATGTTGTGTTCCCCTCACAGGTGAACACAGGGGTTGGTGTCCCTCCCCTCACAACCTGATGTCAGTGTCTTAGCGGACTCACATGATAATGGTGGTTATAGTGAGGCACAGGTGGGGTCGTCGGTGCCTGGATCCGTGCCATTGTTTGGTATCCCACTTTCACCCAGAATGTCCCTGCACACAGTCAATATGCCCACAAATGCCCAGTCCCCATCAGCTATGGATAATGAACAGATTAAGGGTGGTGGCATGGAAAGGCTAGTGTGTTGAGTATGGCGAGTATGAGTGTAGACACCAGTCACAGGCAGAGAGCAAGCATGTTCACACACAGGCAAATGGACAAGGGTGTTCAACAGAGGACTGTTGCCCATCAAGCCCCTTTTGCAAGTGCCCCAGCAGGTGTCACCAGATGCATATTACTGTCCATCATGGAGGCACAGGCTTGTAATGACTGCAACACCAGAAAGATGCTCAGGGTCATGCATGCAGCACTCCCTGCCATGTGTGATGACCTCCTCGGCAGTTATGATGCCATACATCATATTGCCAATGTTGTGGATAGACAGTGGGGTGATACATTGTCACTGCTTAACCATGTAATGTCTGTGCTTGAGCATGTGGTGGGAGTAGGGCATTGGCCAGGTGAACGTAGGTCAGCAACATGATCATCTGTGAGCCCACATGGCTGTGCACATTCACAGTCCCATAGTTGCAGTACCAACAGCACTACTGAAGGGAGGGTGCTATCCACAGCACAACAGAGCAGGCAATAGGCATGTTGTCCTGGCCAGTCCCATCAGGGACGCGGGTCCAGCAGACAGCAGTCACCATCAGGAAGTAGTACTGCATCTATCCTTGGGCCTGGTGGTGCCAATGATACTCCTGGCAGAACCAGTTACCGCATCCCGCCAGGAGATGGCAAATCCAACATCCTGCCATGTACGGTCCACAGCTGTCCAACATAGCCCAGTGTTGGGTATTGACATTACTTGCAGGTGTGCAGACGAACCCTCAGACATCCCTATCCCAGGCTAGTCACCACCAGACATGCACAGCTTCTGTGCATGGCCCAGTTGAACATCACCCCTCCAGACACAAACACACACACACACACACACACACACACACACACACACACCCACACACACCCACACACACCCACACACACACACACACAAACACACACACACACACACACACAATGTCAACCATATGGCCCAGCTTAGGCCTCTGGCAATCCAACACCATACCCTGTGCATGTAATGAAATGTGTGCCACAACCCTGTTATCAATACCATCGACGCACAACATGCTCATATGGGTCTGCTGCACAGGGTGAGTATGGCACAGTATAGCAATGTCATGCTATGTAAGGTGCTGTCTGCTGACAGCAGTTATGGGTACACATCGAGGTGTATGTACCTTGTTTGCCATGATGAACTATTGTTGTTAGTACTGCTGACTGTAGTGTCATGTACTGTATTCTGGTTGTGTTCCAGGTCTCTGTGTGTCTGCAGGCTGTGGGCTTGCTGACAGTAGCAATGATGAGTAAGGTGGAGTGGAAACACAGTCACCTTTTCATAGCCAAGGTACAGCTGTACATGTACATGTTTACCAGGTGAATTTGCATGCAAGAGTGTGTGAGGGGCAATTGTAACTGATAGTGTGACCTTGCATACATACCCTTTACACAGCCACCTAGCCTGCATACATGTCACCTAGGTGTTCTGTAGGACCACAGACTCACACATACAGATAAGGGTACTTGAGCATTGGCACTAGGTCTCCTCACCAGTTTAGCCATTACATTCACTGCAACAGATTCAGCTATCAGCACCTGTTGCCCCTGCCATTTCTGTCACATCCATTCTACCATCATACAGTTGATGAGGGTTTGCCTGGTAGTGTGTATGACAAGTCTGGGGTATGTATTCCTGAGAGAGGTCAGCCTGTGTTAGTCTAACCTGACAATCACCAGCATGTGTTTCTACTATCTCATATGCATGTCTGGCCTCTCATGCTGGTAGTGCACAAAGAGTCATAGTCTTGTACATGCGGCAGCTGACAAAGGGATGAGCACAGCCCCTACCTGCACTGTCTTACAAATGACAGCGCTAGATACATAACACAGATAGCACAGCAGTACTGTAGTGTGGCAGTGTCTGCCATTGCTGTTGAAGTGGGTGACAATTGCAGGGACTGTTAGGATTGGCAATGGTGGGTTCAGAGGCATTTAACATGTTAGAGCCATCTAACATGCACACCGCTGCATGGGGATGTGCACTGAGACACACATGCACATGCACATGGAGCTGACACTTAGAGTAGATGACCTACCAATCTATTAATGTACAATACACAGTGATACGACCATTGCACCACAGTGGCTTGGTGTTGGAAACTGTGAAACTGTGCTTGTACAGTGGATGACATCTGTATGGCCAACACTAGGTTGGTAATGGGGGAGTTCACAGGGTGGAAGAGGCACACACATTGGTATAGCCATCACATACACACATTGAACACAGCCACAGGGGCTGTGCATACAGAAACACATACACAGTTGCCAATAGACATATTCGTAACCCTATGTATCCACTTGTATGTACTATAGTGCTACATACCCATGCCATGATCCACATACATTATATGCCTGGGACATAACACACAACCTCTTACAACAGGTAATATTGCATATGCCTTCATGGATGGTGGGATAACCCACCAGACATAGTGTGATTGGTCTCATCTACTGCTCCTCCATACCTGCACAAGTGATAGTGTGAGAGACTTTGTGTCAGCATGATGTATCAGTCAGGTATGATGTCTGATGCTGGCATGTGTGTCAGTATGGTAAATGTGACATGAGTGGCAATGATATCACAGGAATGGTCATTGTCAGGGGACACAGACCACATATAGGTTGCAAACATGTAGATATCCCATGTACATCTGTAGAGATGACTGGTTTGGGCTGTATAGTGTTACATGGTACATGTGAGGCAGATGCCATAAACAGGGTCTTTAATGTAATGTCATGGGTAGGGGGTCAACAGGCCTTAAAATAATATAACCCATACACACAACAGCCAGAGGGGATAAGCTTCACACACTACTATAGTTGTCAGTAGTGAGATTAGAACCCCTACCTATCTATTTCCACTATAGTATTACATGGTTATTGTACATTCCACAGAACTTAGAGGGTTGATAAATGTATACAGGTACATCTGGGATGAAAGACATCAGCAGGCCTTGTAAAGTAGTGCAATGGGATGTGAACTGGGTGGTACACACCTCAAAATGGTATAACCCATACCCCCAGAGAATATGAGTCTCACCCAAACACACACTAATGTGAGTCTCACACACAAACATACACCATTTCACAGTTGCCAGTATTGAGATTAGAACCCCTACCTATCTAGTTTAGTATACTACAGTCTTATGCAGTTATCACAGGCACCACAGAGCTTATAGGATTTAGCAATGTCACAAGGTATGTCTAAGGTAATTACATCAAGAGCCCTTGCAATGTATGGCAATGGGAAATGTACTGGGTGGGAAGGGCATCAAAAGACATTACCCTACAAATATACACACTTACAAACACCTTCACACACACACATTTTCCACAACTGATTGCAGAGCCTCTGCCTATCTAGATAACTGTACTATACTGTTACTTAGTTATTACACATGCCTCGGAACTTATACGGCTAAGTGCTGTCCAAAGGAAGTTCTAAGGGCAATGAGATCAGCAGGACTGCTAAAGTAGGGCGCTGGGAAGTGTTGTGGGTGGTAAAGTCCTCAAAATGCTTCTTTCTACAAACATACACACTTACAAACACTTGCACATACACACAAATACTCATTTGCCGTTCGTAAGATTAGAACCCCTGCTTATTTAGTTATTTTTACTATAGTGTTACGCAGTTATTGTGCATGCTACAGAGCTCACAGGGTTGACAAGTGCCCAAAGGTACTTCTAAGGTGAATGAAATCAGCAGGACTGCTAAAGTAGGGCACTGGGTGGGAAAGTCCTCAAAATACTTCATCCTATAAACATATACACTTACAAACTCTTGCACATACACTTATACATATACACACACACATATTTGCCAGACCTGAGAGTAGAATCCCTGCCTATTGAGTTATTTGTACTATAGTGTTACACAGTTATCGCACATGCTACAGAGCTTACAGGGCTGACAAGTGCCTAAACATACTTCTGAGGTGAATGGCATCAGCAGGACTGCTAAAGTTGGGCACTGGGATGTGTACTGGGTGGGAAAATCCTCAAAATACTTCAGTCTACATATATACACATACATTTGCCAGAATTGGGAATAGAACCCGTACCTATCTAGTTATTTGTACTATACTGTCACATAGTTATTGCACAAGACATGTAGCTTATAGAGCTGGGGCTGTGCAAAGGTACTTCTAAGGGGAATGACTTCAGCAGGGCTGCTAAAGTAAGGCACTGGGAAGTGTTGTGGGTGGGAATAGCCTAAAACTCCTACAAACAAACACACACTCCCTCATACTTGCCATAACTGATATTAGAACCCCTTTATATCTAGTTATTTGTACTATAGTGTTACGCAGTTATTGAACATGCTACAGAGCTTATAGGGCTGATAGGTGTCCACTGGTACTTCTAAGGTGAATGACAGCAGCAGATCTTGTGAAGTAGGACAATGGGAAGTGTACTGAGTGGGAACAGCCTCCTAATACTTAGACCTACAGACACACGCGCACACACACACACACACACACACACACACACACACACACACACACACACACACACACACAGGCAGGTGATGTGATATTATAACACCCACCTCAGTACTATTACACAATGGGGCTCACCTTTTATGCTGGTATTTGTAACTGGTTACAACCAGTATGCCACTGTCTGCTGCAGGATATTAGTCTATGCCATTCAGGATATCCATGTGTGTGACTCACTCTGTGGTGTCCCCCCATGTGTCTTTCTCTATCACTGTCTTTCTCTCACTTCCCCACATCTATGTGTGTGTATGCTTGACATATTGTCATCTGTTGCCCATATATATGTTTGTGTATCACATGCAACAGATGCAGATATATCACATATGGGTTGCCTACAGCTAGCTGATGGTATTCCTGTCTGATGGGTGTGTGTATGGACAGTTATGGTGTACATAGCTGTCAGTATGCAAAGACATATATCCACAATACAGTCATATAGTCCAATGTGGATTCCAACATCGCCTGTGATTCTCTAAGTGTAGGAACACGCCCAGTGTGACCTTCTATAGTGAGAGTGGGACTCCATTCCAGAGATAGATGTACTCCGGTCCAGGGTTTTGTGTGTTACACCCATACCTCTTAGAAGGAAACAGGACTTTCCTAGGGGTACTGGGTTTGTTTAGCAGACATTTTCTGACATATCTGTAGTCTGACACTGTAATTTATTGCGTCATTACCTAGTGACAGACATCCTCAGATCATCACAGTGCTTTACCAGAGGAATAAAAGATGTATGATGCACAGACCAATATTATGAGCCCAGCTATATACATTATTACCCAACAAGGCCAGTTGGGAGATAAGGCTACAGCCAGTTTACTGATGATGCTGTGTAACAGTCCAGCAACTTGGTGATATACTGCCTGGGGATCCCCTGCTTGTGTGGTATCTTTCTTACTAGAGATGTCATATCCTGGTGTGGCCATAACTCTCAACTGTACATTTTTTGGCTGATTGTCCAGGTGTTTGCCTAGAGGTTTCATCCAGTCTACATAAACATGTTTTTATGGCAAGTTAGCTGCATATAATTGAAGACTGACATTACAAAATAATGACAGACATTACTGTTTTGGACTACATAACCTTCACACAATTCCTGCTAATGCAAACCCCCTCATCCTACCAACTTTCTCAGTATGTAAGGGCAATATTTACAACATGTGCTTGTCATTGTGCCTTTGTCCACTTTTATTTCTGACCTTGTCCAGATGTCTTGCTGTCAGAGATCAGGAGGTATAGGTGTGGGTACAGAGTGCATTCTACTGTGCAGACATGTCCATTACATGTGTAGTATATTCCACATAGGACTGTGACTTCTAGGTATGTCAGTGGCAGAGCAATACAGAGTAATGTGGTGAGCCACTGACAACAGTTGTGTATAGGTTGGTTCTTTGCTATGACGTTAGTAAAGTATTGGCCCTAAAGCCCTTATTAACCCATGCAGATGAGGGTGTAACCCATGTTAAGACATGTCAGCACACAGAACCCCTGTCCAGCAGGGACAAAGGTGGGATCACAGGACTGTCTTCTGTGTTTCCTGTGCACATATACAGGGAGCATGTCACTAGGGGTATTGAGGCACTTGGCTTGCTGTTGACAGGGAGTGAATTCCACAGATGAGGGAGTGTGTGGTACACATATCTGTAACTCCAATAAGCCATACTGATATCACAGCCCAGGTTTATGCTGCGCCTACAGATTGATGGAGTGGGTCTTGAGTTTCAGATGTGCTACAGTCCCATCAAGACAGGGTCTGGATTGCTTTGTATGCTAGACAGGGGTCACCTCAGCATGGAATGGGGTAAAGGGACAGTGTTGTTCACCTATCTATGTAGGTTAGATGTTTGGGGATTGGGGTAAGGCCTCAGTGTTTGCAAGACCCTTATGTGTAGAGTCTGCATGGTCTGTGGTATGTAGGTTTGTGGAGTTCTCATGTGATTTTGCCTCTGAGGTGTCATTGTTCAGGTTTTGTTTTGTTGCGGACCTCCACTTACATGGGTGTGTGCTGTGTATTTGCAGGTGATGTTTACTGACACCTTACACAGCATGCCACCTATTTTACTACACAATCTCTTCTGGTGTGCACATTCTCCATTTGTCTGGCCAGTGGTTCCCCTTCCCCTTATGTGTGTCTCTTTGTCCTTCTGTAGTTCAGTCACAGGCTTTGGCCACAGTGGCTGCTGTTATGTGCTTGTAATTCTGACATCTGCACAGGTCAAAATATGACTGTCAGACAAAGGCCACACATGGGGACAGGGTGTTAATACTGTTCTGCAAAACATAGACAGTTGGGTGACCGGTTTGGTAATTGCTTGTTTGCTCTTATGAGTTTGATGTCTACTTCCCCACTGTATGCCATTGCTATTTTGACATGATCCTTTCTTGTTTGGCAAATGCTTGGCAGGCAAATTCGATGTTAGGACAAGCAGAACAGATATACAAGGCCTACTTGTTCTCCTTCTGTGAACAACTGTCATTCCAGGGGTATGGCTGTTGGCCACTGACATGTTGTCAGTACTGACAGAGAAATGTGGCAGCCTATTATACACTGGCAGTTCACTGACCTTCAGGTACCTCAACTTCTGAGAGCCAGACATCTGGACGCCATAAGTGACTGGGGGATGGGGCCTAAATGTAGGGGCCATTTTTAAGTGTTGGCCTTACAAACCTGGAAAGGTGATTCAATAACAGGTTTTGCATTAGTATGCATGTTTCTATGGGTATGTAGTCTGACATTACAATCTGTCCTTATTTTCTGACTGTAGTCTTGCGTGATTTGCCAATGAATTGCCAGGCAACCACGATTTCATGTTATACAGACCACAATTATGATGAAAACCTCTGGACATTCTGTAATAGGTCTGTACAATTGAGAGGTATGGTAGGCACTGTGTAGGTTACTCCAGAATGTGTACTGTCCATATATGTGGCCCGCTGTCCATGACCTGTACAGCTTTCTTGCATTAACAGATATAGACATCTGGACAGTGTATACATCTCCTGCTGTAGGTATAGCTGACATGCATAATAGTTGGCACTGCAGTTCTCTGCGGATGGCCCTGTCAAAGACAGCACTGTACCTAGGCCACTACAACACAACAGCCAGGAGTAAGTACTGGCCAAATCCTGAAAGTATTAACCACACATATACATAGCTCATTGACCCCTGCATATTGTGGACATGCAACAAGTTATCATGTGTATTGGGACAGCCCTGGCAATTTGTGTTCTGCTGCTATTTCCCTGCAAACATACATGTTACTGCATTTCTGTGGGAATATGGAGGGCACACATGTCAACTGCACACATTTACACAGACTGTGCTAATATTTGCTTTACATTTTGGTTCCATTTAGCATACTATTGTGCCCTGTCTTGGGGACTAGAGGCATATCACTACAGACCAAAGGTCAGATTGTAATGGCATAATTTGAGTTTCAGACTTCTTACCCTTCAGAGCCTTACTGCAACTGCAAGACCTGCTGTGCTATCACTGTGTAAGTCTGTAGGGGGGTATTTCATCACTGTCACCATTTGCTGGCCTTTGTCAGACATTTCTTTATGGTCTTCTACAGCTGACTTGCTGGGTGAGGCTGAGGGGTGAGTATGGGACTGCCACACTGATATCCATGCCTGTGACCTATGACCCCCCAGTTAGTTGGTCCCCCACATATATTGCAGTGGGATTGTCACCTGGGATACTACTGGATAGTGTGGGGAGGCCTGTATTGGGCAGACATTTCCTGGTGTCCCACTTAGCTGTCAATTGTCTGCTGCTAAGCCACTAGGCCACCCCATCACCCTTGCATGCATGCAGCAATACCATAGATACCACAATATACTAATACATTCATTTATTGTTAAGAAGAATGACTTATCTTGTGCCTGTGGCAGTTGTGTGAACGGTGCTTGAGGGCTGCCTATGTCAGATGCACATAGTACACTGCCTAGACATGGTAAGTTACAGGTAATGTGATGTGTGTGTCATCCATTTTACTATGTGTGTGAGTCAGAGAGAGGTGTCAGTCAATGGGGGCTTACAGTGTCAGTGCATGTGCTATGCATACAGGGGCTGGCTCAGGGGGTTCCTCCTCCAAGTCTCTCTGTGCCTGTGGGGAACTTGGCAATGGTGAGGGGCTGTGTGGCCCTTCCCCTTGCTGTTCCTGCTGCAGCTGTTTTTGCAGGACCATATTGTGCAGCATGGCACATCCTATGAACATGTGTGCACATGTGGCTGGAGTGTACTGCAAGGCTTCACTATATATGTCAAGGCAGCGGAACCGTGACTTGAGCATCTCAAATACACACTGTATAATGATCCTGGTTTGTGCGTGTGCCTTAATATGGCATTCTTGAGTGGGTGTGTATGCATTTCTGATGTTGGTCATCATCCAGGGCTCCAGTGCATAGCCAGCATCCCCCAACAGATGACCATATGGGATGCCCCCCCCCCTGGCAAATCCCTGATACAGCTGTGAGGCATGCCAGATGTAGGAGTTGTGATAGCTTCCAGGGCTGCCAGCACACACATTAATGATAATGCCCTGGGCATTGCACACAACCTGGCAATTGATGGAGTGGAAGCCCTTGCGGTTTATGTAGACCCTGCCCTGCACACCAGGTGGTGCTTTGATGTGGCTATCCATGCAGTCTATGTCACCCAGTACCTCCAGGTAGTCTGCTACATAGTGGAAGAGGTGCACATTGCTGGTCCACTCCAAACGGGTGCAGGGGAAGTAAATGTGCTCACCAGCATTTTGTAGCATGGCATCCAAGAACTGGTGGAGTACCCTGGATACAGATGCCTGTGAGACCCCCATGATGTCCCCAGTAGGTCTTTGGAAAGTACCTGTAGCTAGTATTCTTAAGGCTACACATACCTTGGTATAAACTGGGATGGGTTCTCCTCTGTTGGCTCTGGATCTGAGGTGAGGCCAGCACAGCTCACAGAGTTGCTGAAGTATGTCCCTGTCCACCCTGTAGCACTCTACTATCTCCAGATCATTTATCCCCTGGTAGGTGACCTTGGATCTGAATACTGTCTTCCTCCTCCTCAGTCTGGGGCGGTTGCCAGCATTATCCTCCTCACCGCCATCAGCCTCCAGCACATACTGATGTATCAAATGACAGCAGGCCCTAACATTTTGTCGGTTAAAATTCCCTCGAGTGTGTACACCAATGATGCAGAGTTTGTGGGAAAAACCAGACTGAAAGATGTTTGCACAGTTTATACTGTTGGCCTGCAGATGCTTACTGTATGATTGTCTGGGTATAATACATTCTACCTGCTTGCTATTTTATTTGTACTTGATTGCTTTTATTCTGCTATTTCCCTTTTTTTTTCCTTCCAGTTTCTGCCCCTTTTAAGCCCCGAGGAGTGCTGCGCAAACCCGCTGTCCAAATGTAAGCAGCTTTGTTATTTCCAGGGGAGGGTGTTTTGTTTTAGATCTGGTGCACACCTCACAAACCTGCTTAGCTAAAGTAACCACTTTCCACTAGAAATGGCTCTCCCCTGGACAAGAACATACTCTTTATTTCATGGAATAAGTCAATACAGCCTTGGACACACACCCTTGTTTAACTGTGCTTAGCTAAGCTCAAATGGGAGCAGTGGAACTTCAATGTGCTTACACCAAGCATAGCACACCCCCTTTCCATATCAGCTGCTCCTCCTGCTTACACTGCAGAATTATAGCTCCTACACAGTTAGGTGTAGCCAAAGAATGGTCTCCCATTTAGTGATTCAGCAAAATCTGCCCATTTGCATACCCTCTGCCTTAGTCCCTGGTTACATCTTTACACCACAGCCTTCCTCCTTAGCAACCAGTGTTACCTGTTATTGTTATGATTCTGCATGCCATAGACTATAATGAAAAAATGCAGATTCCACTTAGAATTGCCTTTTCACATGTTTTTTTTAATTTTCGGCACAATCCTGTTTGCTCGCAGCTGCCCTATGCTTAAACGGCCAAAAATCGGCCAAAAAAATGAACTTTGATTTTTATAAGTTAGCAACTGTTTTCCATGACAATTGCCATATTTTTGGCCATTGGCATGCCTGGTTTACTGAATCGCACAGAATCTGAACTTCGTGTTCAAGCTGTGCCACTATTCGGACATGGGATTTTAGCTTACTGAATCCCGGGGGATGTTTCTAAATTTGAAAGTTTTTTAGATGAGCTGAATAATTCAACTACTTTTCTTAAATTCACCTCATCCATGGGAGTCATACACTGCTTATACATTACTATATCCAGAGACTACACTGAGAAAAAATATGTGTCAAATATTTACAGGAAAGAGCCATTTTCAAATTCATTGCTCCACTATGATAGTAACCATCTTTTTTTATCAGAAACTTAGTCAAAGGTCAGATGGTGTGTCTATCAAGATTGGTTTCACCTGATGCAACTTTTATTATAGAACTGGACAAACTATGCTTTATGTTTTCAGAAAGAGGCTACCCAGATTCATTAGTAGATTAATTGAAAGAAGAAATACTTTTACATCAACAGGCAAAATTTACGCCTATACTAAGTACCACCACTACTCAAAGGAAATTTCTACAAGTTGAAATCTATCGTACAAGTGATAACAATCTAGACAAAATGGGTGTTATGTTAATTCAATACAACCATCAGGCCCCAATGTTAAAATTTGTTTAATTGAATATTAATTGAATATTGTGGTCTCACTATCTCTCTACAGTTAACTTGCTAGAAGTGTAGCCACCTGGTTTCATTTGGGATTGTTGTTACACTTCTTTGTAGTTCTGTGTTTAACTTTTAGCCTAGGGGTTTCTCTTTGCCTTATAGGTGTTAGTTGCATCTCTGTGTATTTATTTCTGCTCATTATCTGAGCTGTTTTGCTGGCTGTGATCTACCTGCAATCAACTGGATGAACAAGATGATTAAAGTGCACTTTGTTCTGCATTTGCATTGTTTCAGATAGTACTATATTTTATTTATTTGTTTCATTAAATATTAATTGAATATTGTGGTCTCACTGTCCCTCTGCAGTTAGTTTCCCTCCCTTCCTGCCTGCTCTTTCTGTGGTGTTAATCTTGGTGGCTTTGGAATTGCCCGTCCCTGTTGTAAATTTGTGTTGGGACACTCCTCCTGGGGCCATCTCTTTTGTTCACTCACCTGAGTACAATGAGATCAAATTTTGATTTCAGGCACTCCTACCAGTCCCATCTTTTCAGCTCTATCCACTGCATACAGAGAGAGCATTTGGGAACGACAAACCCTGTAGTCTCTTAATCTTGCTCTGTTTCCTCCCTCTCCACTAAAAAAAAAAGTATACTTTATTCAGCTGCTCTTACTGTAACTGTCTTCTACCTTCTTTATTACCTTAGTTTGCTGTTCTGTGCACTGTTCAAGTGCTCCTATTCTGCACTTATTACTACGTGTTAGTAGCGTGACTAAATTTACATGCTATTCTAAAAATCTTAGTTTTGATTTTAGCACTTGTGCTTCAGGCCAGGTATTTTACATTTAGGGTTATTGTGGACAAACCCTTATCAAACTCTGCTCTCCATAAGTCTGCTAAGTATTCAGAGCACTATGTCTGGATAATTCCCATCAGTTTCCCCTGCCAGCCTGGCTGACATGGGCATACTGAGACAGTGTAGCAACTGCCTAATATTCACTGACAGTCCCCTTCTCCTAGCACATAATTCTTCTACTTGCGAGAGATGCATCTGCATCAGTAAGATGGAATCCATGCTCTCTCGCACCACAGTCAGTACTCCTGACAAAGAGGAGATTGCCAGCACAAACACCACACCACCCACATCACAGAGTCACACACACCTATGCAGGGGTCCTCAACAAACACTTACCTAAACAACAGAGACCCACAAAGCATACTCATAAACATTCCACATACAACACCAATCACATCACACACAGTAGTCAACACACCAGTGGCTCACAAACACAGCCCAATAGGCACAACAATAAACTAATGCAGCCCATAAGGCATAACAATAAACCAAACATACTAGTTATTGGCAACTCACTAGTGAGACATACTGATGTCCCCCTCACCTGGCTCAACAAGAAGGTCACGGTCAGCTGTTTGTCAGGCACTAGAATCCGCCACATCATGCACTCATTTAAGTCTCTCCACAACAGGTACAAGTATGTCCCTGTCACTGTCCAGGTTGGTATGAATGACTTGAGACATACCTCTCCGGACTATATGAAGAGAGATATGATTGAGTTCTCAGTGTATGTGCTCCAGGCAAGTATGACCTTAGCCCTAAGCAGCATCCTACCTTCACCAAGAATGATACTACAATCACCAACAAAAAAAGGACTGAGTTCAACAATTGGTTTAGTTTCTGGTGTCTTTCCAAGGGGATCCAGTATCTGTCTGCTTGGGATGACATAGTTGGCAGGCCTCAGTGTTTTGCCAGAGATGGCCTCCACCTATCACCCCTGGGGTTCTGTATCTTGGCAGAGGCTCCTGCCTCCCCCATTGTACTTTTTTAGGCTATGTCCCAAAGACAAATCTTTCAATATGAAAGATCTGTCAAAAAGCAAACTGAAGGTCATGCTGCTCAATACTAGGAGCCTTAATCTGAAAATGCACTCACTGGAGGCTCTTCTCACACTGGAAGATGCTAATGTCTGTGCAGTCATGGAAACTTGGCTCAGGGTTGCAAAGAGCGCCCTTGCCTTACCAGGCTATACCTCATTCCACACTTTCTGACCCCAGAATAAGGTCAGAAAGACTAAGGGTGGGGGAGTCTCTATCTTCTTTAAAGACAGGCACACCTCCAGACTGGTTTACTAGCATGATGCACTGGAACTACTCCAGGTGCAACTGACAGTTGGTAAGACACTCATCCAAGTTATAGCCAGCTAGAGACACCCCTCCATGTCTCAGGACACCCACTCCTCCTACCTGGACCTACCTGACTCCATCAAGGTACCCCCTAACACCCTGATCCTTGGTGACTTCAACTACCCCACCATAGACTGGGTGAACTAAACCTGTACTAATGCACTCACCTAATGATTCCTTGCCTTCATCATCTCTAATGCACTAGACCAGCTGGTCTCATTCCCCACAAGGGGAGATAACACACTGGACTTTGTTCTCATCAACATGGGAAACCGCTGCACCAGTCCCATGGTATGTTCTTCCCTAATGAGATCAGATCATCAGTCTGTCTCATTCAAACTTTCTATCCCACCCAAACTCTCCCCAGCCATAAACAGGCTAAAAAACTTCTCAAAAGCTGACTGCAACCTCCTAAAGGAGGGTATCAGCAGCTTCACACCATAGCCCCCATTCAGAGGGTGCAGACAACTATGCTGAACAGTACACCAATGCAGTATGCAAGCACCTGTACAACTGCATGGACTCAGCCATACTCAACAGAACTAAAAGCTGCTCCTCAAGGAAACTCAAACCCATCTGATGGACATCCTCTATCAATAGGCTTTACAACAAAAGGACGAAACTGTTGTCCTAGGGTAAAAAGGAACAAATTCCAAATCGGAAAAACTCCCTTCTCCACCTCAACAAGCAAATTAGATCACTAGTGAAAAACTCCAAAGCCAATTAAAGTTTTACCTTAAAATGTCAATGCACCTCATATGAACTTGTCTATATTCTCCTCCTTTTTTAGTTTTTCCTTTCTTGTCTTATCTTCAGTACATCTTCAAGATTATCTCTGCTAAACATACTGTATGAACAACAATCATATGCTACTACCTACTATACTTTTAATTGTATGTCTAAACCACTATGCTTATGTAAATATCTTATGCAATCATATGTTATTATCTGCTATATTTTTATAAGTGAATGTGTAAACCACAATGCTCATGTAAATATCTTATGTATAGTATGTTAACAATTGTTCTGGATCTTTTCTTCCCAGGTTTCCACTGAAAACGGACAAGCTGTAATAATAATAATAATAATAATAATAATAATAATAATAATAATAATAAGTTGAAACTAGCCTCTGAAACAAAGGGAAACCACAAGTCCTTCTTCAGTTACGTTAGGAACCTCCAAGGCAAAGCCCAAATTTGTTCCAAATTAGTACTTAATAGTGCCACTTACACTGATCCTGCTGAATTAGCCACCCTGCTAGCTGATAGGTTCAGTGCAAACTTCACCCCCTTATCATCCCCAAAGGACCAGTTGACATCCCTGATACTTGTCCCATACATCACATCTCCATAGATCAAGTGCTAAAGGCCCTATCCAAGGCAAAGAGCACAGCTTCCATGGGACCTGATAGCATCCTAGGCTGTATTCTACACCATCTTCAGCAAGAACTAGCTTCACCATTGAGCACCCTATTCAATCACAGCCTAATTACAGGCTTCATTCCAGCAGAATGAAGAACCGCCATTGTCATCCCCTTGCACAAAGGTGGTGCCACTACTGACCTGGGAAACTATTGCCCCATTAGCTTGACAAGTCTGATCTGTAAAGCCATGGAGCGTATTATTATGGCTCTCATAAACAAGGACATATGCAAACTCCAAGCACTTGACCCAATTCAGCTTTGTCAGGGGCAGATCTTGACAACTGAACCTAGTTGACTTCTTTGAGACTGTCACTAAGGACCTAGATGTGGGAAAGTCAGTGCATACAGCTTACCTTGACCTGACCAAGGCCTTTGACACAATCCCCTATTCAGGCATCATCAAAAAGCTAACATAACTTGGTATTAATCCCTATCTTATCAAATGGGTGGTAAACTAGCTCACAGATAGGACCCACAAGGTCAAAACAGGTGCCACCATCTCCGACAGCAGACCTGTCACTAGTGGTATTCCCCAGGCATCTGTTCTGGGACCCCTGCTGTTTGGCATCTACTTCTCAGAGGTCCAGGCAAAGACAAAGGGCCTGTGGCTGACCAAGTTTGCAGATGACTGTAAGATGGGTGTTGTCACTCCCCAAATGATAGTAACACACTGAGTGGGTCTCACAGCTACAAATAACTGGTGCCAAAGTCATGGCCTTAAGTTAAACACAAAAAAATGTATTATTATACCATTCAGCAAAGACACGGCCTCTACTGATTACCACATCAACGGCAACCCCCTAAGCACACAATCCATGGTGAGAGACCTGGGTAGTCATGTTGACAACAATCTCACATTTGACCATCATGTGGCGGCAGTGATCAAAAAGCCTTTTACTTGGTTCATCGCATAAGTAAAGGGATTGGATCCAGAGAAAAGGAGGTTATTACCTCTCCATACTCCTCCCTCATTAGACCTATAATTGAGTATGATGCCTCGTTTGATATGTACCTCTCCAAACATCTGCACCAACTGGAAAGGCCAGAGAAATACCTCACAAAGGGAATCCATGGCCTCCAACACCTGTCCTATGCGGACAGGCTCAAATCACTATCCTTTTACTCGGTATCATACAGATTGCTCAGAAGTGATCTGTCTCTTGCCTACAAGGCAATATCGGACCCTGCCCTACTTGAGATGCTCCATATCCATAAGTCTAACTCCTCACACATTACCCCACTTGATAGGCCTAAATCTAATATGCAACATCAACAAAACCTGCAGGAGAGACAGGATTGTCTCCCAGAGGCTGCCCCATCTCTGGAATCGACTTCCCATACATGTGAAACAGAGTACCTTGCTGACCCTCTTCAAGCACAACCTTGATGGGTGGATGGGAAACCACAAATTTGTCCTAGTGGTTCCACCTTTGTCTCTCATTGATAGGGGCAACAGGTGCTGACTGAGGTTTCTTTTTTGGGGGGATAAACTCTTGGCTAGGCTTGTAAGGGCCCCAGGGCCATTAGCCTAGTAACCTCCTATAATCCTATAAGAATAATGAATGAATCATGGAACAACAGTTTCTCTTCTGAAATAAAACATATCCTGGGCTCACAACCTAATATAACATTCAGTAGAGGAAAAAATCTTAAAAATATTTCACAACAATTTAGGAAACAGACATAGTGCAAAATGATAAAGTGTGGATTTTGTAAATACTGTAATTACATAAATGATGGCTCTTAAGTTACAGTAGAGAATTATGAAAAAATGTTAACATGTCCAGGAACCTGTATACATGTACCAACGGAATGGTAGTATATTCATCTTCTTCTACATCCTGCACAACCTTCAATATAGGAAAAACTAACAGAATGTTCAAGGATAGAATATACAAGCATGATTATGACATTAGGAAACAAAAGCCTACTACAATACAATTCTAAAAGATTATTATTTATTATTGACAAAGTTTCCACTACCAGACAGGGTGGGAACAGTGAATTACATTTGGAAGAAAAAGAATTGCATTGGGAGCTATGGTTAGATGCTATGAAGAAACCAGGACTAAATTATAAATTAGCTATCAACTGTATTGTAAAAAGGAGAGCAGAAAAGTTATGAAATAATTTTTTAACAACTTAAGTTTAATTTGCAGATGTGTACACATTTTATATATACATACATATGTCTACAGCTATATATATATATATATATATATATATATATATATATATATATATATATATATATATATATATATATATATATATATATATATACACCTATATCTCATATCTATCTATATATGCATATATCTATATTTATAAATATATATATATATATATATATATATATATATATATATATATATATATATATATAGATAGATAGATATGAGTCTACTTAAGCAGACCGAACTTTCACTTACCTGACTTTAATAACACCGAGATGAAAAGGCTGACAACCCCATAACACCAACGTCCCAGAATACTGACTTTCCACTCCAGGTAAGTAATAATCCCCAATTACTACTGTATCATGTCATCTGGAATGGAAGGAGTACCATAACTTGCATCTAGACTATTTGTGATGACATTATAATCAGTGTGTATCAATGCAATTTGAATGTTAAACAACTAGATAACAGCTGAGGAAAACTGGAGGAGTAGGCAGACAGACAGAAGAGATCCAGGTAAAAATATCCCAAAGTGCCTGTATCTCTAAGTCTTGGTGACCAAAGGAAAAGCAGTAGAAAAAAAAATGATAAAACAATGGCAGAATTTGAGCAACTCTTTGGAAATTGAAAGGGTATGGCAGGTACGCTCATTAAAAGTGTTACCATAGTAAACATGATAATACAGCAAAGGAGAGGATAGGATAGGCTTTCTGATGATATGCCAGAGAGAGATAATGAATCTGTGAAGATTTTATATGGGGGGAAAGGAGAATTAAGAACAGCTAAATCTAGTATGGGGTCAAGAAAAAAGAATGGAGGGGGGTGGTGTTGCCCGAATTTGGAGTTATATACAGAGATGCACAACATTAAGACAGTCAGATTAAAACAGAGAATTGGGGATAAGAAACAAGATGAAGAAAGGTGAGAAGAAAACTTTGAAAGCAGATACCTACTAAAACAATTCCTCTATGTATACTTAATATATGGGGGAGCAGTGGTATAGTGGATAGCATTGCTACACTCATGGAGCTTAATTATTCACTGCATATGTTGGCTGGGATGCTATCTCTGTTTGGAATCTGTGCATTCTCCTTCTGTGTATGTGGATTTTTTGGGTGTTCCCATTTCCTACCACATCCCAAATATGTGTCATAGCTCAGGTAAGCAAAGAAGTGCATCAGATAAAAATCATTACTGCTGTCTGTTTCACAGATGTAGCAAAGGGGAAAGATGAGATGAGGAGGGTTATGGAGTTATACAGGAAAAAGAGCACTTGGAATCCAAAACCAGAGAGTATGACAAGAAGGTAATTTGAGAAAAGGTTAGTAAGTGAAAGGATACATATCTGATATGATAATGCAGTATGTTTGTGGTTAGTTATAGGCCTCTGTTGAATTAAAACGTGTATCAACTGAACTGCGCATAGTCAAAAAGACATAAATGTGAATAGAAAGACATGTATGTGAGTGAAACTAATTACAATTATAATGAGGCAAAGCATTGGCAGGAATTTTGTTAAGAAAATAGTAAAAAGGATTAAAAAAATACAAGTCACCACATCCTTGTTCGCACTTATGATCGCAAGCATTTGTTAGCTACAAGAAGTAAATGGGGGAAATGAAGTTTCTTTACAGGATAGATTTGTTTCTTCTCCATGAGAAGTGGAAAGCTGAGCAATCTTTACATAAATCCATTTTCCTCCATATCAAAAGGAGTTATTTGATTTAGTTTGGGCAGGTTCAGGATGTATTGGAGGGATTATATCTCTCAGAACACCACAGAACACCACCTGAAGATTGTTGCTGGGCTGGAGACATTGAAGTTTGTTCTACCTTATTTAGGTTGCTACTACAATGACCCACTAGATGGCAAATAGCTGACAAAAATGGACGAATGGGTGAATTGATGGATGCCTGGGATATAATCTTATTTACTTAAAAATTCTCATAAAATAGTATGCAATCAGTTGAGTCTACAAAACACTGAACAGTCTATAACATGTCAATATGACCTGCTAAATTGTATCTGGACTGTACTTGAAGATATTGAAAACAGTTTTGCTTTGCTAGAAGGGATTGGCAGGTAAAAGCTCTATACTTGTTTCATAGCCGTGGTACATTACAGAACTGGCAGCTTTGCTTGCTATCTAATGCATCATTATTATCAGTCTTTTTTCCCATTTTTACAAAGAGTTGTGGTTGACACCTACCATCTGAACTGTGGCAATATATCTGTTCTGATGCTGTAAACTTAATGGAAACCAAGCAAGGAGTAAAGACAGCAGAGTCTGACAAGCCTTTCAGTACTTTTAGGAAACTGATAGAGCAGGATGATTGTTGTGCTAATAAGTTGATTTGATTTAAAAGACAAAGAACCTATAATAGTGTAATGAGTTCCATCTCTGTCTCTGAAATGACCGCACACATTTTTTTTTATATATATATATATAATTTCTCTGCCCTGACCATCAGGCAGTTTTTGCTTTGTTTCTAGCTGGCAAAAATATATTATTTGTGCAGGGGGAAGGGGTGGGAACTGAGCAGAGGCAGGCTGACACTATAAGTTTATTTATTTATTTTTTTGCAACTCTACTAAAAGGCTATGAAAAGCAATCATATGTTCTCCTATATAGACTACATCCAGATGCTGGAGAAAAAGAACACTTTGCAAAGTTTTTGGTGTACCTGGAGGTTGGAAGGTTCCATTTGAAGAGGCACAAGAGAAGTAAGGTGACATAAGAAAATTACATCACAAAAAGGCATTATATCACAGAGAGGACAGATGATTTTGGACTACAGATTGAATGTGAGAAAGCTAGCGCAAAGAATGAGAGTTGGATTTCTACAGCTTCTAAGAAAATAATAAGTAATTGAAACCATGTAATCAGAGCTTCAGTGTAAAGGAAAACCTTACTCATTACTAATTCAGCTCAACCATTTGTAAATGGTGTTGTTAATATGAGGACTTAGGAGCAGATGCCAAAGTAGATCCAATTACAGAATAGGTCAAAGAGAAGAGATGACAGTGGTTCGAACACATATACAGGAAACAGAAGGCAATCTGGTGAAGAAGATTTGGAACAGACAGAAATAAAGAAGAGGAAATGAGGGTGTCCAGCAAAGAGGTGGATGGATTGTATGAGAGAAGACCTGTGACAGTCAGGCATGAGTGTTGAAGAAGGTAGAAGAGTGGCAATGAATAGGAAGAGATGGCGACAAGTGACATAATACCCCTACCTCATATAGAACATGGGAAAAATGGAGTTGATGATGATGATGATGATGAGGAGGATGATTGTCAATATGAAAAAGTGACCTTCATGGTAAAGCTGAGGTAAAAAGAGGCAGGTATGATTTGGTTGCAAAAACATTAGTTGTGGAATACTGAACTAATAAGAAATAAACTGGTTGAAGATGGACATTTCTGATTTTTAAAGGAAGTGATGACCACTGAGTGACTACATTCCTGGTTTAAGTCTCAGGCAATCAAATGGATAATACACATTTTTAAGAAAGTAAATGATTATAAGTCAGCAACATTCTGAGGCTTTCACTTGAATTTGTCTATGTACTTGCTTTACCCTAATGTTTATGTAGTAAACACAACTTAAGAAATAGAAATTCACTTGCCCAATGTTTCCTGGAGTTCATTAATTCCAGTGCCCTAGACCAACTCATTCTTGCCCCCACTAGAGGTAGCAACATCCTTGACCTGGTCATTACTAACATGGGCGACCATTGCTTTACACCAATAGTCAGCTCCTCCCTGGTTAGATCCGACCACAAACTAATCACCTTAGAAATCCACATCCCTCCCACCCCCCACAAAGGTAACCACCATGAAAAACTTCTCCAAAGCTAACTTTGGGCTCCTAAAAACAGAGTTGGCTAACTTCATGGTACCCATGCAAATGGAGAATAGTTGCATGACTGCCAAATCATACACCAATGCACTGTACGAACACGTACACAAATGCATGGCTCTCGCCATACCCAATAGAACCAAGACGCTCTCCTCCAAAAAAAGGAAGCCAATCTGGTGGTCCCCTGCCATAAGCAAACTCTACAACAGAAGGAGGAATCTGATGCAGAATAAGGTGAAGTCCCAAGACTGAAAAAACTCCCTTATCAGCCTCAACAAAAAGTTGAGATCCCTCATCAAATCCTCTAAAGCTAGCTATGAAAGCAGAATTGTAGCAGACAGTAAAGACAACCACAAGGGCTTCTATAGTTATGTAAAGAATCTCCACAGCAATACCCAGATTTGCTCTGAGCTACTGCACAATGGTACCTCCTATATGGACCCAACAGATATTGCCAATATACTGGCCAACAGATTCAGTGCCATCTTTACCCCTCACCCCACCAAAAGTACCAATCACAATACCAGTAGACTGCCAGGCACTCAGTATTACTGCTACACAGGTTAAAACAGCACTGTCCAAGGCCAAGAATACAGCTTCTATGGGACCTGACAATATCCCCTGGCTGTATTCTACATGAACTACAGAGTGAACAGGCACCTCACCTGTGTGCCCTGTTCAATCACAGCCTGACCTCAGGCTTTGTCCCTACCAAATGGCGGACTGCTACAGTCATCCCTCTCCACAAAGGAGGAACAACTACAGGCCCTGGGAACTATTGCCCCATTAGCCTGAAGAGTCTGATATGCAAAGCTATTGAATGCATCATCATGGACCTAATAAACAAGGATATAGGGTCTCTCCAAACTCTGGATCCCACACAGTTTGGTTTTGTGAAGGGTAGATCATGCCTGCTCAACTTGGTCAACTTCTTTGAGTCAGTCTCCAGAGCTGTGGATGAAGGCAAGATGGTTCATACAGCCTACCTTGATCTGGCCAAGGCCTTTGATATCATTCCCCACTCAGGAATCATAGAAAAACTCACTAAGCTAGGTATCAAACCCTATATCATTAGGTGGGTTGAAAACTGGCTCACAGATAGAACCCACAGTGTGAAAGTAGCTGACTCCAAGTCAGACTGCCAACTAGGCATGAGTGGCATCCTACAGGGTTTGGTCCTGGGTCCTCTCCTGTTTGGTATCTACTTCTCTGAAGTCCAGGCCAACACAAAGGGACTCTGGTTGACATAGTTCGCAGACAATTGCAAGTTGGGAGCTATTATTAACTCCCCAAGTGATGTTGACATCCTACAGAATGACCTCACTGAGACCAAGGACTGGTGTCAGAACCATGGCCTTAAACTCAATGCCAAAAAATGTGTCATTATCCCCTTTGGGAAAAACCCGGTTCCCATGAATTACCACATTGATGATAATCCACTGAATGCAGAAGGCATTATAAGAGATCTGGGAACACAGGTTGACAGTAGCCTTTCTTTTGATTACCACATTGCCACTGTGGTCAGAAAGTCCTTCTATGTGGCACATCTCATTGCTAAGGGTTTTGCATCCAGGAAGAAAGAGGTCATTGTCTCCCTCTACTCTTCCCTCATTAGGCCAGTCATCGATTACAATGCCCCATTTGGCATGTACCTCACTAGACATCTGCAACAACTGGAGATGCCACAAAAGTATCTCACAAAGAGGATCCTAGGCCTTAAACACTTGTCCTATATGGACAGGCTCAAAAAACTCCAACTATTCTCTGTCTCATATCGCCTACTTAGAGGCAATCTTTGCTTGACTTACAAAGCCATGTCTGACCCAGCTCTCTTAGAAATGCTACATTTAAAGAAATCCCAATCCCTCCACACCACATTGTATTTATTTATTTATTTTTATTTTGCATTTGTTAACTGGGAAATTCCAACTGGACCAGGTCCATTTACACCAGAGGCCTGGGGAGAAAAGCTCCAAAACATTGTTACAAAAAAAAAAAAAAAAAAAAAAAAACAAGAGAAACAAATTTATACAGTGTTATATAAAGGTCATTTAAATAATACAACATGAAGTTAGACATTTTGCCAGACAAACACTGAAAATATATAAAATAAATTGGAAAAAGACATTTTCCAGGAGAAACAGTCAGGAATTCCATTTAATATGCAGGTATATAATGAGTGTGACAAAAAGAGGAGCAATTGCCCGCTATGAGAAGTAGCGACTAATACCCAGAGTTATTGGCTGGGTTTAATACTGTAGAGGATTAAGGTGAGTAGCTTGGAAGTTGGAAAAAGATGGGGGGAGATGGGAGAGTAAAGGTTAAGTGAAACAAGGACATAACCAGGTGTTTAGTAGATGTGATTTGAGGGAGTTTTTGAACTGTGGGGTGGTAGAGGCAGTGGTCAGAAAATGGGGGATGAATTCCAGTTTTTAGCAACGGTGTGGGAAAAGGGCGCTTTGCCTGCAGTATTGTTCTCATGCTCCAGAGACCTCAACCTCATTACCAGAATCAACAGAACATGCTGGAGGGGACAGGTTCATAACTCAGAGACTGCCCATGCTATGGAATAGACTTCCCATACATGTCAAAGAGAGCACCTCGCTGACTCTCTTCAAGAGAAATCTTGATGAGTGGATGGGAAATAGAAAATTCACCCCAGGGATAACTCCAGTGGCTCTACTTGACAGAGGCACTGGGAACTAAGGTTGGGTGGCACGATGCCAGGGTAATCCTATGGCTAGGCTTGTAAAGGCCCCAGGGCCATTAGCCTAGTACATACCTATGAACCTGTGAAATGGAGATACAGCAAATAATATTAATCCTATTGATTTTTCCCTGTTTACAATTTTATTTAATGCAAGAGGATCATTAAAGAAGAGGCAAACAGAATACTGTACATTGTTGTGAAAGCAGTGAGTCTTAGAAATCAGACTGTACACAGTAAATGAAGAATGTTTAACAACACGTGTATCCTGGTTAATGTCAATTTATTTCAACTTATTACTTTAATATTAGAGGATTTGCACTAATTTGCCTTCTCTGGAGAACACGACATATACATGGTGAGGTATCTTTTCAGTTATGTCTTTGAATTCACTGTACAAGACATGCATGAAGGCAATCTTTATATATTCTCTAGGTATGTGATGTTAATTTGCTAGGGTTTGTATCATCTCTCTCTCTCTGTCTTACAAGTGCATGTAGTTTTAAGCCCAGAAGTACAAGCAAATGTATTTTTGATTGACATTTCTTGCTCATATAACTTTCTAGATCAGTGATAGCGAACCTATGACGTGTCAAAGGTGACACGCCACAACTTTTTGGGTGACACACCAGCATTCACCAACACGCGAGTTACCAAGGAAACTTAATGAACAAAAA
Source organism: Protopterus annectens (assembly GCF_019279795.1). Classification (NCBI taxonomy): domain Eukaryota; kingdom Metazoa; phylum Chordata; order Ceratodontiformes; family Protopteridae; genus Protopterus; species Protopterus annectens. The sequence continues at coordinate 993,349,429 of NC_056725.1, forward strand.
TACAAGAAATATGTGACCCTGCAGTTATCTATTAAAACTCAGCAACAAAAATGTCATTAATTCACGTTAATCAAATAAATACAGTGTAGTGTATTCCATATTTTTTCAGTTGAATTCAAATTACTATTAAACGTAGGGTAATTTTTTGGTGCACTGTTTTAAGCCCAGTTATCAGTGTGCATATCATTTTCTCTATTGTAAGTCACTGCTTTTTCTTTTACTTTTATAATATATAGTAGTACACATGACTGGACTGTATTTTTTTAAATAAATGAATATGTAAAGAATTGTTCCTCTTTTGTTCGCTGGAGGGAGGGGCAGGGGCATAGAGTCATGATAGGCATTTTCCAAATTTTTGATAACGACGAGCCCAAAAGGTTCGCCATCACTGTTCTAGATAAATGCATTTTTTCACATTGTGTGTGTGGCTGTAACTCTTATCTTTTTTAACTTACTGTCATTTTTTTTCTCCTTAATTTGATTTCTGCTATCCTGTATTCTTTTTCTTTGAGTCTAAGAAAGGAATTTAAACTCGTGGGAAGCACTGCAACACCATACATTAACTCATGCAGCCAGCTAAAGAGTATTTTCCTTCATTGTGAAAGCATCATTAATGCTATTATTAATTACGTTTCCATATTTTAATGATTCATTTTACAGTGAAAACAAACTGCCTGGGATTCATGAACACCTGTGCATCATGCTAAGCTTGTGAGCATGACAAGCAGGGATGTCCTAGTGGTTTGCAATTCAGGAAACAGCAGTACACATCTCAGCTGGCTGCAAAACAAGGGTAAGCAGACAAATATGTTAATGAGCATATACACAGCTGAAGTTCATGCTAATGAAGCAAAAAAGCATGGAAGAGTTATTCAGAAATGCATAAAACAAGTGTGAACATGTTGTGCTTGCTTTAGCTCTGAATTCCAGCACATGCTAGAGTACAGCTACAGGAAAACTCTGAAAAATGTTATGGATTGCTGCAACCATTATGAATCATATGTGGAATAAACTCTCATACAAGGTGCTACAGCTGCTGCCAGGCCTCTACCTAGGCCTAGAAGATGTTGGGTGTGCACACCACATTTGACCTACCATGGACTACATGAAATTGAAATAAAAGTGTGCTACAGGGTGGAGAGGAATACTGTAGAATAAATAGTAGACATTTTCTGTCCTCACCTGAGGTCCTGTGGGAATCATGCAGAACCCATTCCAGTGGTAACTCAGATAAGTGTAGGATTACATATACTAGCCTCAAGAACTTTTCAGCAATCTAAGGGAAAAACAGTGGGGATTTCACATGCATCTGTCTCAAGAATACTCCACCAGTTCCTCAGTGCAATGGTGCAACATATGGGGAGCATATAGGGTTTCCATGCACTCCAGAGGGGAGGGCTGCAGCCATGCAAAATGTTTTTTGCCATAGCACATTTTCCTGAGGTACTGTGGGTGGTAGACAGCAGCCATACTGAAATAAAAGCCATGCCTGGTTAACTAGGAAGGAGGTAGGTAAACTAAAAATGTCATCACTCTGTCAACTGTCAGGTGGTCTGTAATGCACAAGGCATCATCTATTATGTGTGTGCAAGGCACCTGGGCAGTTTCCATGGCTCACATCTACAGCACACCTGTGACCTGTAGGTTTTCAAGGGGTAACTTTCCACAAGCACATCTAGTGGGAGATGCAGAATATGCACTAGAACCTTGACTCATGATTCCCATGAGAAACTGACACAACCCAACTGAACAAGGTTACTAGCATGAATAGGCACAAACCTGAAATACCATAGAGTGTGTGAGCTGCTTACTTTATGCTTCCACTGTCTAGGTACATCCTGAGGAGTCCTGTAATATGCCTCTGCTATGTCTGCCAAAAATACTATCTGTGCCATCCTATATAAACTTTTATTCAGAAAATGATTGTAGCAGGATACCCTGGGACAGGATCACAGTTCCCAGCAAGACATGCAGGGGCAGTAGACACAGATGAGGGGTCAGATGTGGAACCTGCAGCTGGGGGTTGTCATGACAAATGGAGACAGGTGTTATATCCTATGGCACTGGCTAAGAGCCAGCAAACAGCACACAAACTCATCACTTAATAAAAAATGAGCTGAGCACATACAAACTGTAACATTGGTGCATATAAGCATACCAGTCTTCACTTATGTATATAACAGATGGCTACTGGGAGCATCAGACATAGACAGCCTCAGGCCACCTCATTCTCAACAGCAGTAACAACATCACTCACATGAGTCATGGACCTGTAATAAACAGATAATGCTTAGCTATGTTTATGTACTGTACTTAAGTAAAATCCTACTATGATCATCTATACAAGAAGGCCATAAATACTATCTATGACTGATATATGGAACAAATACAGACCAAATTAACTATGCAGGTATTAAATGTAAGACAAATATTTGCTTACATATGTATTGTGTTTCCGCCCTGTACATCAAGCATCAACAGCACTGTGTCATGCAAACCCACAGGAGTTAGTGCAATCTCACCATCATATGCACATGTAGATGATCGTGCATATCTATAGAACCTTGTGGCTACAAATAAAAAGAGAATTAGTTAGGGCACAACAGAAAAGTTGCAATTCAACAGTATAAAGAAGTTGTTTCCCGAAAACATACATAGCCAGCAAATTAGTGTGCATGAGACATAAGCAACCAAAGTCATGAACCCCAGCAGGGGTCAGGGCAATCTCAGCATATTTGCAAAGTGGGCTAAATTGAACAAGCTATACTACATAAGTAATACTTATGCATTACTATTACTATTATCATTATGTGCTACTACTGAAACTGCTATGACTACAACTATGACGATTACAATTAATAAAATTATTGATGTTAAATTGACTAAACAAAATTGAAAATTATTACATATCTTGATAAAACATGCATTTGATTAAACAAGCATTAGCTTGTCACCCTGTGGATAAGACATAGCCGACTCTAAATCACAGAATTGTGCAAAGGGCCATGCATAGTCATCATCACTTGCAGACTGTGTGTGTTTGTCTGTGGGGGGTGAGGGACTACAAGAGGCAAGCCTGACACCAAAGATATGTGTGTGTATGTGAAAAATGAGATCAGAGCAAGTATAGCTTCATAGTTTAAAAGATAGGTACTAGGCTATTGGCCTTAGGGCCTATATAAGCCTAGACAAAAAGGTATCCTGGCTTTGCCACCCAAGAAAATTATTTTCCTGTGCCCCTGTTGAGCAGAGCCACAGAGGTGATCCCCAGGGAGAATTTTCTATTTCCAATCCAATCATCAAGATTTTTCTTGACGAGTGCTAATGAGGAGCTTTGTTTGATATAGATTGGTAGTTTGTTCCAGAGTATGGGAAGTCTCTGGGACAGGAATCTGTCCCTCCACCATGTTCTGTTTATTGTGGTGACATGGTTTAGGTCCCTATAGCGTGCAGCTCAGACGGATTGGGATTTCTTTTAGTGGAGCATGCCCAACAGCTCTGGATTTGACATAGCCTTGTATGTTAGGCAGAGATCGGCTCTAAGTAGGCGATATGCGATGGAGTAAACCTGGAGTTCTTTGAGACGGTCTGCATAGGGCATCTGTTTGAGGCTGGTAATCTTCTTTGTGAGGTATTTCTGTTGCCTTTCCAGTTGTTGTAGATGTCTTCTGAGGTACATACCAAAAGGGGTGTTGTACTCTATAATGGGTCTAATGAGTGACGAGTAGAGTGGAACAATGACCTCTTTTTTCCTGGATGAGAAACCTTTTGTGATGAGGTGTGCCATGTAGAAGGATTTCCTGACTATTGTCACAATGTGATTATCAAAAGAGAGACTACTGTCCACCTGTGTCCCAAGATCTCTTATCACACTTTATGTATTAAGTATCCTACCACCTATGTGGTAGCTCATGGGTACAGAGTTTTTATCAAAGGGGATGACAATGCACTTTTTGGCACTGAGCTTGAGGCCATGGCTTTGACACCCGGCATCTGTCTCAGTGAGGCCCTTTTGCAGGATGTCCACATCGCTAGGAGTTTCTATTATGGCTCCTAGTTTGCAGTCATCTGCGAACTTCATTAGCCAAAGACCTTCTGTGTTAGCCTGTACTTCAGAAAAGTAGATACCAAACAGGAGAGGACCCAGGACTGAACCCTGTGGTACTCTACTTGTCACTGGTCTGAAGTCAGATTTGGAGTCTGCTACTCTCACAGTGTGAGTTCTGTCAGTGAGCCAGTTGGCAACCCGTCTTGTGACATAGGGATTAATACCTAGTTTAGTGAGTTTATTTATAATTCCAGAGTGGGAGATGGTGTCAAAAGTCTTGGAGAGATCTAGATAAGCTGTGTGAACCACCTTACCCTCGTCTATGGCTTTGGTGACTGCTTCAAAGAAGTTTATCAGGTTTAGGAGACATGATCTGCCTTTTACAAACCCAAACTGGGTGGGGTCCAGAGTTTGGAGATTGCCAATGTCTTTGTTTATAAGTTACATGATGGTACTTTCCATGGCCTTGCAGACCAGGGTTGTTAGGGTAATGGGGCGGTAGTTCGCAGGGTCCGTGGTGGCTCCCCCTTTGTGGAGTGGGATAACCATCGCTGTGCACAATTCAGTGGGCAAAAAGCCTGAGGTGAGGCTATGACTGAACATGGTGCCAGTTCATTCTATAGTTTATGTAGAACAGAGCCTGGGATGTTGTCAGGTCCCATGGATGCTGTGTTCTTGGCTTTGGAGAGTGGTTTTTACCTGTGCAGCCGAGATTACAGGAACTTTGCATTCTTCTGGTATAGAGATGGGCCCTTCAGATGGTGAGAAGGGGGTAAAGATAGCACTGAACCTATCTGCCAGGATGTTGACAATATCATTGGGTTCTGTATATTTAGTGCTATTGTGCTGTACCTCAGAGCAGATCTGAGTGTTGCCATTGAGATTCTTGACATAGCAAAAGAACGCTTTGTGGTTGTTTTTAGAATCAGTGGCAATTTTGTTTTCATAACTAGCTTTGGAGGATTTTATGAGGGATCTCAGCCTCTTACTGAGGCTGACCAGGGAGTTCCTCCAATCATGGGATTTTACTCTTTGTTGCAACAGTTTCTTTCTTCTGTTGTAGAGTTTGTTTATGGCAGTGGACCACCAGATTGGCTTCCTTTTTTTGGAGGATAGCATCTTGGTTCTGTTAGGGATAGTATGATCCATGCACTCGTGTAAGTGCTTATAAAGTGCATTTGTGTAGGATTCAGCAGTCGTACCTCTATTGACCATCTGCATAGGTGTCGTAAAGTTTGCCACTTCTGTCTTAAGCAGCATGAAGTTGGCTTTGGAGAAATTTTTTATGGTGGTTTCCCTAATGGGAAAAGAGGCCGGGATGTGGATGTCTAGAGTGATTAGCTTGTGGTCGGATCTGACCAAAGAGGAATTGACCTCTGGTGTGGAACACCGGTCGCCCATGTTGGTAATGACCAGGTCTAGGATATTGCTGCCCTGTGGATAAGTTCATCCAAGGTGCTGGAATTTATGAATTCCAGAAAACGTTGAGCAAAAGAGTTGGTACATGTGTAGTTTTCTCAGTTAATGGTGGGGTAGTTGAAATCACCCATTATTAGGGTGTTGGGATATACCCTAATATTTTCCAATGTATCAAAAAATGAGGAGTGGGAATCCTGGGGCATGGTGGGAGATCTGTAACAAGTTACAATTTGGATTGTGGTCTTGCCCAGCATTAGTTGCACTTGGATAATCTTGGATGCATTATGCTGAGCAACTAGTCTGGAGGTGTGGATATCCTTAATGAATATGGACACACCTCTGCCTTTAGTGTTTCAGTCCAGGTTAGGTGGCCAAAAGTTGTGGTATGAATTATAGCCTATTAATGAAGGGGTGCTCTCTGGAGTCTTGAACCAGGTCTCTGTTATTGCACAGATGTCGATGTTCTCCATTTTAAGGAGTGCCTCAAGTGAATGCACTTTGAGGTTTAGAGTAGCATTACCCTCAGATTGTTCTTGCATGTACCTGTTATGTTGGTGAATTTATCATTTGAACCTTGTTTAAAAAAGACACTATAGGGGTAGCAAGAGCCTTAGCCAGTATCCGGAATCCCAAGGTCGACAAGTGCACGCCATCTCTGGCAAAGTATCATGGTCTGTCGATCATGTCATCCCAGGCAGACAGATACTGGATCCCTTTAGAATGACACCAGAAGCATAGCCAATTGTTGAAGTCAGTCAATTTGTCCTTCTACTGTGGTATAATTCTGGGTGATGGCAGGATGCTACTCAGGGCTAGGGTTATACCTACCTGGGCTACAAGATCGGAGAACTCCTCCATGTCTCTTTTCATGTAGTCCAGGGAGGTACATCTCAGGTCATTCACTCCAACATGGACAATGACAGAGTTATATTTGTACTTGTTGTGGAGTGACCTGAGTGCATGCATTATGTGGCGGATCCTGGTACCTGACAGGCAGCTGATAGTAACTTTCTCCTTGTTTAGCCTGTTGAGTGGAACATCAGTGTGCCTGACTATTGAGTCATCTATGTCTAAAGTCTTGGGTACGTTGTTATGCCTTATGGACTGCGGTTGAGTGGCACACTGAGTTTGTGGGCTATGTGTCATTTGGGTTGTGTTGGGGAGGTGGAGTTTGCTTATGTTTCTGCTTTGGAGGTCTCTGTTGCTTGAGCAGATTTTTATTGAGAGCCTCCACGAATGTAGGTGTGTGTTTTGTGTTTCTATGTGTGTGTTTTAGTGGTGTAGGTTTTGAGGGAATATGTGATGAGTGTGGTGTGGTGCAAGTGTTTACCTTCTCCTCTTGACTGTCTAGTGCAGTCTTGGGTGAAGAGAGCTTTGCTTCTATTATGGAGAAAGAAGAAGTAACATGGTACAGGAGATGCAGAAACAGAAATTTAACAGTAAGAAGACAGTAAGAAGAATATTGCAAGCTAACAAAGGTCAAAGAAAGTTGGAGAAGAAGAGGCTAAAAGAAAATTTAAAGATGGTATTGGAGAAGGAAATAGAGAAATAATAGGTGCCAAGAGCAGTAAGACAGTAAGTGTATAGGAGATGGCAAGGAAGAAGGAGTATGGGAAAAAAAGAGGAAGGAGACAGTGTAAGAGAAAGAATATAGAAAGGGGAAAATAAATCAGTTTATTCTGGGAAAAAGGAAGTACAGAGGCAGGAATTGAGAAGGTATTTTTTCAGTGACTTGTAGGTGTTGAACTAATCTCCATAGGAATCTTGTTCCAGGTTTTGGCTACTATTCAATAGTATAAACTATGTCCTATTTTTTATATTTATGGGTTTCAAGAAGTTGCTTCTTAGATGAGTGAAGTAGGATGTTAGGAAGATACTGTTTGAGAATGTTACTGATAGATGGACAATGGAAAAGATTACATATTTTGTGGTCAAGTAGAAGTTGAGTGTACTCTTGGTAATTGGGCAACTCAAGCCAGTTTTATGTTTTCAGAGCACAGCACTGATGACTTTTGTATGACTGATTGGTTGCAAATCTAACTATTTTGTTATAACATAGTTCTAGTTTTGGAATGAAGAAGATTTGAATAAAGGTAAGAATTGGTGAGGCATACAGAAAAGAAGAATTGTGTTTGCCAGTGTGACTCTGGAGGGGTTGGTGAGGTATTGTTTTGATCTGTAGAGGATACAGAGAATTTGATGTTTTTTTATACAATTTTGTATATGAAGATCAGATTTCAAATTGGTCACTTCTGAAACGTAGTAACCTGGTGTAAGATGTGACTTCTATATCTGTGTGCTTAAGATAAGTTATTTTGAAGCTGCTTTTGAGAGGTATTAGAAATTTGGGGAGAAATAGTAGTAGCCTGGTTTTATTGGGATTTAGGAGCAGTTGCTTTTCACAGAGTTAGTGTTCAATGGGGTTGAAAGTCTTTTGAGTAATGGAGTATATAGGGGAAAACTGTTTGGTGAGCAGATGAGTGTGGAGTTGTCAGCATAATGGATGAGGGAAGCCTGTTGGAAGGAAGTTGTTAATAAATATGTTAAATAGAAGAGGTCCAAGGACAGAGCCTTGGAACACACCAGTCGTAACTGTAGGGAAAGAAGAGCATGTAGAGAGTTATTTTGCAAATGGTTGCTGACAGACAGACCAAGTACAGACATTTTAAAGAGTAATTTGGAGTGAGAATCTGCATCAAAGTTTTTGTAGAGATCTAAAAACAAGAAAGACACCAAATTATTATTATCACTAGCTTTGAAGATTTTAGCTAAGAAGACAACCAGGGAAGTTGTTCTGCATGTTATGGACAAAAAACATGCTGGGTAGAGGTTAGCAGATTTTCTTGAAGAGGGTATTGTAATATCTGCTGATGTATGCACTTTCCTAGAATTTTAGAGAGAGGGGATAAGACAGTGATAGGCCTAAATGTTCTTATTTCAAAGGAGTCATCACTTTTGTGAAGAGGTATGATGCAAAATGTTCTTGAGAGATGGAGACACTAATCAAAATGGAGACCAGATAAGCAATGGAAGTAGCTGCAAGCTTTAGATATTCCATAGGTAGCATGTATACTGAGTATAAACAGGACTGAGCTTACTGAATAAGTGTTTTATATGTGAGGTAGAGACCGTTTTTAAGGAGAAAAGAGCTTTACTGGAAGTGGAAACCTCATTAGAGCTGTTGTTGGTTTGCATGGGATTTCATGTTAGGATGGCAAGAAAGTCTATAAAATGGATGTTATATTTATTATCAGTTTCTATGGGAGAGCTATCCAGGCAGGGGGTTGGGGGGCTATAGGAATTCCAGGGTGTAAGATTTTGTTGATAGTGGACCAACATTTCTTTTTTTAATATTGTTTTTTTACCAGCAATGACTTGAGGTTTAGCAAGGTTACAGAGATGCTTACAGTTTTCAAGATGGGCAAGAGATTTGGTTCTTTGCCAGTTTCACCAAGCCTTGTCTCTTTTATGCGTTAGTGTGCAACTAGTGTGTGATATCCAGATAGCTTTGGGTAGGTTTAACATATTTTCTTCTGATGGATGCATTACTATTTAGGGCATTGAGAAACAGTGAATTGAATTTAAGTACAACATTGTCCAGGGAATGTCTACAGACTGGATCAGTTAAGAGATTGAAGAACATTGTTGAAAAAGTCTGGTTTCCTTAAGAAGTTGATCTTTGAATATGTGGTTCCTTAATCTCTGAACATAGATGAAAATAATGGTATTTGAATGAATCTGGGAGGATTCTGGGAGAACTGTTTTTAAGGATTTGAATATAAGATCCAGCCTAGAATGGAGCCAGAATTTAAGCTTTTGTTGGGGTGAGTATGTGAGGTGATAAGTTGTGTAAATCCATATCTCAGCTGATGGTATTTGAGGGATGGTCAGTTTAAAGATGCTGACAGTCAGTGTTGACATCACAAAGGATTTCAGTTTCATAGGATATGGAATTTGATAACAAGTTAAGGATGCCTTCTAGGATATGTATATGCTTACCCTGAGGGATATACTGGGCAATGATACATAGATTTTTATGACTGTTTAGCTTCAGGTTAGAAATTAATATCTCTGCAGAGGGAAATGTAGACGGGACAAAGCATGAGGGAGATAGAGAGCAAGGTTGCTTGAAAATAGGATGGCTGCACGACCATTTTTTTTGTATAGTTTATCCGTTTATATAATATTACAGTCTGCAGGAGAACTTCAGAGTCTTTGATGTATGGCTTAAGCCAGGTTTTGATGAGGTTGACTATGTCAGTCGAGTAAAGAGAGATTCAGGAGTGTAATTCTGTTACATGTTCACTATACCTTATGTGTTGATGGAGGAGAGTTTTAGGTTTCTTCGGGATACATATAGGAGAGGTAAGGGGGTATGATCAGAGGTGTGGCTTGGATTAGGGTGTTCATCATCACATAGAGAAATAATTTGGTAATGCAGGTTAAGTCAAAGGGTATGATGGAATGCTCCTATTGAGCTTATATTTAAGTTTGAAAGAGTAGGTGGTGAAGTTGTCATATTTATATATGTAAAGAAGGTAGTGTGATAAGTTAAATAAGTTGGATGCAGTTTTGTCCAAGAAGGGATGGCCAATAATCTGTGTAGAATAGGCAAGAGCAGGAGATTTTAGTGTTGGTGAGATAGGTGTTATATAACATGTGAGGTGTGGCATTAAAAGCAGTAGAGGGATAATTACATATATAAGCAACATGTTTATTGGAGGTCATGAAAATTATTAATAGTTATTTTTGGAAGTTGAAAAGTATGTGATAAATTGAGGAATATGGAAATACAAAGTTAATTAAATAACAGAAAGTGATTGCAAGATAGGTACTGAAGTATACGAAGTGTGTGTAAGGAAAGGGATGGCTAAACAACTGGAGTGGAAAGGAGACATCTATACAGGAATAGAAGGGTTTTATTTAGGTGTGTTGTTGTGTCTTTCGGCTTTTCCCGGTTAGGGGTCGCCACAGCGGAACTCCGGTCCGCTAATGATTGGCAGTTGATTTTTACGTGCTGAGTTGCCGGCCCTAACGCACAACCTTCAACGAAGGTATGCCCATTCATGCATGTCTCCCCAGAAAACGCTCTAGCTGAGAATTGAACAGGACAACGTCTTGCTGTGAGGTGACAACGCTACCACAGCACCACCACTGCGGATACATGTAGTTGTATAGCGGGTGGGTTGCAATTGTGGCAGGGTAAAGGAATAGAGTAAGTGGGACAGACATGAGCCTAGTGTGTTTCTGAGGATCAGAAAAAATAGTTTCATCGACAAACTGCTGGGTAAATGTGTTGCAATGTAATTATAGAGAAGAAGTAACAGAACAACCAGCAGCTATAAATGCCTTGAGTACACTTTTGTGAGATTTCACTGTGGAAAGGAAAAAAGTTGGATGCACGACTGATAGGGGATATGACTAGTAGTTTGGATTGTTAGTATGGGTCAGTCTTCACTGAATGGAACAATACCAGTGGGCATAAATGCTTACTTTTTCTCAAATGAGGACAATCTGCTCATGGATTAAAAAATCATACATATCAAAATATCATGCCTTCTCTGAGTATCTCTATTGACAATCCTTATGTGCTTCTTCACCCTGATGTAAAGTAGGGGAAATTCTGCCCACACTGCATCTAGGGTAAACACACCTACCCTGATCAAGTGTTTTCCTATCAGCCTGCCCATTCTCTGATGGGTCTGTGTCATGCATATGCATAGGCATAATGACTGTGTCCAGGCTGTGGGGTAGGGATGTGGCAGCCGCATCCTCCATGTCAGACACACCATCTGTAATTCCAAACTATACCTGTTCCTTGCAGCCATCCTCATCAGAGGCTAACAATCCTCCAACATCAGGTGTAAGAGCACCATGATGCTGATGTCAGCCTCACTTGTGATTACAACAAACAAACAAAAAAAAAACAGAAGAAATACAAAGATAATGACAATATACCACCTACACCTGGATAAAGCAAAAAGATGCATGAAAATGCGAAAGTAGAAAAAGTAGCATTGATCACTGAAATCCCTGCACCCAGTGACTACAGTGTCGTGTGTACAGACACAAAGTCATAAAATATCAGGATTTGTAGGCAGAAACAAGAGCAATGTGAAAGAAAGATACCCAGACAGTTCCAATAGTAGTA
>NC_056725.1:993363546-993411046 GCF_019279795.1 Protopterus annectens
GATTGAAGATCAGAGCCCCACGTTTTGCTTATATCATGTAGATTAAATCATTGAGCATGTTGAATATGTTACTTTGGTATCAGCTCATTATCATTCATGCATCACCCCCATCTGCTTGACATGCTAAAAAGGTAAACATGGTGTTAGTACCTACACAATGTGAACATGCCTGAGCAGTCCAAGAGCAAGTATTAAGTCCTTTTTCTAGGTAATGTCTTGCAAGTGTGACTCAATAGCAGTTCTGCTCATGCAATTAGTTGGTTAACACTACTCTTAAAGAGGGTGCGTCAAAGAGAGAACAATCTTACTCAGAAGGTTTCAGTTGCATTTACTGACCTAGGAATGAATCCTGATATATACTTTAGTTAACATTTTGTAAGAAGACTATGTGCCTATGATTAGAAAGTAACCGTAACTCATAACATATATACAATGTAGAAATACCGAAATAAATGCATTATACTCAATGCAAAATGTAATGCATTCCTGCTACAAAGGGATTACAGTGAACTACTGCACAAAAATGGAAATCAGACACTCTTCTCTTATAGATCTTTTTAACATCTCATGCTATATTATCTTTACTTCTGCAAGGACCACATTCACACAAAGTTGTACTAGGACAAGACAAATGGCATCTGTGTAACAATATATGTATACTGCAGTCTAAATGTAAATTATAGAAATACAATGCTGAGCACATTTGCTTGACTCACTCTAACTTTGTAAATGGTTAGGTGGCAAAGACTGTTTGTCATATTAATCTTGCATGGCAATGTCATAGTTGCAAGGTTCAAATCCAAAGATGGTGACATCTATGTGAAAATAAGGATCTTTACTGTCAGAACTTACTTGTATAAGGCCACAATATTAATAAATCATCATGCTTATTTAAGATTAGATATTTTTGGCTTCATTCATTACGCAACAGTTAGCATTCACATTACTGCACATCAGTGATCATCTTCACGGAATGATAGTTCACTTCCTATGGCAAAAATTCAAAATTTGATTTTGCATGCAGAGAGAATTAGTTATCAGTCATTCAAATGAGACTGGTGACAGAGTGCCTTAGTCAGTACTTTGGACAGTACAGAATGTAGCAAATACATTTCTTATGTGACTTTCTCAATGGTTCAACATGTTAATTAAGTTCTAAAAAACAGCACAAGAAGTGCAAGGTTTGACTCCATATTAGGCATAGTTTACCTTTATGGGCTATAATACATACACATTTTTTTATTTTTCTGTTCATAAAGCCAAACTACACATGCAATGAAAAAAGTGACTGCTGCAACATAATTGTGTATAATGGCTGCTAAGCAAGATAAATGTGATCTGTGCCACTTACTTTGCTTATGTTACTGTTTATAGTAAAAACATACTTCCATGTGCATGAGGTAAAAAGGTACATGTGCAAAACTATGAGGCAGTAAAAATAGCTAGATAATGAATTAGGGAAATATGAAGAGCAAGAAACACAACTTTAAAAATGTTTATAGCTATGGCATCCCTGGAATATATTTTTCATTATCCCAAGTATAAATTCTAATGAGATGTGTGTGTAGAACATCACATCCTGTAAACTCTGTATGGCTCTCTCCTCAATATTTGTCATAAGGTAAATTCATCATGGTGTAGATGAAAACAACAGGCCATCAAAGTCAACAGTTATAAAAGTGTAGGGACGGAATTGAATAATTTATGTAATGTTGCTTAGGTTATATAATATATAGCAATAAATGTGAAGAATAACGTTTGTAAACATGAACTTATTAATACAGTTTGATTACTTTTATATAAATGTAAATTTGCCTATGCCGCAAGTGTTAATTCAATAAAGGTGTTTAAAAAAACAGTTATAAAAGTGTTTATTACTGTTTGTGTGGCACTTGGCACATAGCACTGGCAGTATGCAGACATGACTGTAGAAAGGGTGCTTCATGTCTTAGGGCAAAAACTCACAGTAATTGATTGTGATAGAATGAACGTAATTTCAGTGACTTCTATTACTTGTGTATGGTTTATTCGTTTATTGCAGACAAGATATGAGGAGATCATTGTAATGCAGTCTATCTACCTCATAATGTTAATGTCTGGGGCATTGACAGACATTACTTTTTCAAGTCTGTTCCAATAAAATTTGCAGAGCAGTATTAATAAGTGCATTCTATATGTTTTTTATGTATGGCTTGTAGTTACCTTGCACAATGTACACACATTACAAAGACTCACCAATGACCACAAGACTTTCATACAGTTGTCTTGAACTAAACTGCCAGGAATGCATGGCTGGCACTACACTGTTTGCCATCTCTGACTATCATCCATCACCTAACTGCTCAATGCATGATAATGTGACACACATACATGTCATTCACAACACAACAATTGATGTGAATCATGGGATGCATGAGTTATTGCTATAGTATGTTGTGAGTTGTGATCAACACATTAACATTTTGTCTGTTTGTTACACCACATTACCCATTCACTCAAACATATGTTATATAAAGTATATCTATCTGCATTTGATACTAGTAATAAGACTTCTCATGTGGCATCAGTGGTTAATCTAATGTTTTATAGAATGTGAACTTAGATAGAAAGGTGTTCAAATCCAGAAAATGCAACTTGTATGAGTGTGTTAGCATGCTGTGATGAAGGTATTGTGAATGCTCAATTCATTAGATATTTTTTTTTTACAATATGATCTTACAATGCCTTCACAGGTGCACTTTGTCATGCTGTATTAACTGAGTGTCTGTATGTGGCAGTAGTGGATAGTGCACATATAATACAATACCTATATAGGTACAAATGATTTATACTCCAGTTAAATAAAATAATTTGAAACAGTGCATCCACCAGTTGTCATTAGATAATACTGACATTAGGTACACTTGTGTTTTGATGACTTCTCCTAGGAGGTAACTCCTTTTACACATTTAATCATGTACTTAGGCATATACTAAAATGCATATACACACAACTTGTACTGTCCCCAGTGTCTACCACTTCTTCCAGCATTCTAAATTTTTCATGACCTGTCCCCAGTCTTCTATGTACATACATCTCATCCATTATATTTACAAATCTGTAACAATGTGTTGCAGCATAATTTTCTATTTAGTTTCTGTACATCATGATAGTTCTGTTTCTGTGGCATATTCTTGTTGATTGTACAGCATACTGATTTAGGTATGTGTACTCTGTCTCACTTCCTACCCTTCACAATACATAAATTACTGTCATACCTGCTATTGTATCCACTATCTGTATTTGCCTGGGCATTATGTCCAGGTGTTCCTTAATTTTTTTAGTTTGTCCACAAATGTATGCATGTATGTATGCATATGGTTTCCTATTGCCCATATACTGGCACTTTGGTACATATAAGGCATGGGAATTTGTAAACCTGTTATCTATACATCTGTTAAAATAAAACATTTTTTCCTTCTGAATGTTTACTACCTGCGTTTTCTTTCTTAATATACGTGACAATATCAGTGAAGTTCCCACATGTCCACTACTGCACTCACCTGAAGGTACAACTGTACCAAACTTCCTTGTACAATTGTTTTGTTAGGCTTCCCCTTGATTTTTTTGCATTCCAAATAGATCTATTTGTGTTTGTGTCATGAGTGTGCACACACTTACTGATCTCAGATTTGTGTGCACTCTTTTGTTTATGGAATATCTCTGCAGAACTTGTTACTGTCTTCATGCATGGAGCATTTATTGTCAGAATTGTCAGAACAATATCATTTTAAAATATCAAAAAGTATCATAGTAAAAATCCATCAAGAAAAATTAATTAATGGATCAGGTTGTTGTTGTGTCTTTTGGCTTTTCCCGGTTAGGGGTCGCCACAGCGGAACTCCGGTCCGCTAATGATTGGTAGTTGATTTTTACGTGCCGAGTTACCAGCCCTGAAGCACGAACTTCAACAAAGGTACGCCCATTCACGCATGTCTTCATGCAGAAGACGCTCTAGCTGAGAATCGAACCGGACAGCGTCTTACTCTGAGACGACAACGCTACCGCAGCAAAGAAGGTATAATTCCAAATTTTGATCTGCACTGTGTTCCCTGCAGCAATTTTCTTGATTATTAAAAATTTCATGTGAGCAAATACATATGTCACAACTAATACACAACAGGGTTTGTGAAGTGTGAAAAGTGCTAAGTACTATAACAATGCTCTAGAGATTATTTCCCTCTTTTTAGCTAAACAGCTAAATGTTTCCTGATATACACATACAAAAAGACACACAGATGCAGCGTGTGCATGACTGACTGAGGAGAGATAGACATGCATGTATGAGTGCACACACACACACACACACACACACACACACACACACACACACACACACATGAAGAATAAGCTGGCCAATGTTTCATATTGTTTTACTCTTTCATTGAAATGTGTTTTCTGCTTTTCTGCAATCTAAACCATTGTTTTTATGTTTTATGTGTCTGTCACAGTCCCTACTCTGGGCCAGTAATCAAGAAGCCTTTATCCTCACCACTGACACCAGTGATGGACAGCCACTAGGAATAAAAATGGATGCACACTGTGTTTTCAGATGCAGATATCTGCAAAAAAACACAATTTCCCTTAAGGGCAGGTACACCCTCCAAATCCTGAGGTTGGAATTCTCTCTCTCTCTTTCTTCAGACCTCAAACAAGACTCCACACTGACCACTTTGCAGCACTGTTCCAAGTAGCTGACACACACGCACACACACACACACACACACACACACACACACACACACACTTGGATATTTGATTTTCAGACAGACACACACATACCTGGGAAAAGCTGGCACATATTTACCAGCTGTGCCCCTTCTGCCCAGACTATAAGGGAATTACATTGTCACCAGTCAGCTACTCTAAGCCTCTTACAAGGGTACCCAGCTATACTGAGTATAATTAATACTGATACAAATGGTTGAGTTTGACCAATGCAGCAAGGCTCCCAGGAGCAGCCATGTGCCAGTAAAATATGCATAAGTACTCTTAAGGAATTAAAAGTATTATCTAAAGGACCAGCTACAATGAAGGGTATATAAATGTTTAATAATAAATAATAAAATAGAAAACATGAGAATACTGAATATCTAGTTACAAATGTAAAGAAAGTAGACTGTTTTCTGTGCTAACATGCCTTGCTAAAGTTTTTCTACATAATTTCAGATTGATCTGTGTATTGTATGCTAGCGTGACTAGCCATGGTATTGTAAATAAGTTATTACATATTGATTTATATTCTGCTTATACAGAATGTTTTAAAGACTTGAACAGTGTCCTTTTACATTTCTAACTGTGCATGTTTCTTAAGAAAGCCTTTAAAGGCAAACTATCTCAGATTCAGCTAATCTGCAGATGATGTCATTGGAATGTTGACAGATGCTATGCATTACTGTCAGAAGCTGAAAGGAAGGAAATTTAGTAAACAGCTGTTGGTTGTTTTTGAAAATATGAAATTAAATTAGAACTGGGGCTAGTCTATAAAAGAGCATGCTGAAGACAGGTAACAATCAGTTGTCAGTTACAGCCAGTTAACAGCCAGTTGTGAGTTGTTCACTGATATACTGTGCAGTGGATAGCCAAAATGACTCACCAATAAATGTAAGCCTCCCTTATCTCTGTTGTAATAATTTAGTTTAAATCAGGGACAGTGTTCTTTAGTCAGATAGGAAAATTGTAACTAGAGGTTTTTCTGAATATTGTATTTCTATCCTACAGTATTGATTTCATTTTCCTGGTGTATGAGTTCTGTTTGTTTTTTGGAAATTATTGCTTTATATTTTTAATAATTGTATTATTAAATATTTTTATTAATTTACATTGTGGCTGGTCAATCAATGTTTTCTTTAGTAATTGGAGAGTGCTTATACTTGTCTTGCTAACTTCCTGGGCCACTCTGAAAGCCTGGCTGCTTAGGTAATATGCTATTATTTGTTTTACTATCTAATTTTCATAATTGTACACCCTTCTAAAAGATGCTCTGACTGGTGGCAGCATTAACTGTACTATTTTGGGGAAGGGACACAGCTGGAAATCTGTGTCAGGCTTTCCCAGAAGTGTTTGGATGAGTGAGATTTAATCTATAAGTGTGAGTGTACCAAAGGTCTTAAACTGGGACACATTGCACTGGCGTGTAGCAAGGAGTTACATTAAGGGTGGACAAAAGTATACAGTCCAGTCCTAGGTTACAGAGCATGTCTCTGTTGTGCTGATAGTGGAAAATTGTGAAATATTACTCCTGTTTAAGTGACAGTCTCTCATTGGAGTCAGTAGTGAGAATTTAAGCTCCTTAGTTACTGGCCCAGGATAGTGGGGAATGTCACATTATTTGGTAGCAATTCAGTGGGATATTAATGGGACGTCACAACAATAAACACCAGGGTCTCAATCATAGGACATATACAAAATAACACTATTGCATAGATTCACATAGATGCAGAAAAACAATACTTAACTAATCTCACTATATTTTCCTGACTGACTAAAGAATTATTGTTCCCTAATTAAGTTACTTACTACAGTAAGGCAAGATGATGAGTCTTGAATTGTTTACTACAGCAAGGCAAGAGGAGATGTGAGATTGTATGAGATATCTGTGAGAGATCTTTCCTGTCAGGTTCCAAAAAACAAAGTTCTGCTGTGAAATTTTCATCATATCTCTCACAAATATCTAAAGAATCATTTCTGTGCTGGTTGTAGAATGGCATCACATCTGGCCACCTGACTCTGGTGTAATACACACCCAGAGCTTTGCCAAGATCTGTTGCAGCATCTGAAAGCTATAAAACAATTTCAAAAGCTTCCACCCTTCCAGGGAAGCAATTAGCTCAGCCCTAAAGGCAATAGAGTAAGATTCCTAGCCTGGTTTTCCCAGACATTTTCTTCTCTAGCTGCAATCAGATCCAAAAGATAAAATCTTTATGGCCTAAACCAACCCATTTAATTTTCAAACTAATTATCAAAATTAGTTAGACTGAGAATAACCTCTTCCCTTCCAAAATTCTCTATTAAAACAAATATATTTAAACAGTTATAATAATACTGTCTGACATACATGTATATCTCTTTTCTGTTCAGCAGTACCAACTGTTGATTCATTTTTAACACAAGCAACTTTACAAATACATTTTGGCATATGTTACATAAGCACTGCCTTACTCTCCCTGGCACAGATGGCACTACCTCATATTGTCACAGTCTACTTTGTTTTTAGTCTGATTTTTGTATAGTTGGAATGTGAGAAGTATGGAGATTAAGTTTCTCCTCCCCCAACTGTTGTGCAGTCTTGAAGTTAATTATTTAAAGTTGTAGGCATGTGAAAAGTACAGGGTGGCATGCCAGCCCTAAAAAAAAAAAAACAGTGGTTCTGTTTTGTAAGAATGGGTTCCAATGAAACTTTTCTTCATATGTATGCCACAAATTCTGTGTTCATAAGTTTATAGGTTCATAGGTAGGTACTAGGCTATCGGCCCTGGGGCCTATACAAGCCCAGCCAAAAAAGTTACCCTGGGTTTTGCCACCCAAGAAAATTATTTTCCTGTGCCACTGTCGAACAGAGCCATAGAGGTGATCCCCAGGGTGAATTTCCTATTTCCCATCCAGTCATCAAGATTTTTCTTAAAGAGTGCTAATAAGGTGCTTTGTTTGATATAGATAGGTAGTTTATTCCAGAATATGGGAAGTCTCTGGGACAGGAATCTATCCCTCCAGCATGTTCTGTTTAATGTGGTGGCAAGGTTTAGGTCCCTAGAGCGTGTAGCTTGGAGGGATTGGGATTTCTTTAAGTGGAGCATGCCCAACAGCTCTGGGTTTGACATAGCTTTGTATGTTAGGCAGAGATCACCTCTGAGTAGGCGATATGTGACGGAGTAAAGCTGGAGTTTTTTGAGACGGTCTGCGTAGGGCACCTGTGTGAGGCCGGTAATCTTCTTTGTGAGGTATTTCTGCGGCCTTTCCAGTTGTTGTAGATGTCTTGTGAGGTACATACCAACAGGGGCATTGTACTCTATAATGGGTCTAATGAGTGATGAGTAGAGGGGAACAATGACCTCTTTTTTTCTGGATGAGAAACATTTTGTGATGAGGTGTGCCACGTAGAAGGATTTCCTGACTACTGTGGCGATGTGATTATCAAAGGAGAGACTATTGTCCACCTGTGTCCCAAGGTCTCTTATCACACTTTCGGTGTTAAGTATACTACCACCTATGTTGTAGTTCATGGGTACAGAGTTTTTACCAAAGGGGAATGACAATACACGTTTTGGCATTGAGCTTGAGGCCATGGCTTTGACACCAGGCATCTGTCTCAGTGAGGCCCTTTTGTAGGATGTCCACATCATTAGGAGTTTCGATTATGGCTCCTAGTTTGCAGTCATCTGCGAACTTCATTAGCCAAAGACCTTCTGTGTTAGCCTGTACTTCATAGAAGTAGATACCAAACAGGAGAGGACCCAGGACTGAACCCTGTGGTACTCCACTTGTCACTGGTCTGAAGTCGGATTTGGAGTCTGCTACTTTCACAGTGTGGGTTCTGTCAGTGAGCCAGTTGGCAACCCATCTTGTGACATAGGGATTTATACCTAGTTTAGTGAGTTTATCTATAATTCCAGAGTGGGGGATGGTGTAGAATGCCTTGGCAAGATCTAGATAGGCTGTGTGAACCACCTTACTCTTGTCTATGGCTTTGATGACTGCTTCAAAGAAGTCTATTAGGTATAGGAGACATGATCTGCCTTTTACAGACCCGAACTGGGTGGGATCCAGAGTTTGGAGATTACCAATGTCTTTGTTTATACGTTCCATGATGATACATTCCATGGCCTTGCAGACCAGGCTTGTAAGGCTAATGGGGCGGTAGTTCCCAGAGTCCGTGGTGGCTCCCCCCTTGTGGAGTGAGATAACTGTTGCTGTGCACCATTCAGCAGGCACAAAGCCTGAGGTGAGGCTATGACTGAACATGGTACTTAGGTGGGGTGCCAGTTCGTTCTGTAGTTCATGTAGAACGCAGCCTGGGATGTTGTCTGGTCCCATGGATGTTGTGTTCTTGGCTTTGGAGAGTGTGTTTTTTACTTGTGCAGCCGTGATCACGCGAACTTTGTATTCTTCCGGTATAGAGATTGGCTCTTTATGGGGTGAGAGGGGGGTAAAGTTAGCACTGAACCTATCTGCCAGGATGTTGGCAATATCAGTTGGGTCTGTATATTTAGTGCCATTGTGCTGTAACTCAGAGCAGGTCTGAGTTTTGCCATTGACATTCTTGACATAGCTATAGAATGCTTTGTGGTTGTCTTTAGAATCAGTGGCGATTTTGTTTTCATAACAAGCTTAGGAGGATTTTATCAGGGATCGCAGCTTCTTACTGAGGCTGACCAGGGAGCTCCTCCACTCGTGGGATTTTACTCTCTTTTGCAAGAGTTTCTTCCTTCTGTTGTACAGTTTGTTTATGGCAGGGGACCACCAGATTGGCTTCCTTTTTTTGGAGGATAGTGTCTTGGTTCTGTTTGGGATAGCACGATCCATGCATTCATGTAAGTGCTTATAAAGTGCAATTGTGTAGGATTCAGTAGTAGTAACTGTATTGTCCACCTGCATGGTTGTCATGAAGTTCACCACTTCTGTCTTAAGAAGCATGAAGTTGGCTTTGGAGAAATTTTTTACCATGGTTTCCTTAATGGGGGGTGGAGGCAGGATGTGGATATCTAGGGTAATTAGCTTATTTTCGCAGCAGACCAATGAGGCGTTGGATTCAGGTGTGGAACACTGGTCACTCATATTGGTAATGACTAGATCCAGGATATTGTTGCCCCTGGTGGGGGTGTGGATAAGTTCATCCAGAGCATTGGAGTTTATGAATTCCTGAAAGCGTTGAGCGAAGGAGTTGGTACATGAGTAGTTTTCCCAGTTAATGGTGGGGTAGTTGAAATCGCCCATTATTAGGGTGTTTGGTTGAACCCTAATATTTTCCAGTACATCAAGAAAAGAGGAGTGGGAATCCTGGGGCATGGTGGGTGATCTGTAGCAAGCTACAGTTTGGATTGCAGTTTTGCCCAGAGTTAGTTGCACTTGGATAACCTCGGCTGCATTATGCAAAGCAACTAGCCTGGAGGTGTGGATATCCTTAGTGAATATGAACACACCTCTGCCTTTGGTGTTCCGGTCCAGGTTACATGGCCGAAAAGTGTGGTATGAGTTATAGCCTGGTAGTGCAGCAGTGCTCTCTGGAGCCTTGAACCAGGTCTCAGTCACTGCACAGATATTGATGTTCTCCATTTTAAGGAGTGCCTCAAGTGAGTGCATTTTGAGATTTAGACTTCTAGCATTGAGTAGCATCACCCTCAGTTTTTGCTACCTGTTCCTGTTATGGTGGTGAATTTGTCATTTGAACCTTGCCTAAAAACGGCACTGTAGGGGGCGGCAAGAACCTTAGCCAGTATCCGGAATCCCAGGTGTGACAGGTGCAGGCCATCTCTGGCAAAGCATCGTGTCTGTCGACCATGTCATCCCAGGCAGATAGACACTGGATCCCTTTAGAATGGCACCAGAAGCTTCACCAATTGTTGAAGTCAATCATTTTGTCCTTGTACTGCGGCATAATTCTGGGTGATGGCAGAATGCTACTCAGGGCTAGGGTCATACCTGCCTGGGCTACAAGATCGGAGAGCTCTTCCATGTCTCTTTTCATGTAGTCCAGGGAGGTACGTCTCAGGTCGTTCACACCAACATGGACAATGACAGAATCATATTTGTACTTGTTGTGGAGTGACCTGAGTGCGTGGGTTATGTGGCGGATCCTGGCACCCGACAGGCAGCTGACAGTAACCTTCTCCTTGTTTCACCTGGTGAGTGGGACATCAGTGTGCCTGACTATAGAGTCACCTATGACTAGTGTGTTGGGTACGTTGTTTTGCCTTATTGGCTGTGGTTGAGTGGCACACTGAGTCTGCAGGCTATGTGTCATTTGGATTGTGTTGGGGGGTGGAGGTTGCTTGCATTTCTGCTTTGGTGGTCTCTGTTGCTTGAGCAGATTATTATTGAGAGCCTCCGCGAATGTTTTTGTGTTTCTATGTGTGGATTTTGGTGGTGTATATTTAGTGAGACTATGTGATGAGTGTGGTGTGGTGCAAGTGTTTACCCTCTCCTCTTGACTGTCAAGTTCAGTCTTGATTGGAGAGAGCTTTACCTCCAGTTTGGCTAGATAAGTGCATCTGTCACAGGTTGTAGTGTTGGGTGATAGGAGGAGAGGGTTGTCTGTGTACATGAGGCAATTTCTACATTGCCCCAAGATGCCCAGATTCATCAGATAGACAGGAGAGAACACTGGGAGCTGACCCTTGGACATGCCTGAATAAAAAAAAAACATTTTCCTCTAGAGAAGTGAGGAAAGTGAGTACAAGAGCTGTTTATCTCTAAGCAAGTGAGGAAAGTAAGCACCCAAACTGTTTTTCTCTAGGTAATGAGGAAGGTTGAGTGCTGCAGTAATTAGTAGGTTATTTAGTACTTACAAGTTCTGAACAAGTGCTGATCACAAATAAGCAAATTCAAGTGCTAAAAGTAAGAATCTGTATCTGGACTAAACTAGTTACAGGAAAGGGGGGAAACAAGTGCAAATGGGGCTTTTAAATCAGAAAGTTGAGAGAGATGGAAAAACTGCCCAAACGGCCAATAACTACAATTTCTGGGCCAGAACCACTCCTTATGTGGTAGATAGGTTACCTAGTGCTTACCACTCCCATTGATAAGCTAGAAGGCTTCCCTCCAACACAGAAAGCTTGGGGGGCTCAGAAGCTTACATACAGTCCTAGGTACAGTAAATCTGAATCTGGACTACACTAGTTACAGGAAAGGTTTATATTCATATATATATATATATATATATATATATATATATATATATATATATATATATATATATATGTATGCAGAAAAGTAGCTAAAACAGCAGTCAAACAATTCAAATGCAGTGCAAGCTAGCACACTTGAGTATGTAGCAATGTTAGACAAAACATTTAAAAAAATGCAATTAAATTAAAAATGACTAAAAACAATGCAGAAGGAGTCTATTAGGTAGAATGAGGTAAAGAGATGGGACTGGGGGGAGTGTCCCAGATCAAATCTACAGTGGGGGAGGGCAACTGCCAAAACCTCCAAATTTAAACAACAACACAGGAAGAATAGGGAGGGTGGGTACAGGAAAACCAACACCTTCAGCAGAGATCTGAAAAACTATACAGTAAAGCAAAAATAACAGTGCACAACTCTGAAGTCAGCCAGCAATTTTATAAAATTAGTCAAACAACAATTACCAGTACACAACTCTGAAGTCCCAGAAAAATATACTCAGCTCTGTATATCTCCAGATAGTTTGAAGTGCACTCTTTCAGGACAAAGGAAGGCTCTAGCAATGATATGCAGACTTTTTTACTAAGAGGGTCTAACTTTATGCAAGTAATCCTTGAGATAGTCAGATAACACACAGGATGTAACCATTTATACCAGCTTAAGACACAGAGAAATAGGGGGAGGGGGGAAAAACACCTTCAGCAGAGCTCTGAAAAACTATACAGTGAAGCAAAAATAATAGTGCATATCTATATTTATATCATAACTAATAAGTGTTCATATCTATATGTATGTATAAATGTTTATTTTTATGTCTATGTTTTCCCACCAATCTGTCTGTCTGTCTATCTGCATGTTTAAAATAACTATACTGTAATACTTCCAAAGGGAAAACAGAGACAGTGATGGAGACATAGACAGTAACAGTGACAGAGACAGAGCTTTGAAAGGCACTACTTGATTTAATCCTGTACAACATGTGGGACATTTTTGAAGTGATAACATTTATTTTTCACAGCTGGTAAAGTCTGCATCTACTTTGTGTGCTACAGCAAGTTTGCTGAGGCCATCATTTCAGTCTTATGCATACCATTGCTTTTGTAATATTATGCATTGTCTTGACAATAATAAAGATGCTGGCATATTTGATATGAACACAGCAGGTTGTGGGGCTTTATTTAGGATGCTTCTTTTTCCTTTTAAGTTTTCTTAGAAAGAGTTTGAGTTCTCTCTCTCTCTCTCTCTCTCTCTATATATATATATATATATGTATATATATATATATATATATATATATATATATATATATACATACACACACACACACACACACACACACACACACACACACACACACACACACACACACACACACACACACCAGTTTAGAAAGAAGAAAATTAGAGCAAGAATTGTGCAGTGCTTTCAAGGCATTTTGCAAAATTTGCTTGAAAACTGATATGCTTGATTTGTAGCAAAATGCATTTCAGCATTAGCACATGCTTATCCAATAGAAAAATAAATGAGGTTATCCTATATTCATGAACTTCTGAACTCAAGTATATTCTGAGAATCTTGCTGGCAGCTGTAGTTCTTTATGTTTGTTGCAGACATATTCTGAACCAAGATGACTTGGAATAAATGTCTTTAATAAACAAAGAGAGACAGATATGTGTTCTGAAAAAGCCATCCACTGAAAGCTATATTATTCCAAACAATGTACACTCTCACTGATATTGCATAAAAAAAAACAGAAAATGTTTACCAGCTCAGGATCCTAAAAGTGTGTCAAGATGGTAGCCTGCTATAATATTCCATTGCACATAGTGTCAAATGCAGCTAGCTCTATAAGAACTATGCCTAACCAGCTTTTCCTTATTTCCCCATTCTTCCGTGACAGTATAACGAAATATACATCACAAGTAACCAGATAGCTAGGTTAAAAAATTCTATATGCACATATGATGATATTTCTCACAAATGTTTTCATGTTATGTATAATCTGATATTTAATCTAATTTTAAACTGTAGATGTTTTTGTATTATTTTTGAATAGTGCATGATGTTATAATACTTCAGAGCTTTCCTCCACAGGACTCCACTTAAAATGGGGCTACCTAACCAGTTAGAGCATCCTGGTAATCAAATTTCAATAAATGCATAAATGAAAAACAGCCTGTTACAAGAAATGTATTAGTATTTTTAAAAGCAAAAGTACATGGGTATATTTAGCTCCATTTATGACAGTTCCAATATGTGTTAACATCGGTTTAGTATTATATAACAGTTTAAAGTAAGATAAGTCACAGGTAGAACAGAGAGCAAAACTCTGAGCTGATTCACATAGCCTAATGTACATGGTTTGGTTTCTTTCATTCCCATTTGCATACTGTGTGAGTCTAAGTTATTTATCTGGGGTGTGTGTGACGTCCGGCTATATACCACTGGACTGCCAACAATTAATGTGATGTCCAGCCAATATCTCACTGGATTGCCACTAATTAATGTAACATCCCTTACTATCCTGGGTCAGTAACTAAGGAGTTTCAGTCCTTACTACTGACTCCAATTTGAGATTGTCACTTAAACAGGAGTAATATTTCACAATTTTCCCCTAACAGCACAACAGGAACACACTCTATTTTTCTGGGACTAGACTATATACCTCTGTCCATCCCAATGTATTCATTATTACACACTCCAGAGCAAAGTATACCAGTTTAAGGACTCTGATACACTCACACTCAAAGTAAATTTAAATCTCACACATCCAAACACTTCTGGAAAAGCCTGACACAGATTTCCAGTTGTGTCCCCACCCCAAAATAATATGGTAATGCTGCCACCAATTACAGCGTCTTCATGCCCTTCTAAAGGGATGTCCAATTATGAAAATTAAATATCAAAATAAATGATTGCTATGACCAGAAGCAATCAGGCCTTTGAGGTGACCATGGGAGTATCAAACAGGTATAAGCACTCTAATTTCCAAAGAATACACTGATTTTCTACCACAATGTAAAGTAATGAAAAACATTTAATAATGAGTAAAATGATTACCAGAATGTAAATCAAAAACTTTCAATAAACACCAGAATTCTATCACCAGAGATGTAAAATTAAACTGTAGGATAGAAGTTCATCATTCTAGAAAAACTCTATCTGAATAACTAAACTTTCAGAATGTAACTAGAGAATACTTTCCCTGATTTAATCTAAAACATAACACCAAGGCAAAGGCAGGCTTACAGTTCTTGTCGAGTTCTCTTTCATGAGTGTCCACTGATTGCAACTGTTCACAAACTGCTCAGCACTTAAACTGCACAGCTTAACAGTCTCAACTATCTTATTTTAAAAAATAACAGTCAGCTGTTTGAAAAAGTAATTTTTCCTGTCAATCAGCTGTTCAAATAATCACCTAGCAACCAGGAACATTCTAATGACAGCACCTACTGTTCAGCTGATTCTCCACAGTACTTTAGAATCTCACTCTCAAAAATGCACAATTAGAAAAGTATCAAAACATTGACAGATTATTTTAACATTCTGTTCAAACAGGGAGATACTCAACATTTTTAAATGTATTTACATTTTCAGAATTAGGCATTCGGGCATACAATACAAGTTAATCTGAGAATATACACAAATCTCTTGCTAGACATGTTAACACAGATGAAAGTGTTTTCAGTTTCTTCACACACCGCCCCCTCCCCCCCTTATGACTCAAGCATAATTTTCAAGTGGGCCTTGAAAACCGACACATGAGAAAAATAGATCTACCTCTGAATATTATCCCACTCCTCTTCTGGACAATCCAGCCACATTGGCATTATTAACCCCACTGCATTTTTGTATGGTCATATCATATGCTTGCAATCCTAGGCTCCACCTCAGTAATTTGCCATTTTTCTTATTGACACTATTAAGCCATGTTAAAGGGTTATGATCTGTGAGTACAGTGAATTTTCTCCCATAAAGATAAGGCTGTAGCTTTTGCAATGTCCACACTATGGCCAAACACTCTTACTCCACAGCTGCATAAGAGTCTTCTCTACATTGGAGTCTATAGCTCAGATTAACCACTGGGTACTCTTCTCCCGTGGAAACTTGGCTGGACACAGCCACCATCCCATAATTTAAAGCATCTACCTGGATAATAAATTCTTTATTGTAATCTTGGCTGGCTAACACAGGGGTTTCTCTCAAAATCTCCTTTAGTTTTTGGAATGCCTGTTCACAGTCTGTGGTCCACATTATCTTGTCCAGTATATTCATACTAGTTAGGTCAGTAAGGGGTGCAGCTATATTTCTGTAATTGGGCACAGATTTCCTATAGTATCCCACTGTCCCTAGAAATACTCTCCCTTGTTTCTTAGTAACAGGAACCGGCCACGCTTGAATAGCTTCCACCTTGACAGGTTCTGGCCTACCTTTACTACTTCCCACTCTGTGTCCTAAGTAAGTGACCTTTGGCATACTCACTTGACACAATAGGTTTAATGGTTAATCCTGCCCTACTTAATCTATCCAAGACCTTCCTCACATGTTGGTCTGCAGATGCCTGCAGCATAGTCTTCAATGTAGAGTTTAAATTCTTCACATGGCTATTAGTCTGGGGATGGTAGGGGGGGTGATCTTTAGATGATTCACATCACAACACTTCCACAGGCAAGTCAGCAGATCTGACATGAAGCTGGCCCTTTGGTCAGTCAGTATTTCCCATGGAAAACCTACTCTGCTGAATATTCCTAGCAAATAACTTGCCACCTTTTCTACATCAATATCACTTTCAAAAAGAATATTAGGGACTTTAGCTAGAAGTGACAGATGGTAGGCTCTAGGCTCTATCAAGTGCCATACTACCTCACCTTCCAGCCCTCCCTTTGGAGTCAACTCTTTTTACAACAAACTCTTGTTCCCATATACAGACTCCCATCTACCCTGAGTCTCAGATGCTTCCTTAGCCATCTCCCTCAAGCTTTGTACTGTACGGTCCATAAGTTCAGCCTGTCTCAACTCCACATTTTTGATGCTCTCAAGCTCCCCTTCCACAGGAAGCCTAGTATCTTCCAACAGTTGTACCTCACCATCACTCTGAGTACTCTCACCTTCCTCCTCACAGTCACTATGTCCAAGGCAACATCAGTACCCCCCAGTAGCTGTGGCTCATTTTCAGACTTACTGCTACAGGATAGCTCCTTCTCTGAAATAGCCACCACACTATTCCCAGCTTCAAGTATGAGATCTGACCGGTTCTCTCCCAGACTACTGGACCTACATGCCTGTCTCCCAGCTTGACTATGTGTCGCTGCATGCACACAAGGCACTGCATCATTACAGTATTCCCTATAAGGACATCTGCAGGAATATTCTCAAACAGAAGTTCCCCTTCTACAGGAAGCTTAGTAACTTCCAGTAGCTGCACCTCACTGGGTAACACCACTCACCTCCATCCTCACAGTCACCATGTCCATGGGAACATCAGTACCTACCAGCAGCTTTATCTCACATTCAGACTTAATTCTACTAGATAGCACCTTCTCTGAAACAGCCACCATGCCAGTCCTAGCTTCAGGCATGAGTTCTTTCTGGGTCTCTCGCAGACTACTAGGCCTACATGTCTTTCTTCAAGCCTGACTGCATGTCACTTCATGTACACAAGGTACTGCATCATGAAAGTCCTTCCCTATCAGGACATCTGCAGGATTACCCTTAGACATACCTACTTGCTTGCTTCCTCTTCCACCCTCCCAGTTAAGATGAACCATAGCCAAAGGTATTTGGAATGGGATCCCTCCCAATACTCTGACTGGAGTGGGCTACCCAAGCAAGTACTGCTCTACTCTAACCACTGTAGGCCTCACAATGGTTACATCAGAAAATGTGTCCCTCTTAGCAGTTACATGTTTACCATCTACTAAGATAGGATATAAATGTCGGTGATAATTTGGCACCCCAGTGGTTTCTAAACAACCTATCACTGGCAGTTTGTCATCCACACTTACTGGCTTCCTCACCTTCCCCTGATGGACATTTGGCTGCTATGTGTCCCTTCTGGTTACACTTGAAACATCTAATCCCTAACTATTCACTTGGATTAGTCGTTTCCCCCATTACTGGTGTACTCTGTTGGAGTGGTTTAGACTTCCCCATGTGTTCCAGGCAAAGTACTGAGGGCTTGTTCCCTCGTCAAAATGTCTGTAAGTCCCTCAAATGTCGTGACCTGACACCCACTCACCCATCTGTGAAAGTAAGTACTTACATCAGCAATATAATCACGTACAGTTTCATCTGCCTTGTGTCTATGTTCACAAAATGTTTTTCTATAAGCTGCAGATATCAGTTTAAAACAATCTAGAAGACAGCTATTAACTTTAACATAATCCAAGCAATCTACATCAGACAATTTCAACATGGTCTGGACAACTTTACCATGGAGAAAGGGAGTTAGGAGCCAAACCCAGAGCTCATGGTCAACATCATATTGTCTACATACCCTCTCAAAGATATGAATAAAACTATCAAAGTCATCCCCATCCCTGAAGTAAGGAAAACTTTACTGACCTTTACAGCTTCTGGTGTCTGGTTATTTCCTTTCCCATTCCCTACATTGACCCACTTGAAGGGTAACAAGCTCCATTTCATGCTGATGCTGTCTCTCATTGCCCTCAGCTTCTAAACACTTCAGTCTCTCTTCGGTCTCCAGCCATTTAGTCTCCAGTTCATACTGACACCATTTCTCCTCAGTCTACATTTCATATTGGCACTGCTTCTCCTCAGCCTCCAGTTTATAACATTGTTGCGTCTCCCTTTCCTCAGCCTCCAGGCATCGCATTCTCTCCCCAGCCTCTAGGCAGAGTCTCTCTGCTGATTCTAGTTCAAGACATTTGGCATCCAGTTCCAATCCCCTTAACTCCAGATGGATTCTCAGGTCTGCTGTAGAAAATGTCCACTGTCCCATCTCAGCAAGCTGCACATCACCAACACCAACCTGAATATTCTCCAAATAGCTGGTCTGAGCTGTGGATGCAACCAAGGCTGAAATTACTGCTTCCTTGGTCAGGTTGGCATGCAACAATCCTCTGGCTACACATTCCTTAGCCAACTGGATCTTTATCAGCTTGCTAAAATCTTCTGGTGACATCCTTGCCTGCTATCCCTGACTATCTAACTAAAATAAATAAATAAAACTGGGGTGGATTGAAACATTGTTTACCTTGTGGTTGTCAAGACTGCACAATTTAATGATAGCTACGCTCATACTACTGCAATCCAATTAAAAATCCCAAACCTCTGGTAAAAATTAATGTGACATCTGGCCAATATCCCACTAAAATGCCACTAATTAATGTGACGTCCCTTACTATCCTGGGTCAGTAACTAAAGAGCTTCAGTCCTCACTACTGACTCCAATGTAAGACTGTCACTTAAACATGAGTAATATTTCACAATTTCCCCAAGAGCACAACAGGAACACACTCTATGTTCCTGGGACTGGACTATATACCGCTGTCCACCCCAAATGTATTCTTTATTACACACTTCAGAGGAATGTATCCCAGTTTGAGGCCTCTGATACACTCACACTCAAAGTAAATTTAAATCTCAGATATCCAAACACTTCTGGGAAAGCCTGAAACTGATCTCCAGCTTTGTCCCTTCCCCAAAATAATAAGGTAATGCTGCCACCAATCAGAGTGCCTTCATGTCATTCAAAAGGGGTGCCCAATTATGAAAATATCAGAATAAGTGATGGCTATGACCAGAAGTGATCGAGCCTTTGAAGTGACCTAGGGAGCACCAAACGGGTATAAGCAGTCTCTAATCTCTAAACTAACACACTGATTTCCAACCACAATGTAAAGTAAAGAAAAAAATATTTAGTAATAAGTAAAATGATTACAAGAATGTAAATCAATAGCTTTCAATAAGCACCACAATTCAGTCACCAGAAATATAAAATTAAACTATAGAAGTCAATAATTCTAGAAAAACTCTATCTTAAAAACTTAACTTTCCTAATCTAACTTAAAAATACTGTCCATGATTTAATCTAAAACATAACAGCAGGGCAAAAGCAGGCTTACATTGTTTGGTTAATTCCCTTTCATGGGTGTCCACTCACTTCAACTCTTTACAAACTGCTCAGCATTTGACTAACTGCACAGCTTAACAGTCTCAACTGACTTATTTTAAAAAATAACAGCTGTTTGAAAAAATAATTTTTCCTGTCAATCAGTTGATCAAATAATCACCTAGCAACCAGGAACATTCTAATGACATCACCTAGTTTTCAGCTGATTTTCCACAGTACTTTAGAATCTCCCACTCAAATATGTACAATTAGAAATGTATCAAAACACTGACAGATCATTCTGTTTAAACAGGGAAATACAACATTTTAAAACATATTTACATGTTCACAATTAGGCATGCT
The DNA here is from genome assembly GCF_019279795.1 of Protopterus annectens. Classification (NCBI taxonomy): domain Eukaryota; kingdom Metazoa; phylum Chordata; order Ceratodontiformes; family Protopteridae; genus Protopterus; species Protopterus annectens. The sequence continues at coordinate 993,383,864 of NC_056725.1, forward strand.
GGCATACAATACAAGTTAATCTGAGAATATATACAAATCTCCTGCCAGACATGCTATCACAGATGAGAATGTGTTCAGTTTCTTCACAGTGTACTTCAGGGTCAGGGGCACTTCTGTTTACTGGGCTTACGAACAAACATGGGCATAATGCCTGGCAATTAATCAAAGGAGCTATAAGATGCCTAACCATTTACACCTTTAAATAGACACTCCTTGCACACTTTACAAACACTTAATAGTGCTCACCTCCCAAACTCACTAGGACTGTACATGATAATACAATCATCAAGACTGGCCTTAAAGGTAAATAAAGTTGTACTTTGCTTGACCTATAGTGGCAAATATTTTGCATTAGGAACCTATCCTTCCAGTGACTCTTGTTTATTTGTTGATGGTAATCACTAATATGACATTTTATAGATATAGTCATTCCCCGGGATTCATGAAGCTTGAGCCATGCACCAGAGTAGCATCGGTGATCTAGCGCCAAATATGGCCACCGAGCAATTCAGGTAAGAGCTGTTTCCATGTGTACTACCAGCGTACAGCAGAGCTGCGCAGCTACCAGTGCATGTATGCTAATTACCACATGCACAGTAGTGTAGCATGCAAATGAAGGTATATAGCGATTCATGAACTGGTGCTGGCATAGCGTAAGCATGTAGAAATGTAAACCAAAAAAAAAATGGTTTACATTTTGTCAAACATAAAATCAGAGCCATGAAAGCGGAACAAATTTATATATTATAATGTTAATATATGCCAATGGCTAAATATATAGCCAATGGCATAAAACAGCATGCACAACATATAAAAAATAACATTTAATGTCATGGCCACACTAACGCAAAGTAAAACCACAGTGCATCGGTGCGCAAACAGGATCACAAGGAAAATATATTTAGATGTCATAAAACTGTAATGTAACGCAATTCATGATATCCCCATAATAGTCAATGGCACGCATGTTACACCACAACCATGGTGCAAGGGATGCTAAGGGTCTGTGACAGTGTTCCGTGCGGTAACTAAGAATTAGCAGTCAATGCCATGCAAATGAGTCAAGTAATACTGAATCACAAACACACCGCCGGCATAAGGATGTACCACACGGCGTAGCAGTACAACACTAAGGTGTGGCCTGGAGGTAAACATGACATCAAGAGAGGGGCACGCCACCATAGCTGTAAGCACATTGGATCATTGCTAATCCGTGTTGCATGTTGCTAAGCAAAGCCGCAGGATATGGGTGTGGAAGCAGCCAGAGCGTTGCTTAGCTGAGATCATACAAGGTAACCAAAAGTTCATGTGAACGTGGATGAAAACACGCACAAAACCCGGTAAATGGCTGTGCGCAGTGTGCACCACAGCTGAAACAGGAAGGATATGGGAAGACAATAAGGAAATGCTGCAGCATGGTAATTGGAGTACAAATGAGTAATTAACACATAGAAACTCATAGTGGGCCATAGACAACAGCTAACAAGGCTGCTAGCAGCTACCTGCAGAACAGGAAAGGGGAGGTGCCATACAGCAAAGAAAAGAGAACTGTCACAGCAGAACAAAGCAAACTTGCAGTAGATCAGCTTCATAACATATTTCCCAACACAATCCTGGGTTGTGAAAGCACAAAACAAGAAAGGCGGCAGCTGGATGCATGCCTGACAATGGGAAGGGAATCGGGTTGAAAATAGAAGTAAAGGACAATAGATGAATCATGGCAAACAAGTGTGTCAACAGCAAAGGTCCAAAAATAGCAGTACCTGCTGTAAAACCAATAATTAAGATACCCTGCAGCTGGAATAGCACAAACACACCCAATTACACCAGCATCATCCATTGCACAATAGTATAAGGTGTGAAAACCCCACACACACACTTGTGTATTCCCAGACACTCTGCACCATTGGTGTATACAGACAGGGAACTTTTAATATGTACATGTTAGGGGCCACCATAGCTTTGATTCACCAGTATGTGTTGAGGACTGATGGTGATGTGGAGGATGATGTTGACAACCATCTCAGACACTGGAGGAGGAGAAGAGTGTTCAGACCCAGGGTAAGCTACCAGGGGCTACATGATCTGGAGATAGTAGAGAGTTACAGGGTGGACAGGGACATCATACAGCAACTTGCTGAGCTGTGCCGGCCATGCCTCAGAGCCAGAAGTAACAGAGGGGAACCCATCCCAGTGGACACTAAGGTATGTGTAAGCTTGAGAATACTAGCCACAGGTACCTTCCAAAGGCCAACTGGGGATATCATGGGGATCTCACAGGCATCAGCATCCAGGGTACTCCACCAGTTCCTGGATGCCATGTTACCACATGCCAATGAGCACATATACTTAACCCGAATGCAGGAGGAGTTGGCCAGCAATATGCGTCTCTTCCACCATGTGGCAGACTACCCGGAGGTACTGGGTGCAATAGACAGCACACACATACACATCAAGTCACCACCCAGTGAGCCTCGTAGGCGCTACATAAACCGTAAAGGATTCCCCTCCATCAACTGCCAGGTCATGTGCAATGCCCAGGGCATTATAATGGATGTGTGTGCTGGCAGCCCTGGAAGCTATCATGACTCTCTCATCTGGCATGCCTCACAACTGTATTAGGTATTTGCCAGGGGGGACATCCCATATTGCCACCTGGTGGGGGATGCTTGCTATGCACTGGAACCATGGATGATGACTCCCATCAGAAATGCACACACAGTCACTCAAGAACACCATAATGACGCACACACAGAAACCAGAATCATCATAGAGTGCGTGTTTGGGATGATGAAATCACAGTTCCGTTGCTTGGACATATCTGGTGAAGCCTTGCAGTACTCTCCAGGAATGTGTGCCCACATCTTCATAGTATGTGCCATGCTACACAATATGATCCTGTAGAAACAGCTGCAGCAGGGACAGAATGGTGAAGGCCCTCACAGCCCACCACCATTGCCAAGGGACCCACAGGCACAGGGGGACTCAGACCATGAACAACCTGTGCTAGCCCCAGTAGGCAGACGGAGGCGTGCCCAGTATGCGCATGCCTTGGCAAAGAGGGAACGTATAGCACACACACTGACAGTGTAGGCACTCATGGACTGACACCCTTCTCCACCTGCACACACAGCAAACATGGATGGCACACACACATACACACAAGCACCTGCAAATTGTCATGTATATGTGGTCAACTGTGTGCATCCTACATAGCTAGCTCTCAACTATTGTACACACAACCGCCATTGGCACAAGGTAAGTCAACACCTGAACAGTAAATTAAGCTATCAACATGTGTCCATACTGTATGCACTGGTTCATAGATACATAGGTAGGTACATGCCCAACAGCAGAGGCCACTCATAAGCATAGGCAAAACGTGCCTGCTGTCGCCACCCCATCGATTAACTAACTGTCCCTTTGTGGAGCAGAGCCAATTGTGGGATCCCTGGGGTGCAGCTACTGTTCACCACCGACTCTGCAAGGATTCCCCGGAGTGTTAGTGAGGGGTTTTGTATAATGTAATCAGGGATGTAGTTCCAAATAATGGGGAGTATCCCTGACAGGAATCTTCACAGATGTGTACATGTTACATAGTGTACCTTAAACACAGCTTGCATATATAGGTAGTTCTGTATAGAATAATAAACATGTGGAACACACAACCATTGAAATGTGCGTTAATCACCCTTGCACTACCAGTGCGTACTCTGAGAGGTAATATATCACTGCCAGGATTAGAACACGCAATCATGAACACATTCATCTCAATAACATACCACTAAGCTACCTGAGATTTACCAATGGCAGTCATGTATACTGACAGGATAAAACACAAAAAGTAGGAATGTGTTGAAATAGGACAAACTGGCATGTACCCAATGAAAGTATATCTATATATATATATATATATATATATATATATATATATATATATATATATATATATATATATATATATATATATATATATATATATATATATATATATCGACAGTTCATATGATCGACTGTTTATTTGGTCGACAGTTCATTTGATCGACAAGCATTTGCCCCTTTCCCCAATGTTGTGTGACCCTGGAGTTGATATATATAGTTAGGGGGGGGGTGTGGGGGGCACAGCCCCCCACATTGGGGGGTGTGGGGGGTGAAGTCCCCCCACCTAAAATGCTTGTCGATCAAATGAACTGTCGACCAAATAAACAGTCGATCATATGAACTGCCGACCAAGTCATATAGACCCATATATATATATATATATATATATATATATATATATATATACACACACACACACACACACACACACACACATCATCATATATATATATAGAGAGAGATATGTCGATATATGAGGACATACATATATATGTAGATATATAGATAGGTTAACATCTACATAACCATGGAGGTACATATAAATCGGATACTTACAACATACCGACTGCTTTACATACCATCGCACGTAATCCCGAGGCTTAATGTCCGAAAGAACACAGTACCAAAACAGCAGATGCACGAGGTGTAATCTCACAATGTTAATGGACAGTTAGTAAGTGCTTCTGGTGTTGAGGTTTAAGTAGGTTACTGTGTGTAAGTGTATTTCTTAGGGCTGTAGTGTGTGTAAGCATGTGTTCTGTGTGTGGTGTGTGTTCTTGGGGTACTGTAATGTGTGGGTGTGGGTTAGCTTTGTGCGTCTGTTTGTGCGACCTAGTAGGTAGAATATTAAAGTAGGGGGTGATGTGGGGGGTGCAGACACCTACATGGGGGGTGTAGGGGTGCTTGGCCACCTCCTCATACGTAGTGTAGGATGGTTTGCTTGGATGTGTTGGATAACAGTGTGTCTGTGTGTGCATGTGTGTGTGTTCCATGTTTGTGTTACTTTCGCGAGTTATTGTCGATGTCGGTAATGTGGGGAATGGGAGTCTGGTCCCAGTACTGTGTGTGTCAGAACACTGTGGTTTTGGGATTCCATAGGTCTCCCCTATACAGCTATTGAAGTGTTCATATATGTGTATAACATGGACCATAGCAATCACACATTCCGCCACTACCAACCTTTATGAACAAAGGATATGGAGAGTATATGCCTATACACTATTACAAATATGTGCTATGGACATGAGTCAATGATAGTGTTACCACCTGTCCCACTTTGCAAGGGCACTCCCTCTTTGGGCGGTTGTGTTCTGACCAAATATATTAAACATGGCAAATGTCCTGGGATTGTACGACATAATTATGTCCCATATGTACTGTAATAGTTGCATACAATAGTTATTTCTGTATCTAAAATATCTACATGTTACAGGAAACAGGATAAGCAACTAAACTGCTACAAGAATAAGCTCATATTTAGGCAAGAAAGGAAAGTTCTATCCCTTGTACTGATTGTGGGTTTGTGTCGGCCTGTAAAATCAGATGTGTGTCCCGAAAATGTCCCACTATGGCCATATGAAAAGGTGGCAACCCTAGCCAAAGAGGGTCAGTCACCAGCACAACTATGATGACTGCAAATACCTATGACAGAAATACACAGCTATCATGTAGCATCACGTTATTACATTCAGATGTATTACCGAAGGGATTCAAGGACTAACATCACCTGCATGCTATACAGTAACCACATAACAGTGTCTTAATGAATCAGCCTGCAATTACCATTGTATTAGTCCATAAAAGGATAGGTGTTGAAATAGGGAAGGAACCCTCATGCACATAGTGATTATGTATAAAAGCAGTTCCTACACACCTGCATCTGCTAAGCACACCCACCAACATTACCTCCACACCCAAAAATATTACAATGCAAACTGTAATAACATCACAAATTATTCACTCACTGTATGACATCTGCAGAAGCCTTAACATACCTTGTCAGAGACACACTAACATGGCCCTATGTGAAATAGCTGCTGTTATACAATGGGACAGCTGCTGATGTAACAGGGTTTGTTTGCACTAATCCCGTTTCAGAGGGTTGTGTGTACACCAGGTTGTGTTAGTAATTAGTGAGTAACAGCACAGTATGATACACTTGTACACCAAATCAAGGATGTCTGGTGAGTACAGTGTACACTACATAACAGTTCATGCATAGCCATACGGCCTTGAGCTGGCCAAACATCCTTGCCAGACTTAAACATCTGCAGAAGTATCAGGTACAAACAAACCCTGCATAAGTAGCACTGTTCTGAAATATAACAGCAGGACTCACATGTAGAACTAAATCGTCTAGCCATTACACACAGTCCACGGGAGTCATGAAGCTAATATATCTCTGTGTGTCTCCATACAGCTGTTGAAATATATCACAAAAACACATCTAGGCTGTCTCCCTCGAAAGTAAGGCAAACGGACAATGCCCAAAAGGAGTACTCAGTTATACACCACTGTTGTCATGGTATCGGCTAATAGTGTAGCTGCACAGCTGATGTGCATCTAATTAACTACTTTGGAACTGCAATTGGTGGACAGGATACCACATGTTACCGATATGCAACTAGAAAAGGATGTGTTATCACACATTCAAACCATCCGTATATACCAACGGAACATTACAAAGAACATTGAAACACAAACTGAAAAGGATTGGATCAACAATTAACGACACCTCGGGTTACTAATAAGGTATGTAGAACAGTCAGTATGTCTGTGTATGTAGTACCTTTCTGTAGTATTTAAAGTGCACGCAATCCATATAGTGGAAACAGTTATCTTGTAGTGATGTATTGTTGAGCACAGTAACTCTTGTAGTATTTGTGTGTACTGCAGTAAGTCACAAGGCAAACACTGTATACACCACAAGGGATGCTATATAAGAGCTTTGAACAGAAATACTCCTCACCAGCCGATGTCAGTGGCAGGGCTGGTCCAACAAGCATGTGCTATAACAGGGGATAGTATATGTTGATATATTGTAACTGTAGCAATATGTATGGGTGTATTACAGAGAATAACATGTGGAAGTTTGGGCCACTGTGCAATTATGATTTGTATTGTGGGATATTGTGCCAATAACTGTGTAATGTACAGTATTGTAGGCAGATATGTATTACAAGCTACATAGCATTACTGTAATGTTAGGCAAACATTAGTTATGTCAATTGGCATTTACAATACACAATAACAGGATACATATGTCTTTTAGTGAGCTGACAGTTTATCAGCATGATAGCAAAGTAAAATGGAAGAGCTATTTAACAATCCATGCACATAAGACATGTAATATGTGCAAAGGTAGGTACTAGGCTGTCTTACCAAGGGTATTTGTAAGCCTAGCTATAGTGTGTTGGCTTTTGCCACACCCATAGGCTGGTTCCCTGTGCCTCTGAACGGCATTGTCAATAGTTCCCTGTGCCTCTGTCCAGCAGAGCCACTGCAGTGATCCCTGGGGTACATGTCTGTCTCCCATCCACACGTCAAGGTTTCCCTTGAAGAGTGCTAGTGAGGGGCCCTGCCTGATGTACATTGGAATCATATTTCAAAGCATGGGGAGTGTCCAGGTCAGGAATCTATCCGTCCAGCACGTCCTACTCATTGTTGTGGTTAGGTGTATTTCCCTAGAGCATGTGGCTCCCAGGGGCTTCTGTTTAGGTGGAGCATATCCAGCAATACAGGGTTGGACATGGGCCTTGTATGTCAAGCAGAGATCACCTGTGAGTATGCGGTATGCAACTGAGTACAGCTGGAGTTTCTTAGGTTGGGCTGCGTAGGTCATCTGTTTGAGGTCAGTAATCCTCTTGGTGTGGTACTGGTGTGGTCTTCCAAGCTGTTACAGTTGTCTTGTAAGGTATATCCCAAATGGGGTGTTGTATCCTTTAATGGGTCTGATATGTCATGTGTAGAGTCACAATGGCCCCTCTGATCTGGATGCTAACCCATTAGAGATTGGGGGGGGCATGTCGAAGGATATTCTAACCACCTTGTCATTATGGGTATCGAAGGAGTGATTGCTATCTACTGGGGTTCCCGGATCCCTTATTACCTTTTCTGTATGTAGGGGACTAGCACCTATGTGTTAGTCCTTGGGTAATTAGTTATATCCAAAGGGGATGACTATGCACTTTTAGGCATTCAGCTTGACGCCATGATATTAACACCAGGTATCCATCTCAGTGCGACCCTTCCAGAGGGCATCTGTAACTGCTGGGGAAACAATGATGTCCCCTAGTTTGCAATCATCTGCAAACCTTTTCAGCCAAAGCCCTCCTGTGCTTGTCTGTACATCAGTGAAGTATATACTGAACATGAGGGGTCCTAGGACTGAGCCCTGGGGGACACCACTTGTAACTGGTATACAGTCCAACCTAGGGTATGCAACTCCCTCTGTGTGGATTCTGTCCATGAGCCACTTTGCAAACCATCACATGACGTAGGGTTTAATGTTCAGGCGGAAGGGTATGTTGATAATACCAGAAGGAGGAATGGTGTTGAAAGCCTAGGAGAGATCTAGGTAGGCTGTGTGGACCTCCTTACCCTCATCTAATGCCTTGGCAACTGTCTCTATGAAGTCCACCAGGTTTAGGAGGCATGGTCCGACCTTAACAATGCTAAACTGGGAGGGGTCAAAGGTTTGGAGGTACCCAATGTCTCTGTGACAGTGATCCATGATGTACACCATAGCCTTGCAGACCAGGCTAGTCAGGCCTATAGGGAAATAGGTCCCATTGTGCATTGTGACACCACCTTTTTGGAGAGGGATAACTGTTGCTGTGCACTATTCAGGGGGCACTATGCCTGATGTGAGGCTATTATTGAACATGGTGCGTAGATGGGGAGACAGTACATTCTGATGTTCATGTAAAATGCAGCCTGGGTTGTTGTCCGGTCCCATGGATGCTGTGATATTACCGTTAGAGTGTGCAGCTTTGAGAGGGATCTGCCAGGATGTTGCCAATATTAATTATTTCTATAATGTTTGTGCCTTCGTGCTGTAACTCAGAGCAGATCTCATTGTTGACATCGAGATATGTGACATAGCTATAGAATACTATGTGGTTGTTGTTGGTATTAGTTACGTTTTAGTTTTCATAGCTAGCTTTGGAGGATCTTATAAGGGATCTTACCTTCTTACTGAGGCTGGCCAGGGAGCTCCTCCACGCATGCTATTGTACTCTCATTTGCAACAGTGTCTTCCTCCTGTAGTACAATATGTTTATGGCAGGGGACCAAACAGATTGGTTTCATTAATTAGGAGTATAGCATCCTGGTTCTGTTTGGGATAGCACAAGCCATGCACTCGTGTAAGTGCTTATAGAGTGCATTTGTGTAGGATTCAGCAGTTTTAACAGTACCGTCCATTTGCATGGGTGTCATGACATCCACCACGTCTGTCTTAAGAAGCATGTAGTTGGCCTTGTAGACATATTATACTCTGGTTCCCTTAATGGGGGTTGGGTGCAGGATGTGGATATCAACGGTGTTCAGCACATGGTGTGATCGGACCAATGAAGAGTTGTCTTCACATGTGGAGCACCAGTAACTCATGTTGGTAATGCCTAGGTCTAGGATATTGTTGCCCCTGGTGGGTGTGTGGATATGTTGAGTCAGGTCATTGGTGTTTATGAATTCCAGAAACCATTGAGCTAATGTGTTTGTACACAAGTAGTTTTCCCAGTTAATGTTGGGGTAGATTCAGTGAGACGTATGTGATGAGTGTGGTGTTGTGTGAATATGTACCTTGTCATCATGACAGTCAGGGTCAGGCTTAGTTGGAGAGACCTTTACCTCAAGTTTGGTTAGATGAGTGCATCTCTCACAGGTTGTAGTGTTGGGTGGTAGGCGGAGTGGCTTATCTGTGCACATGAGGCAATGTGTACATTGCCTCAAGATGTCTAGATTCATCAGATAGACAGGTGAGAACACTGTCAGTTGACTCTTGGACATGCTTGAATATCGAACTACATTCACATAGATAAGTGAGGAAAGTGAGTACAAGAGCTAAATTACTCTAAGCAAGTGAGAAAAGTATGTACAAAACCTGTTCATCCTTACCTCTAGGTAATGAGGAAGACTGAGTGCTATAGTAATTATTAGCTTACGTAGTGCTTACAAGTCCTGAACAAGTGCTTAGCATGAATAAGCAATCCAGATAGGATCTTGTATAACATAAACACATGGCCCCCTCCCCCCAACAGGTACACAAGCATATATCCATGCACACCACAGGGCCCCTGTACTCACAACTATGCAGGTACAAGCTGCACTCAGGCTGCATGGGACGTGTCCACATCACAGGTTGTATCATACACATATGGCAAAATAAGATGCTCTCCACATACACATCATGTAAAACATAGCTCCATGTCAGGTTGTGTACACACTGAGCACACCAACAGGTATCACAACCCACAAAGGGGGAGACACCACTGATAATGGGAAGTACTTTACTACTACCCTGCTGAGTCTGGTCTGGAAGGCCATGAACCTTGATCAATTATGTGATGTCAGCAGTACAGATGTAGATGACAGTATGGCTAATGTCTCACTGCATATCATAACCTTGCCAGGTCATAGGACATCATCACCCATACTGTGTACCACCTACACTCGGTATACTAGATATACATTCCTATGTCACAGGAGTGTTTTGCAACAGGACTGCTGGCAGAACCAACACTACAGAAGGTGTCTGAATAATACATGATCATCACACCAGTGGCAGCTACAGTATGTCAGGGTTAATGAATTTTATCCCCCCTCATTGTAGTGCATACCTCACAGACAAACAGAAGGCATCTGCCTATTGAAGTATGCAAATGACTATGACCTAGGAGCAATAGCTGACTCAGGAGTGTTGTGGACAACATACAGAAAGGGCTTTGTGGGTGAGGTGTGTGTGACATATGGCCACAATCTGACAGCTACATATTGCATTGTCACCCCTATGTTAATACCTCTGTACTCATGAACTACCACCTAGGCAGCAGTCAACATAATGGACACATGTATGTGAGGGATGCAGCTGGGCAGTTGTCTTTCCTGTGATAGCTATGTCACCACACCTGTCAGGTAGTCATATGTGGCAACCCTAATAATGACAGGGTGCCATTCATGAATACAGAGATCATTGTCCAGCCATAAACAACACTCAAGTGACCCATATCAGATCACATATTTCCTTTAAGGGGTATTGGCCATGTGCAGATGGCCTACAAAAGCCTTCCCATTCCCCATATCTACTATATAGCATGATGCATACCTGAATAAACCCATGTCCAACCCAGTGATGTTGGACATGCTATAAGTACTCATCCTGATCTCGAACACATACTTCATGGACATCCACCTACCACATGCTGGACAGATCCTTGTCCCATACACTTGACATAGTCCTGACATACTATGCATTCCTGTCTGTCAAAGCTGCACATCACTCCCCTCTCAGACATGGTGTGATGACTGCATGGCAATGCATGGTATATGTATCATTAACCCTGTGGATCAGTAATGTGGCACTGCTCCACCTGGCCCCACAGACCCACCTGTTGGCTACTGCCAGGTAACTTTTCATCCTAGACTCATACATGGCCCATGGCATATAGCCCACTAGTTGACTTTGACTGTACATGCTATAGTTGATATCCATCCCTGCAAATACCATCTGGCTAGCCAGTGTCCCATGTGTATCACATGTGCAACACAGGTGATACATGGCAGTATGTTGAATCGCTGTATAGTGCCGTGTAGATGTATATGGCAGAACACATACATGTAAAACCTTATGTGAGCATGTCTGCAGGGTCACAGGTCATGTCTGTTAAGGCAGTGTAAGTCCTTATATGTGACATATACACAGCATCAAGGTCGACTGCATTAATGTGGACACATCCAGCCATGTGCTGATAGGTAGGAACACCAGTACAGGCAAACAGACATGCCCACATCAAGACAGCAACCACATGGAGTATGAGTAATGTAATCAGGTGACACACACACACATATATGGTGATAATATCCACTCAACACTGAGTGTCACATGTGTGTAACACAAACACGTCAGTGTCATGTAGGTTCGCAAATACAACTATTTAAACTTAATTACTGTGATACACATGTATATTCAGCTGTAGCTCTGTATGTCTCTGTGAGTTACTGTAACCTGTATCCATCACTATGTCATCCAGGTATGCCGCGTGCAAGGCTACCCCGTTTTACCACTTGGAGGATGAGGCCCTCATCCCATACCTACTTGACAATCACAATATCCTGTTGAGCCATGTGCCACAGGATGCACAGCAGCGAGATGCCCTGTGGATGGAACTTTGCAGGAGGGTTAATGATGTGGGTGGCCACAACCGCACATAACAGCAGGTGTGCAGACACTGTACAGACCTCATTAGATGGGTGAAACAGCATGTGAATGCAATCACCAAGGAAGAAGGTGCAATATGTGTTGGACCACCAACCCAGCCTCCACTCTCACGTACCGAGGAGCTACTGGCCAACCTGGGGACACCTGCAGAACCACATCCACAAGCCTTAGCTGATATTGTGGAGGTGGGTGTCTCTCAACCACTGAGCCTGGAGTTGCCTGGTAAGTCAGTACTGCACCTATAACAACTATATTCCATATAGTTGCATGTGTCTCTGTACAATATGTAATGTAACATCATATGCAAGGCATGTATACACACATGCTGCATACTATAGTATGCTACTCTGTGTATGCACACATGTGCATACACCAAAGTATAGTCTAATTTACTGGTGTATATGTTATGCACATTGCACCCTGTAGCCTTTTTACAGGGGTGGATTATGGTCATACTGCTGTGTTGCTCCTATTTAGGTACCTCTGGTGTTCCGCTGTGACAGCAGCCCATTGCAGATGAGAGTGTTATTATTTATCAGGAACCGTAATGCACAAATCTGCCATGTGGCCATTTACAACATGTACACATAATGTATGGTCCTGTTACAATATACAGGTCGGACCTGCAATGCATTACAATGACTACCCATGTGCAACACTTGCAAACTATGTGAATCATCTCACCAAAATGAATCCTCAAAAACTGTCATTGCCAGATGTGTTGACAGCTGTGCATACAATGGTGGAGGTGCTGTTCACTTTAGAGACGTACTACATATCTGATCTACACATGTGGTGAATATAAACAGTACTACACATTGGGCTGGAGTATGGACAGCACACAGGAATCACCGGTGTGGATCATAGCCCTGCTATGAATGTCACACAATGTGATGTGCTATCTTGACATGTCCATGACATCTATTGGCCTGGCTGCTGCACTGCCTACCTAACCTGAAAACGTATCCCATGTACCACCCTTTATCTGCATAACCCTCTTGTCAATGGAGCATATATGTCATATGGGACAACACAGACGTGAAATAGATGCCATCACAATAATTTGGACAACACATGTACACACATGGCCATGGAGGATGGCCAGAGACATGGAGCAACACACACAGTAGACGTGTTGTGCTTGTGTGTACACCCTGTCGTACAATGGCTACACATGGTTCAACCATGGCCTTTGTACAATGGTCATAGTGTAGATGTGGAACACTAGACATCCTACAGGCCTGTGCACATCTTGTGTAGGTGTAACATCAATCCACCACATAAGATGTGTAGAACATCTTGAGGGTGTTGCGACATCACAGCAGTCACCTGTACAGTATCAACATCAGGCCACAGATACAGTACATTCCCATTGCTGGTGCTGGACATAAATGTCATACTAGCTTCTCATGTGTGTGTGTGTGTGTGTGTGTGTGTGTGTGTGTGTGTGTGTGTGTGTGTGTGTGTGTGTGTGTGTGTGTGTGGTACACAGATGTCATGTGCGACATGGTGTACCGACATGTTCACCATGTCTGGCCATAGTTCCCAGGCTGTAGCAATATGGTTGCAGATGTGCAGGGGTGTCATCCGTATACCCATCAACGACCTGTGTCACAACTTCCACATCATGGTTTAGTGTGTATACACCTCAGTGACATGCGTCACATTCCACAGTATATATGTGTTGTATCTGAACACAGTCATGGCTATGATCCCTGTCTGTAACTCACACTGTATAGCACTAGAGACGCCTCATGATTCCCTGCAATGACCATGCACATCAGCTAAATGTGCAGTATATCTGTAGGGTGGACAGACAACACTGCATTGGTACACCATTGCCCCACTGTATATTTGACAGGACACCAATGTGTTAAACATGTATGCATGTCATTGCACATGTCAGCAGATCACATGTCATACTACATGTGATTATCAAGGTCATATACCACACATCAGGCAGGTGTACTGTTAACCTGTGCTGGTCCACATGGTGTAACACAGGGAGGTATGCTAACTACTACTATGATTTTATAATTTGCATGCCATCTGCTATGACACATGCATGCTGTTGTGTGCAACCCAGGGATGTATGATAACTACCACTATTATTTTCTGCACTGCATGCCGTCTGCCATATCACATGCATGTTGCATGCTTTCTGTCATATCACATGCATGTGTGTCTGTATGTGTGTCTGTTGTATAGATTGTAATGTACAGTTCTTGTCTGCCCTCTTAGGTGATGTAGGTGCATTGCCCTCCTGCGGTACATCTGATGTTAGTGTCCCCACAGACTGTAGCAGTGATGATGAACGTATGATTGAGACACAGGCAGAATTGTCAGGGGCTGAAACTGTGCCATTGGTTGCCATTCCATGTATATCCCCCTCATCCCCACACACAGGTCCCATACCTGCACATAACCCATCACCAGTGGCCATAGAGGAAGGACAGTTTGTGCGTGGTAGCTTGGAACAGGAAAGTGTGGGGGCTATGGAAGGTGTGCCTACACACCATGGCATCAGCCAAATGACTGGTGGTGCCCCACACAGGCACATGGCCAGTACTGCTCATAGGAAGACCTCTGGCCAGCATGCTCCTGCATGACAGAGCGCAGCAGCTGGTGTCACCAGATGCATGTTTCAGGCTGTAATGGAGACACAGGCATGTGCTGAATGGTGCAACAGAGAAGATCAAAGGCTACAGAGGGCTGCTGTCTGTTCTTTAAACAACAACATCTAGGCAATGGTAAATGCTCAACAGCAGATTGCTGATGCTTTGGATAGATGGTTGGGTGACATGGTTGGAGTCCTTGACTGTGGCATGACAATCTGCTAGCATGAGCTGTCAGTGTTGGAACATCTGGTAGGAGTGAAGCATTGGGCACGTGGACGTAGGCCTGCTACATCACCTGTGTCAGGTCTATGTGTACGAGCTACCTCACATGCCCGCTCCCATAGTGGCGGTAGCAGCAGCAGTGCATCTGGTGCTGTGCTGTCCACACCACAACACAGCAGGCCTTGTGCACGTGGCCCGGGATGGTCCCAACAGGGACACAGTTCCAGTGGTCAAGTGACATCAGACAGTACCCAATCTGCACCTCTGCCTGGTAGTGCCCATGCAACCCCTGGGTGGCACAGGTCACATGTCCGTGGCTGGACACCATGAACTGTAAAACCTCACCTGTACAGTCTGCAGCTGTCAATAATACCCCTGTGTAGGCAAGACACATGGGAGTACTTTGTGCATACATACACATACACACTGGAAACATATGTAGGGCACTGCAACACACACACACACACACACACACACACACACACATGCATAACAGCTACACACGCCCAATTAGATCAAAGGCCCAAACCCACACTCATGATGTCATCCAATGGTGCAGCCTAGGCCTCTGGCAAACATTAACACCCTGTGCACATGATGTTGCCTGTGCCGCATCCCTGACATCGACATCATCGGTGCAGGGACATGTTCATATGGTCTGATGCACAGGGTGAACAGACAAGGATGATACGTGTAGTTTACAAATGTTGAGGACTGTTGACAGGCAGCAGATATACCATGTAGTACAGGTGTACAATACTGTTAACAGTATGTGTCTTGTGTAACAACAGTGCAGCCTAGGCCTCCGGCAAACATTAACATCCTGCGCATATGATGATGCCTGTGCCGCATCCCTGACATCCACACCATCAGTGCAGTGACATGCTCATATGGTCTGATGCACAGGGTGAACAGACCAGGATGATATGTGTAGTTTACAAATGTTGAGGATTGTTGACAGGCAGCAGATATACCATGTAGTACAGGTGTACAATACTGTTAACAGTATGTGTCTTGTGTAACAACAGTGCAGTCTTGGCCTCCAGCAAACATTAACACCCTGTGCCGTATGATGATGCCTGTTCCACATCCCTGACATCCACACCATCAGTGCAGGGACATGCTCATATGGTCTGATGCACAGGGTGAACAGACTAGGATGATATGTGTAGTTTGCAAATGTTGAGGACTGTTGACAGGCAGCAGATATACCATGACAGGTGTACAATACTGTTAACAGTATGTGTCTTGTGTAACAACAGTGCAGCCTAGGCCTCCGGCAAACATTAACACCCTGTGCATATGGTGATGCCTGTGCTGCATTTCTGACATCCACACCATCAGTGCAGGGACATGCTTATATGGTCTGATGTGGAGGGGAAACAGACTAGGATGATACGTGTAGTTTACAAATATTGAGGACTGCTGACAGGCAGCAGATATACCCTGTAGTACAGGTGTACAATACTGTTAACATCATGTGTCTTTTGTAACAACAGTGCAGCCTAGTCCTCCGGCAAACATTAACACCCTGTGCATATGATGATGCCTGTGCCGTATCCCTGACAACCACACCATCAGTGCAGGGACATGCTCATATGGTCTGATGCACAGGGGGAACAGACTAGGATGATACGTGTAGTTTACAAATGTTGAGGACTGTTGACAGGCAGCAGATATACCATGTAGTACAGGTGTACAATACTGTTAACAGTATGTGTCTTGCGTAACAACAGTAACTACATGTTGGTCATGATGTTCTGCTGTCCTTCTTCAGGTCTAATTGCACGTGCTGGTGGATGTCAGTGTTTGCAGTTAGTGTCCCATATGTCAATGTGGACTACTCACAGTATGTATGAATATACAAGCATGCACCGTGTAGTTGCCACATACCAGTGAGAATGTCCCAAGTTACGAACATGTCTACCATTCCAAGAGCATGATAGCTGTGTAGTAAGCTACTGTGGCCACAGACGTGACATCCATAAAGGGTGACATCACAGGTACAGTTACATGGTGTGGTGAGATAAGAGAGTGGTCTAGCTGATTACAAGGTTAGAGGCCAGTGTGAAGTGTGATGCCTCATTGGGAATCAGTAATACACGTTCCCATGACAGGATGCCAACACACAACTGCAGCCACACACTCAGGTATTGACACACATGTATTCAGTGACACAGTAGAACACCCACACACTCATGGATTCACCAACACAGTAACACAAACTCGCACACAGTTGCTACTGGTGGGATGAGGACCCCTGCCTATGTGCAAATCATCATTACAGTACTGTACACCTACATGACGTGCCACAGAGAATACGCATGTACAGGTAGCACGGCCTAAGATCGGGGACATCAACACGGATAGTAGAATGCATCACCTGGATGGTGGGAGGGATCATATCAGTACAGTATGGTAACATACATCCTCACCCCAGGGACCAGTCAACCCTACATACACACACTGTGGCATTCAGTAATTAATACACCTATGTCATGCACATACAGATCCCTCACATATGTGATATACGCACCTCTGCCTATGTCCTGCTTTCTACATTGCAGTCTGTACAGATGTGTACACTAGTGAACAGGAGAGGGAGTAACAATTCAGATGTATTCCCCACAATACGTGACATATATGGACACACACGCAACCACACATGCCATTACTGTGAATCTGAGACCTGCCTAGCTCATGTTATGTATATCAGACGTACAGCAGTATTGCATGTGTTACAAACTGTACTGATGCTTCCTGTGGCAACAGTGCTAATATATGCACTAGGGACGTCATATCTATTAACAAGTGTCAAGTGATTTACCTTCACTGTCACCTGGACTGCTGTCTAAGTTGTGTGTTATGTCCTTCAATTAACAAAACCATTGCTTACCGGTTACACAGGGTATTATAGGACCACTAGTGACAAACCTGTGAGCTGTCCACAGTAAACATCCATCTGCAAAGATGCCCCACCACTTAGTTATTTCCACACATCTGTCCATACCTGTGGTACATCTTTCTGTACATTTAGCATATCACCATATACAGTTGGCGATGTTGAGGTTACATTGCAACTGCATGATGTAGTAGGATACATGCCACCTGCATACATCAGCAACTGCACACATATGTTATCTGAACGCACAACACTACATGTAGAGGTGTGTAGGTCCTACAATCCTGACATTTGGTCATGTTTGTAGGCATTGCAATTTGTGGATATGTGTAATGACATACATGACACATGGACTGTTGCATGATATGATGGGTGACCAGTACAGAGGGGATGTTACCTCTGTCAATAGTGATATCACACCGTATGTACTGTTAGCATTCAGCAGCCATGTGTAATGGCTGTAGCCACCTGTTTGCACAAAGGACAACAGCAGCTATGCTATTTACAGGTATGTTGTGTGTGTGGCATGTACATACACAGGGCAGTTACATGTATGTCATATCCATACATGAGGGTGTGTACTGGTGTACAGCAACAGTCCTCTGCTAATGGTGGAAAGTACCGAGGGCCCCTGGTATTTGTACAGCTGACCATGTCACAGACAGTGGTATCATTGCATTGCATAACACATGATGCAACTGTGTCAGTACATGTGTACTCTTTACAGTTGATGTAGAGCTTAGTACAGTACACAGGTCAAGTGTCACATGGTGGTGTACTCTTCTATGTCATACAACATGTATGGTTGCGTGTTGGTAGTCCAAGGGCATGGTGGTGTCTGAAGTTTACATCCTAGAATGCAGCATGTGACACTGTGTCCTGCACATGGCTCATCTGTGATGCCTTTCATGGGGGGACCGGTCAGTATATGTGAGTGGCCTTTATGTATGTGGGTACACCACTTGGAGTGGTCCGTACCTGTGTTATGGCCCACATGTCTGGTTCTGAGGTATATGGTGGCAGTGCTAGGCTCTGAGGTATATGGTGGTAGTGCTATTGTGCACTACAGAGCCATCAGCAAGGTGTTCCTCACTGCACAGATGTCAGTACTCCCCATTGTTGGATTTACAGTGACAAGCTGTGAATATGGACGCTAAACATCTAGCACTGGTTAGCATAAGAAAACAATGCAGTTGTCCTGTAGGAGTATGGGAGTTAACCTTTGATTAGGACATTTGCCTTGGAATGGCACTGTGTGGGCGGATGCGACTTGGATAATATCCACACTCCCTTGTATCATGGATGCATGTGATATGTGACAAAGGCCTGCCTACTGTCAGCCATGTCATCCCAGAATAACAGCTGATGTGTAAAAAAACGGTGTCAAATATATGTAGAGCAGCGTTCCTGCTAACAATGACAACTACTAACACCAGAGCCCATTACAATGTGTTCTTTATGTCTACCTGTAATAGCATGGCCTCTGTGGCCCTCTGTGTTTAGCATCAGAGTGCATCCCAGTCAGCCCTGTGCTACTAGGAGCATGAGCATGCCCAGTATATCCTTATGTAGATGGACACATAGTAGTGCATTCTGACCAGCCCTGTGCTACTAAGTGGGTGAGCATGCCCCCTGTGCTACTAAGTGTATGAGCATGCCCAGTATATCCTTGTGTAGATGGACACATAGTGCATTCCGAACATCCCTGTGCTACTAAGTGTGTGAGCATGCCCAGTAACACCTTTTGTCGGTTATGTGGCTTTGTGTATGGGCATGGCCATTGTAACCCTGTATAGTGGTAGTAGTTGTCCATTCCACAGATGGGCATACTCAGGTCAGGATGGATTCCTACTTTAAACACACCGGTTCACAGGTATGTACATCTTAACTGCGAGCATCCCCATTGATGTCCGCATTCCCAGACTGTCATAATGACAGCCTTGACATGTGTAGTCTGTGTGGTGCGATTCATAAGTATGTAGTATTGGAACAATAATCTTTAAATAGGCAGGTGTTCTGTACCTGCCATTGGCGTGTGTGTGTGTGTGTGTGTGTGTGTGTGTGTGTGTGTGTGTGTCTGTCCCCATTTGCCAGTGGACTCTAAATTGCTTTTAGACTGCCCACACTCCATACATTTCTTATACCCACCTACAAATACACCTCTGGGAGTGCTGTGTCTCAATAATCTCGATAGCGTGTTCTGTAACTGCGCAATGCTGTAGTGTAATAAAGTAGTTAGGTCGGTGTTCTAGTCCCACACTTGCCATGTGTGCGTGTGTGTATCCCATTTGCCTGAGGACTGAGTAATGCTTTTATACTGCTCATGCTCCATACATTTCTTATAACCACTGTTAGCAAGGCCGATGATGTCACCCATCTACAAATGCACCTCTGGGAGGGCTGTGTCCCAGTAATCTAGGTAGCATGTTCTGTAATTGCGTAATGCTGTAGTGTAATAAAGTAGTTAGGCAGTGTTCTAGTCGCACACTTGCCATGTGTGTGTGTGTGTGTGTGTGTGTGTGTCCCCTGAGGAGTGATAAGTGCTTTTATGCTGCTCACACTCCATACATTTCTTATACCCACCGTTAGCAAGGCCGATGATGTCACCCATCTACGAATACACTTCTGGGAGTGCTGTGTCCCAGTAATCTCAGTAGTGCTTTCTGTAACTGCATAATGCTGTAGTGTAATAAAGTAGTTAGGTCAGTGTCCTACTCCCACACTTGCCAAGTGTGTGTGTATGTGTGTGTCCCCGTTTGCCTGAGGACTGAGTAATGCTTTTATACTGCTCACACTCCATACATTTCTTATAACCACCGTTAGCAAGGCCGATGATGTCACCCATCTCCAAATACACCTCTGGGAGTGCTGTGTCCCAGTAATCCCTGTAGCACATTCTGTAACTGAGTAATGCTGTAGTATAATAAAGTAGTTAGGTCAGTGCTCTAGTCCCACACTTGCCATGTGTGTGTGTGTGTGCGTGTGTGTGTGTGTGTGTGTGTGTGTGTGTGTGTGTGTGTGTGTGTGTGTGTGTGTGTGTGTGTGTGTGTGTGTGTGTGTCCCCATTTGTCTAAGGACTGAGTAATGCTTTTATAATGCTCACACTCCATACATTTCTTATACCCACCATTATCAAGGCCGATGATGTCACCCATCTACAAATACACCTCTGGGAGTGCTGTGTCCTAGTAATCTCAGTAGCACGTTCTGTAACTGCGTAATGCTGTAGTATAGTAAAATAGTTAGGTCAGTGTTCTAATCCCAGACATACCAAATGTGTGTGTGTGTGTCTGCCTGCATAAGACAAGTACAGTGCTTTGTAGTATTCACGGTAGCATGTGCCCTAAACGCGTGTTGCTGCAGTGTGATATGGTAGGGGTTTGTATACAGGACATAGCAAGTGTGTGTTTGTCTGTCAGAGCCTGTGTAGAGGTGGCTGTGATTGTCTTACCATTAGACATGTTTGGGAGTGGGTTTTATAGTTTTCCTTTATAGTATCCATCTTATGACACATTGGCCACTTCACGAGAAGTACAGCTGTCAGTCAGCCATGGCAGTGTGTTGGCAAGCCATATCCATACATCTGGCAAAAAGGCTGGTGAACTGAGAATGCAGCCCTACTTGTACCCGGTATATGTCCTGCACCCATGTGCCATGCACATACAACCTTGCCTAGGATATCCCACTATGTTGCTAGTAACATGCACATTGAGGACAGATAGTAGGCATGGTGTGACTGCAGTGGCGTGCAGGGGACATGGAACCCTGTACAGTGGTACAATAGGCACATATATGCAGACATTGTGCCTTCACCATGTTCCACACTGAATGGCTGCAACATATGTGGTGCCATCATATGTGAACCACTAAGGCCAGACAATGATGTACACATGTGCCCTGTAAGAACCCATGCCACGGACACCATGGAATACCTGTATCATTCTATCCATGTAGGTGCAGGACAGACCTGCTCACTCTAAGCAGGTTTCACCACACCAGGCCAGTATTGGCATATCGGGGTATAACAGGCTGTGTACACCACATGTGTCTGCCAAACCAGGTACACCTGTACATGTCACTGTACAGTATTGTGGGACATGCACATCCCAGGCAATGCCCATGTGAAGGACTATCAAACACAGACATGGCATGCATTGCAAAGCTATGGCCCTACACATTAGTAACCAGGATGTCAGGCCAGATAATGCAGTACCCATCTGTGTGGGACATTGCAGACACTACACCCCTGCACTGCACACCATTGTCAGGTGATGCGATGGCAAGGATTACCCCTCACCCAGCCTTGTACAGCCATCTTGCACAACCAAAGTCTACACACCCATGGAGCAATGCATACCTGCATGACAGTACTGGCACCCTGTGTCTGCATGTGGGTTGTGATGCTCCCAACCACAGTCACTCACAGTATAAACCTCATTGGCATACCAACAGTTGTCAAGCACTTTCACATGCCCTAGCCCATAGAACCTCCAGATATCCCCTGTGGTGCATGTGGTCCTGTGCATTACTGTGGTGTGGCAAACTAAATAGTTACATTGTGTATTTGCTGCCCTGGTAAAGGTGTCAATTCATGTCCATTAGTGTGTCATTGTGGTGACAATAACATCTGCTTACATGGACTGACGTGTGCCACATCTAATGTATGTCTACTATATCTGTTGCAGATGGCACTCACTCACCTACACACATGTTTTTACAACACAGCAACATGTCGTCTTTGTGGCACATGTAGTAACGTCATGCACATGTAATAGTAATGAGTAGTCATGGGGTTGCCCCTGTACTATTCAGCATGTGGCAGATGATGCTTATGGTTACGTCTCCAAGCCCTTCCCTGGTGTACATTGCCTGTCCCACACACACACTATCGGGTGGATGTGAAGGTGTACACCTGCACAGCAGCAGCTTGTGTATTGTAACAGATGGAAATGGTCAGGTGATGGCCTCTGCACCTATTGCAGTCCTCCTCTAGCTGATTGCATGTGGTCCAGCTGTGATGGTGTTCCCATAGCCATCCACATGATAAACACAGTACACTATCTAGGGAAACATGTTATTATCTGGCCATGACAGTCATTGGGAGTGGTATCTGGATGCGGTGTTCTGACACGGCATCGCATATGATATCTGGATGTACCTCAATCATTTTCCACAGTGGGAAGTAGCCTAATGACAGGAGGGTGATGTGCCACACAACTATAGCATGTAAATGTAGCTATGCTGCATTGAGACTACTCCCTGTTTAACATGTGTGAGGTAATGGCTATTCTGTATGTTATAATACAGACATGACAGTGCTCTGTTCATGAGGGGAACCCCATCTGTAGGGCCATCTGTGAACTGTTCAGTGTGTGCAACTATTTGTTTCCTGTGTTACACACTGAACACACTTCTGTGCACAGAAGAAGCATGGTGTGAGGATTGCAGACAGTACATGATGATAGGGATGTGTTACTGCCATTGCATCCCTGACTGGACATGTGTCACATGAGACAGTGGTATGTCTGACACTGTGGGGGATTCCCAGTGAAAAGCCAAAGATGGGCAACTGTTCATAGCTGCGGTCACACGTCTACTACACATTGTACAGTTGGCATGCAGTATATATGCATTTGTTGTGCTTCCTCTGCAAATGTATACCATCTGTTGTGTTGGATTGCTGGTGATATCTATGCATACTGTCGTAGGTAATCCTGTATGCTTTTGTCTATCACTAAGCCATATGTGGGTTTAAAATGCAACACCATAGGCTGAATGGGTTGCTAGGTCCCGGCAGATCCTCTTGTCCCACTTCAGCTGACCATGGCAGCAGGCACTAGCACATCTGGGGCCCAACCATTAACATCAACCTCTGTTGGCTCTGCACCACCTTCTGGTGGTTCCACCACTGAGGTGGAGCATGTCCTCCTTAGGAGCAGGACCAGATAGGTACATATCTGCTGTTGTGCGGTCCCGAACGTGTTGCATTGTTAACTCCCTAAGGGGTTATGAAGCCAGATATGCCAGTTCTAGGGCGGAGTGTCACATTTACAGGGTGAAGCTGCCCCTCCTGGACAGCCCCCAGCACTACCTCCTTTGCAGCTGTGTAGGTGCAGTGGCAGATTCTCATGGCTGGGGACCTCTGTCCCACTGTTCCCATGGGCTTTTGAATGCCAAAGACCTATCCCCATCTAGGGTGTATCCCCACCACGTGTCATATACCAACCCTGTATGCTGTCATTTCTGTGCTCCTACGTATCCTCCACGGCCATACCTACACTCCTTCCCCAACATCTGACCCTCACATAGGGACACATAAGGCCATTCCTAGGACACCATCTGCTCTATACATAGCTGTCCATTACACACATGTGCCCACTGGACACATGAAACCCATGTAATATGCATCATAACATACTACTGTTATCCTCATCACTGTCCCTCAGGTGCACGGTCCTGGTATGCACATCAGTTCTACATGGTTCAGGTACACGTGAGGAGGACAACCCCATTGTACACAAAACACTATCGGCCCC
This sequence comes from Protopterus annectens, assembly GCF_019279795.1. Lineage (NCBI taxonomy): Eukaryota > Metazoa > Chordata > Ceratodontiformes > Protopteridae > Protopterus > Protopterus annectens. The sequence goes on from NC_056725.1 coordinate 993,408,461, forward strand.
TCTGTGGTTACCCCATTTACCTTTATGATGATGATGATGATGTTGCACACAGCACATTGCAGGAGTACTGTTCACACATAATGATTGGACAGGTACTGTTGTGTTAATGTACATTACATGCACAGAGTGATGTATATGGCCAGTGTACAACTATTTGTGTGCATGACTGACACATGTCTGTCTGAGAGAGTCTTGTGATCACATAGAGCAACACCATTACATAATACAGGTGTCGCTGGTGTTTCCTGTTTCATTCGTTTGTAATGCTTTTTTGCCACATGGTATGTCCCTGATACATCTCTATATATGTATGTACCTATATGCTGGACATAAATACTCACATGTACATCTACATGATGGGATACATTCCTACACTGCTGAATGACTGCGCTGTATGATATCCTCTGGTCACAGCCTCTTATGCTCGAATAGCTCTACATTGCGTAACCAATGTAATACTCGCATACTGGTAGCCAAACATGCTTACACCCGCACTTGTTAATACACCGGCATTGGTGCTTGCATCTGTCACTCACACCCCTGGGTGTGAGCGAGGACCACAATATTACCTTGTAATGCCTATTACATCGAACTACATGACTACTTCGGGATTGGCCGCCCATTAGGCGACGGCATCGAGTTCGACTGTATGGAATCAGTGGCCTGTCCAGTGACACAATCATATTTGTCTGTACCTCATACAATGTGCTCCCACCTTGTGATGCCTATTACATCGGAATACATGAATACAGTATCGGGAATGGCTGCCTATTATGCGACAACATGGCGTTCAACTGTATGGAATCAGCAGCCTGTCTGATGAATCATTCATATTTATGTGTTCCTCTTACAATCTGCTCCCACCTTATGATGCCTATCACATCGGACTACATAGGTTCATAGGTTCATAGGTTCATACTAGGCTATCTGCCCTAGGGCATTTATAAGCCTAGCCAGAGTGTGTGTGGCTTTCACCACCCCTTAGGATGAGAATACTATACCCATTAGTTTGCTGTGACTCTGTCCAGCAGTGACACAGAGATGATTCCCGGGGTAAACCTGCGATCTCCCATCCACTCGTCAAGATTTCTCTTGAACAGAGTCAGTGAGGGGCTCTGCCTCACATGGACTGGGATTCTGTTCCATAGTGTAGGGAGTCTCTGGGTGAAGAATCTGTCCCTCCAGCACGTCCTATTTATATCCGTGTTGAGGTTTAAGTCTCTTGCTCTCATGGCTCTGGTGGATTTGGATTTTTTGAGGTGGAGCATGTCCATTAATTCCGGGTTGGACATGGCCTTGTATGTCAGGCACAGATCACCTCTGAGCAGATGGTATGCGACTGAATAGAGCTGGAGTTTCTTCAGTCGGGCATCAGATGACATATGTTTGAGCCTTTATCCTTTTGGTGAGGAACTTTCGGTCTTTCCAACTGCTGTAGGTGTCGGGTAAGGTACATTCTGAATGGGGCGTTGTACTCAATCATTGGTCTGATAAGTGAAGAGTACAGGGTACAATGACCTCTCCTGATCTGGATGTGAATCCTTCATGATCAAGTGGGCAATGTAGAAGGTCTTCCTAACCACTTTGGCAATGTGAGTGTCAAAAGAGAGGTTACTGTCAACTTGGGTCCCCAGGTCCCTGATAACTTCTTCAGTGTTTAATGGATTACCACCTATGTGGTAATTAGGGGTTACCTTGTTTTTCCCAAAGGGTATGACTATACATTTTTTGGCATTTAGCTTAAGGCCATGGCTCTGGCACCAGTTATCCATTTCTATGAGACCTCTCTGGAGGATGTCTGTGTCTGATGGAGTGTCAATTATGGTGCCCAGTTTGCAGTCATCTGCAAATTTTGTCAGCCACAATCCCCCTATGTTTGCCTGCACTTCAGAAAAATAAATGCCGAACATGAGGGGGTCCAGGCCTGAGCCCTGTGGGACACCGCTCATGACCGGCTTAGAGTCTGATATGGCACCAGCAACTCTAACCCTGTGTGTTCTGTCCTTGAGCCAGTTTGCAACCCATCTTGTGACATATGGGTTTACATCTAAGCTGGTGAGCTTTTCTATGATGCCCGAGTGGGGTATTGTGTCGAACGCTTTTGCTAGGTCAAGGTAGGCTGTGTGAACTGCCTTACCCTCATCAATGGCCTTAGTGACTGTTTCAAAAAAGTCGACCAAGTTCAAGAGACAGGATCTGCCCTTGACAAAGCCAAATTGGGTAGGATCCAGTGTCTGTAGGTCCCCAATGTCTTTATTTATGAATTCCATTATGATCCTCTCCATAGCTTTGCAGACAAGGCTCGTCAAGCTTATGGGGCGGTAATTTCCAGGGTCCATAGAAGCACCGCCTTTGTGGAGTGGGACCACAGTTGCCGTACGCCATTCTTTGGGTATGTATCCTGTAGTAAGGCTAAGATTAAACAGCAGCCTTATGTGTGGGTTTAGTTCCTCATTGAGTTCATGTAGCACACAGCCGGAGACACCGTCCGGTCCCATTGATGCTGTGTTTTTTGCTTTAGAGAGAGCAGCTCTCACCTGGGCATCTGAGATGTTTGGAAGGCTAGACTCTGGTGGGATAGATATT
>NC_056725.1:993416046-993518546 GCF_019279795.1 Protopterus annectens
ATGGGGTGATCGTTCGTTCCACTTTCAGCATCCTACCTGTGGTTGGGGATGCAGAGGTGTGCTCACCTATGACCATCCTGATATGTAACAGCACTAACTATTATGGGGATTTCTTATATTGTGACCATGTTCATTCTACATATCTACATATATTTATATATATATATATATATATATATGTGTGTGTATATTGGTCTGTACATACACATGTAAATACACCTATATGCTCGTTTACATTTCCCATACCGTTGAATCACCACCACTTACCGTCGCGCATACATGCTTGCATACCCGCTTATGTCTCGGGTTTTCACCTTTTCATATGGGCAAAGCGGGCCATTTTTGGGGCACACATCAGATTTTACAGGCCTTCACATACCCATGGTCAATACAAAGGTTAAAACTTTACTTATTTGCTTAAATGAAAGCTTATTCTTGTAGGAGTTTAGTTGCTTAATCTGTTTCTTGTAACTTATAGTATTTTACATAAATAACTGTTTTATGCAACTGTTACATGAAATATGGGACATATTTCCTACAATCACAGGACATTTGCCATTGTATTATATTTGGTCTGGACACAACTGCCCAAAAAGGGACTGTCCCTCGCAAGGTGGGGCAGGTGGTAACCCTACTTACGTCTGCTTTAAAGTGCCTTAAGCACCCTATATCCGACTGCCACTATGCGAATGTGTAAGGTATATATTCCCAATAATGCATGTGGGGAGACGTGCATCATGGTCAGGTGGTTAATCCTTGGTCGTAGGTTCTGCAGGACCGGCTGGAGGCTGAGCAGTCTTGTGGGCAACTACTGCTCATACAACTTGTGTCCAGATGTATACAGGACTGGACATCATGTCGTGACACCAAGTCTAATGTTTACAACAGATACATATCCACTGAGGGATATCCAAAAATTGTGGGGACCGATAGCCTTCTTTGCTTTACGGCTGTAAGGTAGGGTTATACATGCAAGGGATACATAGTTTGCAATCCTGAGACTGCCTACTAGATATGGGTAGGGGTCACTATGTGCAGATATGGCTGTGCCTATCTAGCAGTCCGAGTATGGCTGGTTTTGGTGGATGTTCAGGAAGGGGGGGGTGATGCGCTGTGAAGAGGATGATGGGTATTCAATTATGTATCCAGGTGTGTTGGGGTTAGATGGCTCAGTTCAGGCCAGACCATTATGTGGGTATTTGCCGGTAACGTTTCTGTACATGTGTATTGCACATTTTAATGTTCACATGTTTGTGGGATTGCATTGCGGATGTCTATATTTGTTCTTTGGTTATCTTCCTGATTCAACCACTGCTCCCACATAGACCTCCAGTTCACCTGTTGTGCATCCAACCCAGTCTCACCTTGGCGAATTATTACAATACGTGTCACCCCCCACCCCCATATTCCACAGACACCATTCATCCCTTCTCTAGTTGATGGCCCATGGCACAGTCAACAGAACACATTCCGTACACTACATATCTCTGGAACCAATATGGTTGTGAGGTCTACACTAGCATTTCAGATCATCCACATGCTGTCCTTCACGCACATAGGTACATGTAAATACTTATCTTTCATGACATGGTAGGTAGACCCGGGTAATGCCCGTTCATCTATGGGCCATCCTGACAAGGACTACTTGGACCGCGAATGGGCAGATATTGGGCGAATGCTCTGACCTTTGGTAGCGTTGCCACCTTTTATTATGACCTGAATGGGAAATTTTCTGGACACACATCTGAGTTTACAGGCCAACACATACCCACGGTCATTACAAAGGATAGCACTTTAGTTTTATGCCTACATATAAGCTTTTATTGTTGCAGTGGTGTAGTTGCTTATTCTGTTTCGTTTACTTGCTTATTCTGTTTCTTATAACATATAGGTATTTTATATACAGACATACGAATTGTATGGCACTATTACATAACATATTGGACATAGTTATGTCCTACTATCACAGGACATTTCACATTTATTATGGTTTTGGTATGGACACACATGCCTAGAGGGGGACTGTCCCTCACAGTGTAGGACAGGTGGTAACCCAAACCATTGGGCTAGGCTTGGCAATTGGCGGCGCGCTAACATGATGCATTTCACTTCCACTTGGTATAACTAGTGACATTACAATGGAATACGGGCACAGGGTTTTAAATATCATTTGTTCGAGGGATGGGGACTCAATATTCAGCTACGTGCCTTTGTGTTTGTTTCTTATTGTGGTGTTTGCAATGCTGTCTTGTATACTTTGCATACATTTCAGTATCCACGGACACTGACAGGAGTTATTACTATTAGAGGCAGGCTGTACTAGTCAGCATTTTAGGTTGCGCGTATGCAGCCGACATGTTCACACCTCTGTGCAGCGCTTGGACACGCCCCCTGCATTCATACACATTTCCTATGCACGTGGCCATTACGGCAGCGCGCCTTCATTAATATGCATGTGGTGCTGCTGCACCATCTCCATGCCGAATGGTCGGCACAAGGCTAACGCCGTCCTTGTGCCAAGCTTCATGAATCCCAGGGATTGTCTTTTCTAAAGAAATAGAAGATCCAACCCAATCGCCTCCCCCTTAAATGCACCCAATCTACAAAACTATTTACATATGCATGCTGTATTGGAGTACACTGAATATTCATTCATGCCATGCATAACGACAATCAAAGAATCAATTGTAAAATTACTCAGTGGAACAAAGGTATGCAGCATTAGCATAGATAGATATATAGACAGATGTAGATAGGGTTCCCTATTACATTCTTGAAGACACACTTACCCGAATACATAAACGCCGACATGTCTTCATCAAACCTCTTAAACACTGATCATCCTGAAACGAGAAATCTGAAATGTCGAATCATCATGGTCAGCCCTTCCATGGTATAGCTTCATAAGGTAAGTGTGCGATAGTTACGGACATTAGGGTTAGGGTGCAGGTTAAGGTAAGTGCATAGATGGTAATGTATGTGAGATTTAGTGTAGGGTTAGATGTAGGTTTTTGTTACGTGTATGTGTGTAGATTATTTAGTTTGTTTGGGTATAGCTTGTTAAGGTAAGTGTGCGATAGTTATGGACCTTAGGGTTAGGATGCGGGTTATGGTAAGTGCATAGATGGTAGCATATGTAAGATTTAGTGTAGGGTTAGAAGTAGGGTTTAGTTCAGGGTTAGAATTAGGGTTTTGGTTAGTATATGTATGTGTTTATTTAGTTTGTTTGGGTCGGTAGTATGTAATGGGTGGTGGGGTGGGACAACTATGATGGTTCAAGCTTTTGAATTTCGTGGTTTAGGCTGTTCGGTGTATTTGTGTGTATATATATATATATATTGACTGCAATATTTCTATAACTCAGAATACTGGAAGAATCTGAGATACCACAGTGTTATAAATTGTATATTTCCTGTAATTCCACAGACACTTCATCATTTATAAAGAATATAATTATGGCCCTCTGACATGTAACAGACATCCTGTTAGTAAGGTAATGCTGTCTTTTTCCTGTGTTGAAAAGTATGTATTTCCCTTTGTGTTATATACTGTTGCACTAAAAATATATCAATGGTATATTATGGGAAAAATATATGTACTGTATTAAAATGAGATCAAATATTATGCTACTTTTGCAATACAGAAAATATTAGTGAACATCACTTAGTTTATAGAAACCTATTACTGAAGTATGTTGTGCTATATTTAGTTTCATTGAAGAACAGCAGATTAAGGAACCATATCAGAGCTGCTTATAAGATACATTTCTAATGACACCATCATACTATTCAATATGCAATACTGTAGATAACATAGTTTAATGAAGTATTTATGTATTATTAATATTATTGTTTTTCACAAATAAAATATGTATTTCTGTAGTCTTAGAGAGTTGCAATAAAATATAGTGCTAGTATTTTCCTTTTGTATATAATATGTGCATTTAAGTACAGTATCATGGCAACATATCTGCATTATTTTGTAATAATCACTTTAATATGTCAATAGTATTGCAAATTATTGTGCTTTGTTGAATAAGATTTTTTGTTTAATACTGTACATTACTGAATTACATTTACTTTATGGAAAGAATATGTCTATTGTTCTAATGTGTTTTGCAATATTTATTTTCATTCCTCTATCATATACCAGGAAAAAACAGTGTTCCTGTAAGACATTGTAACACACTGATACTATTCTATTGTAGGTAATAATAAAATGTACTGGTGGTGTTAAAATATTGTATGGTTAATAGACACCCTGTTAGTACAGTAATGCTGCTCTTCTTCCTGTGTTGAAAAGTATGCATTTCCCTTTGTATTATATACTGTTGCATTAAAAATATAACAATGGTATATTATGGGAAAAATATATATACTGTATTAATGTTGCCATCAATTAATATTTAACAGTGGCTATACACCTTCAGTTCCAAATCACTGCTGTCAGTATTTGACATGACAATGAAACAGGAGTACAGGATTTGACTTCAGCCATGAGTACCCCATATAATACAATGTTCATTTGGATAACAGAGTATAAAGCAAATGCACTGCTGTCGATTGCAAAAATAGGCAATGCATACTACTCACAAATGAGCATAACACTACAAATCTACAAGTCAGAGTTTCAATCAGTCGTTGCCCAGCATGTACTCCACCTCAGTCTGAGCTTGTTTTTTTTTTAATGGTAGCATTCCAAATGTCAATTAAAACTTTATTTCACACACACACACACACACACACACACACACACGCACGCACACGCGCACACGCGCACACGCGCACGCACACACGCACGATATTTTAAGAATGAGGGCAAATGGTGACTGTTCAGTACCAGCTCCCCCTTTTCAAAGTTTACGATGTACAGCCATCAAATAGCCAAGAGTACCTAAACAAGACACATTTTATGGTTTATCCTTAAAAAAACTAGCCCTTTGATTTCAAAATGGTAATAAGTAAGTCTGTCACTCTCCCAAGAACAGATAACACACAGTTTGTAGACAAGTAAAATGAATAAATCCTTAAACTAATAAATAAAACATCAATGATAAGAAATAAGTCAATTCTATGCTTGGAATATAGATATAGAAGCATTTGTTTCATAAGAAAATATTCAAACAATAAAATGTTTGCACATGAAATGAAAAAGAAAACATCCAACAAATAGAAGATAACTAGAAAAATCCACCTATTGTTTAAACTAAAAACTATCTGATTATAGGTAATTGATATGCTATGTCTTTACTGACTTTGATTTCCAGGTTCAAAATATAAAATTTTGCAAGTGTACTAACATTTTTCCTATTTGTTAGCATTCTCATAATTGCATTAATATAATTAAACTAGATATATGATAATACAAGACAGATGTTAAAATACTGAAGTAATATGAACATATTCCTTAAGACTATATAAAGAAATACTTTTGTTTGAACCATTCTGAACGGAGGTGGACAACCATGAGCTGAGATACCAGACAACTAGAGAGTTCTGAGCTTCCCATAAACCATAAGTTGCCTGTTTTTTTTTTTTTTTTTTTTTTGCTTGATCTTGATTATGCTATTTACTGCACTTTTTATTGTGTTCTACTTATTTAATCCATCCATCCTCAACCACTTTTCCGGTTTTGCACATGGGGTTAGGGTGTCACTACAGCAATGACAATCATCTTGAGCCAAGGTTTACACTGCCAGGTGGCTAGTCCTGCCTATTTAATTCTGCATTTTAATACTGTAAACTAAACTGCAATGTTTGTACTGCAGTTGCCTGCCTTAGTGTGCCTGTAAAATCACATTTTGTTGCTGTTTTCATTGTTTGCAAAGCTATTCTGCTATGTTCACCCTTTGCAAAATAATTGTTGTTACTTTTCACTGTTTACAAAGTATCTGTCCTGATTGTTCTGTTTTCCTGCCAAGTAGTGTTTTAAATAACTGATTTATTTGCTTGCTGTTTACAATATTCATTAGTATTTCCTTGCTTTTTTTCTGCTTTTTAAAACATTTTTTAGTTTATTGCTGCTGTTTTTCTGCTGTTTAAAACATTTGTTAGTGTTTCCTGTCTAAATTAGTGTAACTAGTAGCTGTAGTGTTGTCCAGATACAGGTCTGTTGCATGTGGGTATGTTTGTAGTGGCTGTAGTATTCTGATTACATTTTCGAAGCCATATTTGATTGGAAGTGGCCTTTCTGCACCCTTGTGAGAGAAGTGGGCTGATTGGAACCTGTCTGGTGAAGGGTGATTGGTCTAGGGCTTGGAGTCATACCGATCAGGAAAAGAAAAGGAAGAAAATAAGCAGAAGACCTTGCAAAACTGACAAAGAAAAAGACAACAGCTATGTAGGACCAGAAAAACCTAACAAAAATATGATCCTTAGGCCAAAAAGAAGGACTAAGGAAAAAAACCCAAACCCTAACAGAAAACATAACAAGTCCTACATGGCTGAGAATGATAAAGAAACAGTAAAGAAGGCCTGGCAAAAAGTCTGACAAAAAGAAGAAAATAAAAAAAAAAGAAACAAGACACCAAGCAGTACTACAGGACATATAAACCTAAAAAAGAGCAATATCTTACTAATATCCAAACACACTCCCCAAATAAATCAAATGGATAAAAGTTATAAAGGAACACTAAATCAAATGTAAATAGTCCTGTACAACTGTGAAAAGAGAACAAAAAAGGAAAAGGCCGCAAGGAGGGTAAAATGCTGGGGAAGCCCACATCAAAAAGGTGTGCAGTATCTTGTGAATTACACTCCATAAAGCAAACACAAAAGGCACTAATAAAAACACCAGTGCAACATATTCATCAAAAAAGGTAACTTTCCTGTTGTGCAAAAAAGAAGAAACAATCATGAGTAAGGAAATTACTCAGCACATCCACCCTTTATGTCATAACCTCATTCACAACTGCTGCAACAAATCAAGGACTGAAACATTCTTCACAGCTAGTACCTCACTATAATAGGCATCCCAAAGAACATGTAAAGCTGACACTAAAAGGAAATCTTCCCTAGCCATAGCTGGCATCCAGGCACAACCATAGTCCCCATATAAACATTTCTCAATAGTGAGAGGAAACACAAATGGCACTGAATAATGATGCTGTACACCCTCCCAAAAAACAGCCACCCTGGGAAAAAAACATGCTCTGCTGTCTCTAAAACCTAACAACCAGCATGTGGACACAATTCTAACCCCAGAGGGTGAAAATCACAAGAAGATCTAACAGGCAGCTTATCAAGAGAGCAACTCCACAAAAAATCATGCCAATGATGAAACAAAGCATAACGCTGCCTATGCTGACTCAGAACTAACAATCTCCCAAGGTACTAATGTTGATAACCATTAATGGCATAGAAATGGGACAAAAGAGAAGAATACCATTCTTTCCTAGAGGAAGGGAGGGAGTCTAAAGACACATGCCAAGCAAGCAGCAAAGACCAGACGTTCCACAGCTCCAATGAAGGGACCTTCCATGCACATGTCCCAGTCAACCAAGTCTGCCAAAACCAACCAGACACTGCTGGGAGCAAGTGACCAAGTAAAGAAACATCTGCAGCCTGTAAATGTTGCAATGCAGGAAAAAGAAACAAAGTGTACAAAAAAGGACTGGACACAGTAGACTAACACCACCAGAACAAGGAGTAGAATACAAAATACCTATCCTTAGACATGTATAGGAAATCCGCTCAAAAAACAAAAGGCCTCAGACCAAAGGTGGGGGGCCAGGAATGTGGAAATAAATAGACAGAAAAAACATACTCTAAAGTGCCCAAAAAGGCACCATTTAGCAAATAAAACTTTCTGGAAAGAGAAAGGAAAAAAAACTCAGAAAGCCACGTGCTGAACAGCTTTACCAAGAAGGGCTTCACGAGACTCAGAGACATAAGAAGGAGAACCAAAAGGCACACCCAGGATAGGGAGAACCAAAAGGCACACCCAGGATAGGAAGAACCAAAAGGCACACCCAGGATAGAGATACCAGTGCTAGCAAAAGAAACATCCCCAACATAGGCTGTACCAAAGCCACAGGATTTGGCAACATTAAGAACAAGGTCCACTAAGGAAAAAAACAAAAGGAAAATACTGAAACTAAAGCAAAAGAACAGGAGGAGACTCAGCAACAATAGTAACATTGTCTGGGTAAGACAGAAAATGAGGCACCAAAACTCCTGAACATAAAACAGAAAAGGCGAAAAGGAAAAGTGCACCCTTGCCTTAAAAACACAGCACCCACCACCAGAGTAAAAAGATAACTGGTCAAGGGACAACCTTGATGCACACCATTCTTCATGGCAACTTCAGCTCCCATCCAGCCATTAACCACAGCAGCAATAACAGAAGCTGAATAAATGGAAGCAATACATGGAAGAAAATGAGGAACAAATCCCTAAGCCTTTAAGATGGCCAACATGGCTGAATGACTAACATTGTCAAATGCTTTGGTCAGGTCACAAGAAAGCCCCAGGGCAGAATCAGAAACATGAACAAAGGAGGCAAGAGACTTTAATAAAAGCAACAAATCTTGCATATGCATGCCAGAAATACCATAGACCCCAGGGCCCAACAAATATTGCATCTTTGATTGCAGAAGTAATTGCAAGATCTTAGAAAACAACTTATAATTGGTATTGCAAAGAGAAATTAGATGCCAGTTAGACAAGACCCTGTGGTCTCCCTTTTTTCCAAAGGAACTTAAGGGCATTCATAATAAGCCAGGATGGAAAAAAAAACATGAGAAAACTACTCATTAAACAATTGCAGCAGTAGAGATAACTGAGCATCAGAGAGAGCAGTAAAAACAGTAAGAAATACCATACAACCCTGGGGCAGTATCAACCTTGAAAGAAGCAATAGCCATTCAAACAATGTAATAGGACATCAAGAGCCACCCTAAAAATAGCAGGTATCTCATGTATAGGCCAAGATTCCACAGTAGGAGGCTTAGCACCACACATAGTGGACAAATAAGAATTAACATCTTGCAGAATACCCTCAGTGCTAAAAACATCACCTGAAGAGGACAACAAACTGTCAGTAAAGGTATCCTTCCTAACAGTACATTTACCAACATAAGGGAGAAACTCCTCACTCCTCCCTTTGAAAGAATGGGTTAAGCTCCATAGAACCACTCTCACCCTAGCAAGCATATGCAAATGCAATTCACAGAGGTGCTGAAGGGCAATGGCAGTTGCATAATGCACAGCAGACTGGAAACCAGCATAAAGGGAGTTGGAAGAACCCTTAAAAAGGGAATAATAAGAGTGGGCAAACCAAGAATAACAGAAAACAAACTATTCTTAAAGGCCAACCACTAAGAAGAAAGAGAAGAATAAAAAGGCAACAGAGTAAAATGATCATGCCATAACTCAGTAATGACCTCTTGCCAGGCAGAAGTAAAAGTCTAAGAAGCAGTAAAATGAGAAAGACCCCTACCCTTACAAAATGCAGAAGAAACTCCAAAATAAAAGGACAGAGTGCGATAATCAGTAAAAGGCACAAAAGACTAGGAAGAAGAAACCACTTCAAAGCTAGGAGAACAAAAAATGTGATCGATTCTGGTACGAGCAGCCCCATAAAAGTAAGTAAAGGCAGGAGGACTACATACAGTAAGAGAGGCCAAATGTAAAATGTCCTTACAACAAAGGACACTAGAGTCATGTCCGAGCCTATTACACCCTGATAATACACCACAGTTAAAGTCACCAAAAAAAAAAAAGAATAAGACAGTCAATTGAAAAATAAGCTTGCAAAAGCTGAAATAATAAGCAACCCTCAGACACTGGAATAAAAGCATAAACAATCACGGAGTTCAAAATGGCTGCTGTTCTGTGAGCACTGCTATCACCTAGGTCTCGATATACCCTGGATTAAAACAAACCCAGAAGGCAACACAGAATTAATAATACAGAAATAACTGTAGATATTTACTGCTAATATCATCCAGCAAACAAAAGAGGAAGAAAAAGTGACAGGTTCAGCTCAGAAACAGCAGGATTAACTAAGATTTCTGAATAACAGCTTAAGCAATGTGCTACTAAGGCCCTGCATCTGACTGCAAGATTGGTAAAACACTATACAGCAAGATGTCAAAAGAGGAAAATAATATGGAAACAACAACAACTAAGACCAAATTCTCAGTACTAGCCTCACCTGAGAAAGACACAACTTCAAAAAGACAACTAAACAAACTGACAACTCTAAAAATACAAATAAATCCAAGACAGACCAGCCAGCTAATCTGGAAGACATAAAATCTGCATTATTACCTATCCAGCAAGCATTAAAGGACTTATCATTACAATTTCAAAGCTTTGGTGACTCATTCAGCCAAATAATATCCAGAATGGAAAAATCTGAGTCCAAAATAATAGAAAATGAAATAAAAATAGACTCTATTTCTCAAAAAAACTGATGCCCATGACAAAGAAATACAAAACTTACAAGCAAAATTAACAGACCTGGAAGCAAGATCTCGAAGGAACAATATCATCATCAGAGGAATACCTGAAACTGTACTTCATAACAATCTAATACCAACAATCAAGCAAATAATAAATTCCCTCCTAGAGGAATCTGAAGAAATGCAGCAAATAACAATAGAGAGAGCCCACAGAGCCCTGAGGGAAATGCAAACATCACTGAAACCAAGACCTGTCTATATTAAAATATTAAACGACCAAGATGTTAATAAAATCATACTGGCAGCAAAGAAAAAAGGCACACTCACCTGGAATAATAATAAAATCTCCTTTGCTCAAGGCCTCCCAATACAAATAAGACAAGCAAGACAACTACTATCTCCATACTGCAGGTTCCTAATAGAAAAAAAAAATCAAATTCCAGATGAAATATCCAAATCAGTTAATCTTTTACATCAAAGAGGTTAAATACATGGTTGCTAACCCCAAAGAGGCAAAAGAGACATTCCTGGCTGTTTTCAAGCAAATTCCACCTTCAGAAGTGAAATAAATCCACAAAAAAAAAGATAAAGGTCCCTTGGATGAAAAAACGACCCCATTCATGAGCACTCTAGCTGGGATACAACTCTGAGATCTTCCCCTTGCTGTCTAGGCCCTTGGGTCATTGATGTGAGCCATGAGGAACACAGGAAAGGGAAGTACAGCCTGGGTGGGAACCAAAAATGAACTGCTGTTTCCGATGCACGAATATAGGAAGGAAGTTCCCATCTCGGATATTGGCTTGCAAATTCAGTCCCCCTAGGCTTTTGATGGCTTCATTAAGAACAGTCAGACAAAATGGATTTCAGCAAGCTCCAAAGGATTTTACTGCCTGAAAAATGAAAATTGATCTGCACCAGCTAAAAGAAGAAAGCTGCACCATAGATGTCAACCAACCTGCAAGCAAAACCTTGAAAAAATAAGGTACTGTTGAACTGAACCATTCACTCAAACAGTACACCCAGTACTGTGTAGGTGAATGAAACTCCAGCCTTAAATAATAGGCAAGAAATAAACTGTCAGAATTATGCTAGCTCATAGATTAATATTGGGAAAAAAAGGGAAAAAATTGTTAAATGTTTTATGTAAATACTACAAATGTGTTAAAAGATCCTGGAGAGAAGTAATCTCAGGAAATTAGTAAAATAACCTAACAATCCTGGGATAATGTAAATATAGCCTTAATATGTCAACTATAGCAGAAGGACTGTTTAGCTAAGCTGTTTTTCTTTTTTTTGTTTTTTTGTCTCTCTATACTTCCTACTTCTGTTAAATAGGTGCCAAGTATATATTTTATAACCCACACAGATTGATGTGGAAAAACATCACTATAGGCACCAAAGAAGGCCGAAACCTGAATAAGTAAAGGGGAGGAAAAAGAAGTCAAATGAGCGAAAAATGTAAAAATGACAAGATTGATTGTTTAACAATATTACTATGGTACAAATATTGCTATAATTTACTGAGGAATGTATATTAATATGCTGTTTTAAAAATACTATTAGAAAGAATTAGTCACAAGACAAAAACAATACATGCTATACCTTAAATGCAATACCATCACTGTATAAATAATATGTTGGAAGAGGCTAGGGATATTAAGTAGCAGTGTTTGTTGAGGGAACTAGTTTGTTCAGCTTTGTCCACATTGTTTATAGTAACACACGGGGGATACTATGGAGTAAATCTATATCTAAAAAGAAAACACATTCCAAGATTAGACGTAAAGGTAAACCATATAATGAACCTTCATCCCCCCCCCTGATTATTCCTGGTCCAGGGATATAGTGGTTAGGCACAGTGTAGGGAAGGGGATAAATAGATGCTTTCTTAAACCATCACACAATAACACATACAAAACTAACAAAACAAAACTAATATACATGGCATATCTAAGGAATACACCTAATAAATAAATGTGGGAAATAGAATCATGGAATGTTAAAGGACTCCAAAACAAGAAGAAAAGAAAACTATTCTTACACCTTACATTAAAAACCACAGCCAACCTCATACTAATACAAGAAACGCACTTGACTGCAGATCAATGGGCAGAAATTAGCAGAAAGAAATGGATAAGTCAAATCATAGCTTCAGAGGGGAAACAAACAGTGCTGGGGCTGCCATAATAATTAAAACCAATTTAAGGAAAAAATACTTAAAACCAAAGCTGACAAGGAGGGAAGATGGTGCTATGTAACATTTAATAGTCCTACAATACCAAAACCTATAATGGTACTTAATGTTTACGCACCCTGTAATAACCAACAACACTTTTTTATGTCATTATACCCAACCTTAAACCAATTTAAAGATCACTACCTAGTGATTGGAGGTGACTAGAATACATATCAAAACCCAGAAAAGGATAAATCTATTCTGACCAAATCACATAATAAACAAGCCACATTAGCCCTTAATGAACTCAAACAAGATTTCAAACTATATGACCCTTTTAAACATGGGAACAGTGCAGATAAAACAGGGAAATTCACATTCTATTCGCAATGCCACAAAATGTGGTCAAGGATAGACTTCTTCTTAATCTCTGACATATTCATTAACATGGACCCAACAATAACTATACATACCAGGTTCTTTTCAGATCACTCCAAAATCACACTGAACATTAACTGGGACAAAAAGATATATTTAGAGAATAGGGGTCATAATTGGTCATTAAACCCTAATTTACTTTCCAAAATGGATGTAATAAAAGAAACAGAAGCAATACTAAAAATAGCTCTTACAAATATCACTAACTCCCAAGTACCAATTGACATAGAATGGGCTGCAACCAAAGCACAAATCAGAGGACTGTTTATCAAAAAAGCAGCATACTATAAAAAAATACAACTGAAAGAGGAGCATATACTGAAAGGTAAAATAGAGCATCTTGAAAAAGAACTAATAAATAACCCTAAGAACCAAACAGAAGCAGAACTTTTAAAACTGCAAAGGGATCTATATATGTTAGAAACCAGGAACCTATCTTTCTATGAAGCCAGAATGTTAGCCACTTACGCAGAAGAAGCTCAAATACCATCTAGAGCTCTGGCCAGAATTATCTGCCAACACAAAAATGCCTCCAATATATCAGAAATAAACTACAGAGACAAAAACTACACAAAAAATGAAGACATTATTAAAACATTTGAACAAATATACTCTCAAATATATGGAGCACAAATACTACAAACCTCAAAGGAAGATAGAACTCTTCTTCAAAAACTGAAATTCCCTAAACTCAATTTAGACCAACAAAAAAAACTAACTGAGCCGATATCCATCAGTGAAATCATTACAACAATCAAACACTTAAAAGTGCATAAGGCTCCGGGTCCAGATGGACTCACATCAGAATTTTACAAAGCATTTTCCCCCTTGATAGCTAAACTACTATACTATACACTGAATTACATAATAAACTATAAAATAAATGATATCCACTTTAATGCCTCTAAAACTATATTTATATTAAAAGAACACACAGACCCCAAAAACCCTGACAGCTACAGACCCATCTCCCTCTTAAATACAGATACTAAAATATTTACCTCTATACTTGCAAACAGAATGAAAAATCTGATAGCAAAATACTCTCCCCAGAACAATCCGGTTTTACACCACATAGACAGACTAGTGACAAGACATTAACATTAGATGCACTAATATCCTACGCTAACCGATACAATATCAACATCTATACAATGGTAGTGGATGCCCACAAGGCATTTGATAGGGTTAATCTAGAATTCTTACTCCAAACACTACCCTACTTTAATATACCCAATAACTTTATTCAGATCATCCAAACTCTCTATAGCAACCCATACACATCTCTGTATATAAATAAAACTTGGTCAAATAGGATCCTAATAAAAATGGAACAAGACAAGGATGCCCACTATCACCCTTCCTGTTTAACCTATACCTAGAACCACTCTTTCTATACATTAAACAAAACACATATCACAATCCTCCATCAATACACAACTTCAAAATATACCTCACTGCATTTGCAGATGATCTGAACATATACTGCACTGCACCAAATTCAGATATAAACAAAATAATAGCTGAAATTGAACATTTCTCGATTATGTCTAACTACAAACTAAACCTTAATAAAACTAATATTTTCCCCCTAAAAACACCCAAACTCATCTCACTAATACTATTGTTAAACACAATAAAAATTAAAGAAGAAACTAAATACCTGGGAATCACCTTTTTCCAGAGTAACAAAGACTTCTACCAACACAATGTAAACCTTAAATGGCAAAATATAATGCAAGACTGCAAAAGATGGAACAACCTAAAACTACCATTCTTGGCCAAAGTATCAATAATCAAAATGAACATTTTACCTAGATTAATGTATATATTCATGACATCACAGACAACAATACATAATAAATTCTTCAAACAAATTCATACCTTCCTAGCAAAATGTATATGGGAACCCCAAAAAAACAGAATCTCCTATCCAAAATTAACACTCCCCAAAAGCAAAGGAGGACTAAATCTACCAGATTTTAAAATGTACTACTCGATCATTAACACTAACAGACTATTGAGAATAGCTGAACATAACCCATCAATGGAAAATTGGTCTCCTCTCTGGGTGACAATATATTATAGATATATTAAAGCTCTAGGTTTCAATCCCAAAGCACTTCCATTCCTGAAGCAGAAAGAAATACAAACTTATAACATTATAGAGCCCTTAAAACATTCTATCAACCTAGCACAAAAACTCTTTCAATTCTTGAACCTTAGACATGCCATGACAATACTGCAACCCCTTCATAAAAACCCAAATTTAAAAATAAACAATAAGATGCTGGACTTAGTCCCTTTTCCCAGACAAAAAGATAAAACAATCCAAGATATCTATCCCTACCGTAACTGTTCAATACAAGAAATGAGGACCAACTTAAACCTCCCTAAATCACACATAATAATCCTAAGACAAATCAAAGAACTGTGTTCCAGTTATCTCCAAAATATTACTATGACCAATAGTGACATAGAAACTTGTAGCAGGCTCTGGAAAACTATTATCACAACAAAGAAAACTATTACTAATTCATATAAAATGATAAATGAAATCAAATACCAGAAGGACCTCCTCTTCTCTAACTACTGGAGAAAAATTAAACCATCCATAGATGATCAGCAAATAAGCCAGGCAATCAATCTAACACTGAAGATTCTACCCCTCAAAAAGTTAACATACACTCAGCTCATGATCAATAATAATGCTTATTTTACACCTGCAATCCTACACAAATTTAACACATCAAAATCACCTTTCTGCCCACACTGTAAGGACCAGATAGCTGACTTAATCCATGTATTTTGGAGCTGTAAATGTGTCTATAAACTCTGGAACTCTCTCAAGGTACAATTACAAAAACGGGTTATCAAACATCAACATTAACTTGGGAATTCACTCTGTTACACATTCTCCCACCCAACATCCCAAGAAAACAAGCAAATACACTTTTAACAATTTTCCTACTAATGAAACTGTATATAGCTTTTAAATGGCTAGATACGATAAATATCTCTTGGGAGGGTTTTAAACAAGTAGCTATACAACACCTTTTAGCTCATAAAATAGTAATAGATAAAAGAAACAAAAACATGAAATCCAGAGAAATTTGGGAACAAACCTTTAACATCATATTAGCATAATTCATCACACAGCAACTTAGAAATACACTATAATGGAACCAAAGAACACATACAAGTTCAGATATTAAATAATAACTTGGATATTATGAATGTATATACTGTCTATATAACTGTGGAATTAACAATGAAAGCATCTATGTACATAGTGTAAATAGATATGTTGTATGACCTATATCCTGTGGTATTTGACATCAATGTATAACATATGTATATGTGCATGTATGTATATATATATATATATATATATATATGTATGTATGTGTATGTATGTGTATGTATGTATGTGTATGTATATGTATATATATATATGCACACGGTCATGTTGTAAGATGGTTTTTATTTGTGACATTTATTAATGTAAAAATAAAAATAAAAATTATTGAAAAAAAAAAAAGCATAAACAATCACTAAATGTACAAAAGAATGTCTACACGACAAATCTACCACCAAACCCCTACCAGGCAAAACATTAATAACTTCCCTAACAACCACAACAAATTTATGATACAGCAACCCAATACCAGACCTACGATCTGTCCCTAAAGACCAAACCACCCCATCCTTCCAAAAAGTTTTCCACTGGGAATAATGAACAGAAGAAAGCCTACCCACATCCAACAGACAAACAAGATCAGAGTGTAATGCAGAAACCCAGGAAATGACAGTCAAATTCCAGGGCAATGGCACCATAACATTAATATTACAAAAAGTCAAAGACAAGTTAGCCATCAGTACCAGGATGAGAAACCCCTTCAGAACCCCTCCTATGACACTTGTTTCTAATATGTCTGCACCTAGAACCTGAGGTCCACTGCTGAGAATCATCCATATCAGTACACAAATCAGATTTACAGCTAACAGTATCCTTAGAAGCAATACCATCACCAGTAGAAGCGGTATCAGACATACCAAGTAATTTGCTAT
Source organism: Protopterus annectens (assembly GCF_019279795.1). Taxonomy (NCBI): domain Eukaryota; kingdom Metazoa; phylum Chordata; order Ceratodontiformes; family Protopteridae; genus Protopterus; species Protopterus annectens. Next base: position 993,433,137 of record NC_056725.1, read on the forward strand.
TAGACTCTAACATGTCAGTACCAGTAGGGACAACAAAAACAACAGAAGAAGGAGGCACAGTAGAATGGGAACCATAAGCAACAGAAATAGGACAAGGAGGACTAGAAGGCAAAGAAGGCAGAACAGACACCTCCAGAGAGAAAACAGTGGTAGGAACAGAGACAGAAGAAGGGGAAGGACAAGGGACATAGACAACAGCCTGCATTGGTGAAGACTCCACAGAAACAGCAGCAGAAACAGAAACATCAGAAAGTAAAATCTGAGAAGACTCAGTGAAAACAGGACAAACAGAATCAACATGAGAACAAGAACAGAAATGACACCACTGTGGACGAGCTCTAGCAAAATGAGCAGCGGAACCACAATGAGTGCATTTCCTAGCAGGATAATCAGACACCAAGTGAGAAAAATCACCACAAAAAAGCATGACTTAGGCTGTCCTGCATACATCAAAATGCCTCTCTGACCAGACAACAAACACACACCAGGCAAGTGGGAAACACCAGAATCAAGGACATGCAAAGCCACCCAGGCCTCCCACACCCTATCCCAAACTCCACCAGCATCAGAATCAAAAGATTTCTTAGTAGAAAAAACATTAGCACACTGAGAAAATAAATGCACCCTAATTTATGCTTCTGTAACATAAATAAAACTAAAATACAAAATAAGTTTATGCTTATAATAAACATCTACTTCAGAAAGCACAAGATCAGACCAAGGCTGCTGATGTTTATGTGCACCAAAATGAGAAACAAAAGTAGAAGCAGACTCCTATTGTTCAAAATAAAAATCAGCAAAAGCATCCCTCCCCCAGTGAATAATAGCACACAGAGTCTGAACAGACACAGACAAATGTTTAAATAAAGAATGCCAGATAAACGTATGTGAAAAAGGCTGACCTAAAGCAGACTTAAAATGAACCAAAGGCTTAGAAACAATCCCGGATTGCCTCAGAGAGCTAGGCTGATTCCCTGAAGCACAAACTGACATTTTCACTGCAGCAGCATAAGACTTGGTCTGAGAAACAACTGCAGAAGCAACAGAAGACACAGCACTAGAAAAAGTATCTGGCAGAGCTGTAGGGAGAGCCAAAACATCAAAAACAGAAACAGCAGAAGCCAAAGAACCATCATGAAGCTTCATTTCATCACCCCAATCAAGCACAGACAAATTACCAGTTATGCAACACAGCAAAAATCTGTGAAGAAGTTTGAGACACAGATAAAGTTGTTAAATGAAAAGAAGACTGCAAATCAATAATAGAAGACAAAGTAGAAGAAACAGCAGGAGAAAAAGAAACATTAGCTGCAGTATGGCCACCATCTTGCTTCACCCAGAAGTGACAGCAAAGACTTTCTTGGGCTTGGAGTAAGCACCCTCGCTGGTTCTATTGAGTATTTTTGTAATTTATTTTTTTAAGTTATTAACTTCTGGTATTTAAGCCCCACATTTGAGCTCTTTTCTGCTTTTTTGCAAGTCATGCAGCACCACACCCTGCTACGCAATTGTGCACCATAGCCAGACAGATAATTTTGACAATTTATCCCTTAGATACAGCCATATTACATTAGTGTAGTCCTCATCTTTAGTACATTTCCAGTTTAAGAAGTATTGCTAGTGAGCTGTGACCTATTAAACCACCAGTCAAAAAAACTTTCAGAAATGCCCATCTGTAGAGCACCTCCTAGATCAGTCTTGAAAGCACCCCCTTTATGATAACATTTCTTCAAACCTAGTATTATGAACAGTTGGATTACCCCTGTGCAAAGCTGTTGTTGTGGATTACTTCATTGCATTACCTTTGTACAAGGAATATCTTAATGGTTTCAATAAGTAGAAACGTTTCTTTTTATGTTGTATATATGCTTTAAGTTTCAGCCACATTGTTAGCATTCCATGTGTAACAGGCACCTCGTCTTCTTAGAAAATGTTGACAGAGATGCGTATCAAGGTTCAACCTTAACTCATTTAATATAACTTAAACCTTCTTAGTAAGCCTTTTTTCTCTGCCATAAGTGTACATCCCATTTTCACATCACTGACTGACCATTACTGAATCATGAGGCACATTTGCAAGTTATTACCTGGACAAAACTCTTAACATCCATGTTTGCACTGCTCAGGTGTGTGCACTTCATCCTGAAGGAACCAATACCATGTTTATCTCCACTGCAGATTTAGAAAATTAAGTGATTAAGTGATTCAGAAATGATGCGTTGAGAGCAAATTAACATATTCCTCATGCCAAGAAGGGTTAATCTACACCATATAAGCATGATGTGGAGCTGTACAACTTCCATTATGCTAGGGGAAGACTTGGTTTCCCAAGTGTTGCCAAACATATTGATGACAACAGTTTTGGTTACTAATACATAGGATACTGTCTGAAATCTTTCATATGGCTAATGACCACAAGGGAATTTTAAGCCTAGCCATGCATTCCAAATCTCTGACAAGTAGTCAGACCCTTCATAAGTGTAGGCAGAGGTATGGGAGATGAAACATTTACAAGCAGGGCCCTGAGAGATGAACCGTTTACAGGCTGCCTGTGTCCATTAAAGACATAGGTGCTACACCAGGGATGAATTTCCTGTTCCCCATCCAATTGTCCAAGTTACACTTGCAATGAGTTATCAAGGTACTCTGCTTCATGTGGATGGGCAGCCTGTTCCAGAGAAGGGATAGTCTTTGGGATACATACCTGTCTCTTCAGCAGGTCCTATTTATATCACAGGCATGGTTTAAGTCTTTAGAATGGGTAATACTAGTGCTGTTTGCTTTGCGGTTATGCAAGAGCTACATAAAAGTGGGTCTGACAATGCCTTCTATGCCAGGCATAGATCTCCCCTTAACAGCCTGTAGGAGACAGACTACAGGGATATGGCCTTGAGCTGGCCTGCATAGGACATGTTACTTACGCACTGAATTCTTTTAGTGAGGAACCTCTGTGGACAATCCAGTTGTTGGATAGGTCTGGTTAGGTGCATACCATAAGAAGCATTATACTCAATGATAGGTCTGATAAATGCAGAATGCAGTGGAACAATGACTTGCTCGGACCTAGATGCCATACCTTTCTTTATAAGCTGCACAGCATAGAATGATTTCCTCACTACTGTAGACACATGATGGTCAAAGGCAAGATTACTCTCTATGTGTGTCCTCAAGTCCATGGATACTGGGTCAGATATTAGGGGTGTGTTGTCAATATGATAGCTACCAGGGGTGAATGACTTCCCAAAGCATACTGTTATGCATTTCTTGGCATTTAGTTTTAGAACATGTATCTGACACCAGTTATTTGTCTGTGTCAGCCCTTCCTTAAGAACATCTGTATCAATGGAAGGTTTAATGACAGCTCTTAATTTGTAATAATCTGCAAATGTAATCAGTCAGAAGCCATTGATATTGGCCTTGACTTCAAAGAAGTAAATGACAAAAAGGAACTGTTTCAGTTCTGATCCCTGTGGGACTCCGCTTGTGACTAGCCTCTTTGTCGAGGTGAATTCTCCAATTCTCACTTCCTGCATCCTGTTTGTGAGCTAGTTGACTATCCATTGGGTGACATAAAGGTTTGTACCTAACATCTCAAATTTGTCAACAATGTCTGAGTGGGGCATTGTATCAAATGCCTTGGCCAAGTCATGGTAGGCAGTGGGCATTGTTGACAAATATAATATGGCCTATGCAAGTATTACTAAATGACAAATAGTGGGTTTGATTGATAGAGTGCATTTTTTGTGCAATTCTTACTTATGACAGGTTTAATTAATCATATTAATATTTTACAGTTGAAAATCCTGTCTTACCCATGTTGTGTGGATTCCCAAAGGTCCACAAGTGTATGCATGATCCACCTATGTGTACCATAGTCTCCAGCAAAAGATGGGTCACTGATCCCTTATCCAAATTTGTAAAAAAACACTTTGATACCAGTATTGGACAGTATAGCTTCAGTCCGGAAAGATACTGAAATTTTTCTATGTGATTTATATAGCTGATCTATGAGTATAAATTTGACCAGTGCTATGTTCTTTGTATCTCTTGATGTAGCATCACTGTTCACAGTGATACCAAATACAGTTGACATTGAGTATGTTAGACTGCAATTATGTAAGGCAGGATTTGCAAGACATAGAATAGACCTTGATTGTACATTATTTGAACTTATATTAGAGAACAATGTATTTTGTTTAATGGTGATATTTTCTTCAGAAGTTTGGTGTGGCAAGGGGCACTGCGTGTGCTAACAGCTACGCCAACCTTGTGCTATGTTATTGGGAAACTGAAAAGATACTGCAGAATAATCCTTATTCTGAATGTATCCACTTCTATAGGTGTTTTGTGGTTGATGTGTTCCTTGTTTGGGCAGGGACACTGATATCAGGAATTTAAATAGGAAGCAATGGAGGGGGTGTGTGACAGGTACTCTCACACATAGCCCCTGCATTGCGAAAGTGTCATACGATACTTTGACCATACCTCTGAACCTCTTAGAGACAAAAAACTGGACAAAGTCTAAAATGATGGGGGACAAATAGGGACAGATTATAAATATTGCCCTTACAAACTTAGAAAGTTGATAGAAGAACAGGGTTTGTATCATAACATTTAGGGAAGGATTCAAAGTCTGAAACTCAAGTGTATGCCATTATGTAGTCACTTCAATCCTGATATTGCCCATACAGACTTAGACAGTTGATAGAATGACAGGTAGTGCATTACCAAATATGACTTTTAAGTAGTATTGATATATGTAATTAATCTGCTTTTATTAAATTGTGTTTTTTTTTTCTGTTCCAAGTAAAGTTTAAGCATAGCCGAGCAGGTTTGCATGTTATGACTCTCTGCTCAGCATTGCTTAAACATTTCATAGTAGCTAAATATAAACGTATAGCCAAGCTCTTTACTGGTGAGATAGCATAGTGGTTAGAGTCTTGGCTATGCATGCAGCAATTCATGGTTTGAGTACCAAAACAGGCCCTTTAATTTTACATGGGAAAGCATTGTTAACGTTATTTTTTTACATTAAATTATGTAGTAATTAATATTTGTTAATAGGGTAACTGGTTCAAAATGGAAGTGTGAGTGCATATAACATGTGAAATCACTCAAATTTACACAAGTGTCCCATACAGTAAAGTCACACCCCCAAGGTAATATAATGAAAGAACATAGAGGGACAACATGAAAAGTAAATCATATATACTTAATAATATGTCAGTAATGATTAAATTACAATTCTGATATTTTTATAAAATAAAAACTGAGCAATGATTAGCAGTGCTCAGCTCTACTTAGCCAGTTTAAGCATTGCTTAGATGTAAATTCTAAGCAGTAGTCAGCTCAGCTAAGAGGATTTGCACTCTGTTAAGCAGTGTTCAGCATTTACCCCTTTAAGCACTATCCAACCCATCTTAGCAGATTTGCACACCTCTTAGCTGAGCTTACCATTTTCACAATGGTCCAATGACAGCAAAGGGTGGGAATATGGCCTTATTTAAACCACACAGGTGGGAATACAGCCATAACCTGTTGTAGTTTGATCTATGCAGGAACCATGTCTGGTGTTGGAGAGGGAGTGTGCTTTTGGTTGCAGTGCTGGGGCATTCTGGAGTCCAGGGTCATGGCTGGACTCCTCGTAGAACACCATGATGACAGACTGCTGCAGGGCAAGTACCAGGGCTCTCAGTACAAAGCGGAGGCCTGGGACCACCTGGCAAACGACCTCACCAGTGCAACTGGAATCCCCTGAACTGTTAAGCAGGTACGGCATCATTATGCTGACCTAAAGTGTAGGAAGGGTGTGTTCTTGGCCCAGTGGATCCAAGATGCTCAGGCACTGAATGCTCCAGTAGTTTGTAAGTATCACATCAATAGCTGTACCAAATTTTTGCCTGAGTATGTGAGAGACAGGTATACATAATATTTGTTTTTCCCCCTACAGCAGCAGATAAGTGGGCTAGCAATGTCGAGGCCCATGCCGACAGACTGACAAGGCTGCACCAACAGCCAGATGAGTATAGATCTACCTTGCAGTATATAGTGAAATAAATAAGAAGGAGTAAATTGTTTACTGCTAGTCGGTGTAGTGTGTTCTGTGTCTAACGAATAAACAAAAGTTTGCCAGATTAATATTGATCTACAGGATATGCAGTAGTAAAGCACTGTGTCATATAAGTAAAATAAAAACACATACCACAAACTATTATGTTTATTCTGGTATGTTGTAGAAATAGAATGTGTACAGGTTCTTCACAGCAAATATGGTACTGATAGCATGAAGTTACTGAGGCTGTTCTTTGAACCAGCTAGTATGCAAATCAGTAGATTGTGGATCTGTAAAACAAGATATACATTAAATATGAAATATGCTGTGTACTAAGATCTGAACCCTGAATAGTAATGTCTAATGAATTATAGTGTCCCCTGCAGCATTGCCTTGTGTTAATCTTCGCTTCCCAGATTATATTATTTCAAAGGATTAATACACAGTACACTAGCTATCTGTCATGCATGAATCTCAGGATTACAAGTTCAGACTGTCTAACCCACAGAGTATTAGGCCAAAATCAGTCAAACAAGAAGGCACAGTTCCCCAGTAGCTCAGTGTGATGAGACATAGCCTTGTTGTTTATTTTAGCATATCCAGACATGGTTCAAATCCAGGGAGTGGTAGTGAGATGTGTGCATATATACACTCAAGAAATCTTGAATATTTGTAGAAACAGTCAGATAGTGGTAACAGATAATTTCTCCACAGGTCTTACAGTTAAAGAAATGTTTGTAGTAGATGTATGAAGGGTATACCAATACACCATGTACAACTGTCCCACCTGTCCAACCCAATGCCTGCAAATGACAGCAGGATAGGTACATGCACCATGCACTTTTCCCAATACATGTCTCTCAAGTGTCACGCTGTCACAGCTAGTGGTCACTGCTGCCACTTAACTTGGACACAGATCGGAATCTAGGTGAAATATGCCAGTAGCAGACTCACATGACATCAGTGCAGGGTACCCCTTCTCTCTCATGTATGCAACCCTGACATGTACAAGCCCCCTCTAGTAATATAACCATAGTTGTCCCAGTCTGAGGCATGCCATTACAGGTTGACAGTTTAACAGGTATGTATGTGTACAGAAGCTATGGGCCATAGGTAGATGTCAAGTGATGGCAGACCCATAGATTATTGAGCAGTACTGTTGTGAAAAACAGAATCCTATACAGTTAATGGTTCATAGGTTCATAGGTTCATAGGTTCATACTAGGCTATCTGCCCGAGGGCATTTATAAGCCTAGCCCATTGTTTTGTGGCTTACGCCACCCCTTTAGTATGGGGAACTATACCCATTATTTTGCTGTGCCTCTGTCGAGCAGTGACACTGAGGTAATTCCTGGGGTATATCTGCAATCTCCCATCCATTGGTCAAGATTTCTCTTGAACAAGGCCAGCGAGGTGCTCTGCCTCACATGTACCAGGATTTTGTTCCACAGCATAGGGAGTCTTTGGGTGATGAATCTATCCCTCCAGCACGTCCTATTAATAGCCGTGTCGAGGTTTAAGTCTCCCGCCCTTGTGGCTCTGATGGATCTAGATTTTTTGAGGTGAAGCATATTCATCAAATCTGGGTTTGACATGGCCTTGTATGTTAGGCAAAGGTCACCTCTGAGCAAGCGGTAAGCGACTGAATAGAGCTGGAGTTCTTTCAGTCGGGCAGCATAGGACAGATTTTTGAGACCCTTTATCCTTTTGGTGAGGAACTTTAGTGGCCTCTCCAGCTGCTGCAAGTGTCGGGTCAGATACATATCGAATGGGGCATTGTACTCAATCATTGGTCTGATGAGTGATGAGTAAAGGGAGACTATGACCTCCCTTGATCTAGATGAGAATCCCTTCATGATAAGGTGGGCAATGTAGAAGGACTTCCTAACTACTTTAGCTACATGGGTGTCGAATGACAGACTACTATCAACCTGGGTCCCCAGGTCCCTGATAACTTCTTCTGTGCTCAGTGGATTGCCACCTATTTGGTAGCTAGGGGTAACCTTGTTTTTCCCGAAGGATATGACTATGCATTTTTTGGCATTTAACTTTAGGCCGTGGCTCTGGCACCAGTTATCCGTTTCTGTGAGACCCTTCTGAAGGATATCTGTGTCAGATGTGTTTTCTACTATGGCCAGTTTGCAGTCATCTGCAAACTTTGTCAGCCATAACCCTCCTGTGTTTGCTTGTACTTGGAAAAGTAGATGCCAAACAAGAGTGGGCCCAGGACTGAGCCCTGTGGGACACCACTTGTGACAGGCTTTGAGTTTGACATGGCGCCAGCAACTCTGACCCTGTGGGTTCTGTCACTCAGCCAGTTTGCAACCCATCTTGTGATGTATGGGTTAACATTTAAGCTGATGAGTTTTTCAATGATACCCGAGTGGGGTATTGTATCGAAGGCCTTAGCCAGATCGAGGTAGGCTGTATGGACTGCCTTTCCTCATCAATGGCTTTGGTGACTGTTTCAAAAAGTCAACCAAGTTTAAAAGGCATGATCTGCCTTTGACAAAGCCAAACTGGGTTGGATCCAAAGTCTGCAAATTCCCTATGTCTTTATTTATGAGGTCCATTATGATCCTCTCCATGGCTTTGCAGATAAGGCTTGTCAAGCTAATGGGCGGTAATTTCCAGGGTCTGTGGAGGCACCGCCTTTGTGAAGTGGGACCACAGTTGCAGTGCGCCACTCCTGGGTACGTATCCAGAGGTAAGACTTTGATTAAACAGCTGTCCTAGCTGTGGGTTTAATTCCTCATTGAGTTCGTGGAGCACACAGCCGGGGACACCATCGGGTCCCATGGATGCTGTGTTTTTTGCTTTGGAGAGAGCAGTTCTCACTTGGGCGCTGGAGATGTTTGGGGGCTGCACTCATTTGGTATAGATATCTCTCCTTTTGGGGAGGGGAGAAGTTTGCACTGAACCTGTCAGCCAGTATGTTGGCAATGTCTGTAGGATCAGTAATCTTCACATCATTTTGAACTAGTTCTGAGCATATCTGGGAGTTTCCTCCTAGGTTTCTAACATAGCTAAAGAAGGCCTTATGATTGTCTTTTGAGTCTTTAGCTATTTTTCTCTCGAAATTTGCTTTGGATGATTTTATGAGAGCTCTTAGTTTTTACTTATAGTGATCAAGGGTGTCTTACCTTTTAAGGATTTTGCTCTATCTTGTAGTAGCTTCCTCCTTTTGTTGTAGAGTTTGTTTATGGCTGGGGTCCACCAGACTGGACGCTTGCCTTTGGTACAAAGAGTCTTTGTTTTGCTTGGGATTGCCTTATCCATGCAGTCCTGCAGGTGCTGGTAGAAGGCGTTTGTAAGTGATTCAGCGGCTTGAGTATTGTTTTCCCGCTCGGGGCCTGAAAGGAGACCACACTAGTCTTTAGAAGTGTGAAGTCGGCTTTTGAGAAGTTCTTTACTGTGGTCTTTTTTATTTCAGGTGGGGTGGGATGAGGACCTCCAGCGAGATTAGTTTGTGATCTGATCTCACCAGTGAGGGTATACTTCCAGTGTTGAACATTGTGCTCCCATGTTCGTGATGATGAGATCAAGTATGTTATCTCCTCTTGTGGGGATGGTGACTAGTTGTTCCATGGCATTTGAGTTTATGAATTCCAGGAACTTTTGGGCTAGGGTGTTTGGGCTTGAGTAGTGTTCCCAGTCTATATTAGGGTAATTGAAGTCACCTAGTATGATGGTGTTTGGTGATACATTTATCCCCTCTAGTGTTTTCAGGAAGGCCATGTGAGTTTCCTGAGTTTGTGAGGGTGGCCTGTAACATGCTACAATTTGCAGAGCAGTCTTGCCTATGGTTAATTGCACCTGGATGGTCTCCGATGCATCGTGCGTTGCCACCAGTCTTGAGGTGTGGGTGTCCTTGATGAATATGGATACCCCCCCTCCTTTCTTGGTATTGTCCGGATTTTGGGGCCGGAACGCATGATATGAGGTAAAACCTGATAGCGCTGGGGTGCTCTCAGGAGCCTTGAACCAGGTTTCTGTCACAGCACAGACATCGATGTTCTCCATACTGAGAAGGGCCTCGAGTGCGTGCATTTTGAGATTTAGACTTCTGGCATTGAGCAGCATTACCCTTAGTTTTTTCCTTTTTTGTGTTCTAGGGTGGTAGGTTTAGAATTTGAGCCTTGCCTAAAAAAGGCACTATGGGGGTGGCAAGAGCCTTTGCCAATATCCGGAATCCCAGGGTGACAGGTGCAAACCGTCCCTTGAAGCAGCGTGGCTTGTCCAGCATGTCATCCCAGGCAGACAGATACTGGATCCCCTTTGAATGACACCAGTGTTTAAGCCAATTGTTAAAGCTGATCATCTTATCTCTGTATTGTGGCATCATTCTTGGTGAAGGTAGGATACTGCTCAAGGTCAGGGTCATACCTGCCTGGGCTACATAATCAGAGAGCTCCTCAATGTCTCTTTTCATGTAGTCCAAGGAGGTGCGTCTCAGGTCGTTTACACCAGCGTGGACAATGACTGAGTCATATTTGTACCTGCTGTTGAGAGACCTGAGTGCTTGCGTTATGTGGCGGATTCTAGCGCCCGACAGGCAGCTTACTGTGACCTTCTCCTTACTCAGTCTGGTGAGCGGGACATCAGTGTGTCTGACTATGGAGTCACCAATGACTAGTGTGTCTGGCATTGTGTTTGGCCTTAAGGGCTGTGACTGTTTGACACTCTGACTGTGAGGTCTATGTGTTGCGGGTGTTGTGTTCTGAGGTGGTGGTTGTTTGGGTGTCTGCTTTGGTGGCCTCTGCTGTTTTGGTAGATTTTTGATCAGAGCCTCAGTATGTCTTTGTGTGTTTATGTGTATGATTTGAGGTTGTAATGGTACTATGTGAGACTGGGTCTATAGTGTGTGTGGTAACCTTCTCCTCCTGACTGGTCTTGCCAGTCCTATGTTGAGAGAGCTCAGCCTCCAGTTTGGCCGTATAGTTGCATCTCTCGCATGTATTTGTGTTTTGTGGGAGGAGGAAAGGGTTGTCTGTGTACATGAGGCAATTGAAACATTGCCTCAATATTCCCAGGTTCACCAGCTGAGCAGGAGAGGACACTAGCAACTGATCCTCGACATGCTAGAAGGGTAGACAAAAACTTTAAAAAGATTCGGGGACGTGGGTGACCGAGAAATGGGGGGTTGCCTTTTTGGGGTACTATCTATGACAAGAGTGCCGTATCAAGGTAATAAGTACTGTAGGAGCAAGTGTTAGGTTTAATAGATAGAGAATAGTCTACTTGGAGTCAAGTAGAGTTGATCTTTTTAGTTATAGGATACGCTGATTTGATCAGTAGTATAGTTCGAGGAAGGTAGTTTTAAGGGAAAATTTGAAGAGTGTACTTTAGGTAGCCCGAATAGTTTAAACCTGCTTAACCAGCACTGCCCTAGTGTGCAACAGTGGCAGCTCCACGCTAAATCGCTCTAAATCGCGCTAACGCGCGTTTAGCGCGTTTTATACCAGGGGGCTGGAAAAAGCTAGAAACTGGCCCAAAACGACCAATAAACTACTAGTTACTGGCTGAAACCTCACAAAACTATACAAAAGGCAGCTCAATGCTTCCCACTCCCACTGGTAAGCAAGGTAGCTTCCCTTCCCCCAAATAAGGCAAGGAAACAGTACACAGGAACTACAACCAAAGCCCAGGAATCAGCAACTCTGAAACTGGACTAAACTAGTAAAGCAGGAAAGCAAGGTAGCTTCCCTTCCCCCAAATAAGGCAAGGAAACAGTACACAGGAACTACAACCAAAGCCCAGGAATCAGCAACTCTGAAACTGGACTAAACTAGTAAAGCAGGAAAAACAAGAGATATTTTTTCTTTTTTTCGTTTTTTTTTCACAAAACAGGCAGAAACAGGTACAGCAAATACTTATAAATGCTATGAATCAGCTACTACAGCTTACACAGAAGAATTTGCTACAAATACAGTCAAATAGTAACAAACAAGGATTCCAAGTGCAATATTAAGTTAAATGCAATAAAACAGCTTCAATGTAACAGAAAGGCAGGCGAAAATACAGTTGCTAGGTATTCAGATGTGGAAAGGAACAAAAATATACTTAGTATCAAGAAAAGTCGCTTATTCAGCTCTCTGCAGCCTGGATTACTCTGCTGGCCCACGTGGAGTCTGTGCTGAGTAGGTACAAGCTGAAAGTTTTATACCAGGGGCTGGAAAAGCTAGAAACTGGCCCAAAACGACCAATAAACTACTAGTTACTGGCTGAAACCTCACAAAACTGGACAAAGGCAGCTCAATGCTTCCCACTCCCACTGGTAAGCAAGGTAGCTTCCTTCCCCAAATAAGGCAAGGAAACAGTACACAGGAACTACAACCAAAGCCCAGGAATCAGCAACTCTGAAACTGGACTAAACTAGTAAAGCAGGAAAGCAAGGTAGCTTCCCTTCCCCAAATAAGGCAAGGAAACAGTACACAGGAACTACAACCAAAGCCCAGGAATCAGCAACTCTGAAACTGGACTAAACTAGTAAAGCAGGAAAAACAAGAGATTTTTTTTCTTTTTTTTTTTTTTTCACAAAACAGGCAGAAACAGGTACAGCAAACACTTATAAATGCTATGAATCAGCTACTACAGCTTACACAGAAGAATTTGCTACAAATACAGTCAAATAGTAACAAACAAGGATTCCAAGTGCAATATTAAGTTAAATGCAGTAAAAACAGCTTCAATGTAACAGAAAGGCAGGCGAAATACAGTTGCTAGGTATTCAGATGTGGAAAGCAACAAAAAGTATACTTAGTATCAAGAAAAGTCGCTTATTCAGCTCTCTGCAGCCTGGATTACTCTGCTGGCCCACGTGGAGTCTGTGCTGAGTAGGTACAAGCTGAAAGTTTTATACCAGGGGGCTGGAAAAAGCTAGAAACTGGCCCAAAATGACCAATAAACTACTAGTTACTGGCTGAAACCTCACAAAACTGGACAAAAGGCAGCTCAATGCTTCCCACTCCCACTGGTAAGCAAGGTAGCTTTCCTTCCCCCAAATAAGGCAAGGAAGCAGTACACAGGAACTACAACCAAAGCCCAGGAATCAGCAACTCTGAAACTGGACTAAACTAGTAAAGCAGGAAAGCAAGGTAGCTTCCCTTCCCCCAAATAAGACAAGGAAACAGTACACAGGAACTACAACCAAATCCCAGGAATCAGCAACTCTGAAACTGGACTAAACTAGTAAAGCAGGAAAAACAAGAGATATTTTTTTCTTTTTTTTTTTCACAAAACAGGCAGAAACAGGTACAGCAAACACTTATAAATGCTATGAATCAGCTACTACAGCTTACACAGAAGAATGTGCTACAAATACAGTCAAATAGTAACAAACAAGGATTCCAAGTGCAATATTAAGTTAAATGCAGTAAAAACAGCTTCAATGTAACAGAAAGGCAGGCGAAATACAGTTGCTAGGTATTCAGATGTGGAAAGCAACAAAAAAATACTTAGTATCAAGAAAAGTCGCTTATTCAGCTCTCTGCAGCCTGGATTACTCTGCTGGCCCACGTGGAGTCTGTGCTGAGTAGGTACAAGCTGAAAGTTTTATACCAGGGGGCTGGAAAAAGCTAGAAACTCACCCAAAACGACCAATAAACTACTAGTTACTGGCTGAAACCTCACAAAACTGGACAAAAGGCAGCTCAATGCTTCCCACTCCCACTGGTAAGCAAGGTAGCTTCCCTTCCCCCAAATAAGGCAAGGAAACAGTACACAGGAACTACAACCAAAGCCCAGGAATCAGCAACTCTGAAACTGGACTAAACTAGTAAAGCAGGAAAGCAAGGTAGCTTCCCTTCCCCCAAATAAGGCAAGGAAACAGTACACAGGAACTACAACCAAAGCCCAGGAATCAGCAACTCTGAAACTGGACTAAACTAGTAAAGCAGGAAAAACAAGAGATATTTTTTCTTTTTTCTTTCTTTTTCACAAAACAGGCAGAAACAGGTACAGCAAACACTTATAAATGCTATGAATCAGCTACTACAGCTTACACAGAAGAATTTGCTACAAATACAGTCAAATAGTAACAAACAAGGATTCCAAGTGCAATATTAAGTTAAATGCAGTAAAAACAGCTTCAATGTAACAGAAAAGGCAGGCGAAATACAGTTGCTAGGTATTCAGATGTGGAGAGCAACAAAAAATATACTTAGTATCAAGAAAAGTCGCTTATTCAGCTCTCTGCAGCCTGGATTACTCTGCTGGCCCACGTGGAGTCTGTGCTGAGTAGCTACAAGCTGAAAGTTTTATACCAGGGGGCTGGAAAAAGCTAGAAACTGGCCCAAAATGACCAATAAACTACTAGTTACTGGCTGAAACCTCACAAAACTGGACAAAAGGCAGCTCAATGCTTCCCACTCCCACTGGTAAGCAAGGTAGCTTCCCTTCCCCTAAATAAGGCAAGGAAACAGTACACAGGAACTACAACCAAAGCCCAGGAATCAGCAACTCTGAAACTGGACTAAACTAGTAAAGCAGGAAAGCAAGGTAGCTTCCCTTCCCCCAAATAAGGCAAGGAAACAGTACACAGGAACTACAAACAAAGCCCAGGAATCAGCAACTCTGAAACTGGACTAAACTAGTAAAGCAGGAAAAACAAGAGATATTTTTTTCTTTTTTCTTTTTCACAAAACAGGCAGAAACAGGTACAGCAAACACTTATAAATGCTATGAATCAGCTACTACAGCTTACACAGAAGAATTTGCTACAAATACAGTCAAATAGTAACAAACAAGGATTCCAAGTGCAATATTAAGTTAAATGCAGTAAAAACAGCTTCAATGTAACAGAAAGGCAGGCGAAATACAGTTGCTAGGTATTCAGATGTGGAAAGCAACAAAAAATATACTTAGTATCAAGAAAAGTCGCTTATTCAGCTCTCTGCAGCCTGGATTACTCTGCTGGCCCACGTGGAGTCTGGACTTTTTTTTCTCTCCCACCCACCCCTCATCTGCATCACTAGTTATTATTCATATACGATGGGTATGTTTTTCTCAAAACCTAATTTTAGGACTATTGGGGAACTGTGCCTTCTTGTTTGACTGATCTTGGCCTAATACTCTGTGGGTTAGACAGTCTGAACTTGTAATCCTGAGATTCATGCATGACAGATAGCTAGTGTACTGTGCATTAATTGTTTGAAATAATACAATCTGGGAAGCAAAGGTTAACACAAGACAATGCTGCAGGGGACACACTATAATACATTAGACATTACTATTCAGGGTTCAGATCTTAGTGCACAACATATTTCATATTTAATTTATGTCTTGTTTTACAGATCCACAATCTACTGTTTTGCATACTAGCTAGTTCTCAGAACAGCCTCAGTAACTTCATGCTGTCAGTACCATATTTGCTGTGAAGAACCAGTACTCATTCTATTTCTACAACAACATACCAGAGTAAACACAATAGTTTGTTGTATGTGTTTTTATTTTACTTATATGACAGTGCTTTAGTACTGCATATCCTGTAGATCAATATTAGTCTGGCAAACTTTTATTTGTTAGACACAGAACACACTACACTGACTGGCAGTAAACAATTTACTCCTTCTTATTTATTCCACTATATACTGCAAGGTAGATCTATACTCACCTGCCTGTTGGTGCAGCCTTGTCAGTCTGTCGGCATGGGCCTCGACATTGCTAGCCCTCTTCACTGCTGCTGCAGGGGGAAAAAACAGATATTATGTATATCTGTCTATCACATACTCAGGCAAGAATTTGATACAGCTATTGATGTGATACTTACAAACTACTGGATCATTCAGTGCCTGAACATCTTGGATCCACTGGGCTAAGAGCACCCCCTTCCTACACTTTAGGTCAGCATAATGATGCCGTACCTGCTTACCAGTTCAGGGGATTCCAGTAGCACTGGTGAGGTTGCATGCCAGATTGTCCCAGGTCTCCAAATTTGAAACACAAACACCGATCACAACCAAAGTGTCACATAGCTCAGAACACCAGTGTGCCACCCAGCAACAGCCCCTATGGCAAGACAACGTACCTAACACTTTAGTCATAGGTGACTCTATAGTCAGGCACATTGATGTCCCACTCACCAGGCTGAACAAGGAGAAAATTACAGTGAGTTGCCTGTCGGGTGCAAGGATCCACCACACAACTCATGCACTCAAGTTACTCCACAACAAGTACACATATGACTCTGTCATTGTCCATGTTGGAGTGAATGACTTGAGATGTACCCCCTTGGACTACATGAAAAGAGACATGGAAGAGTTCTCGGATCATGTGGTCCAAGCAGATATGACCCTAGCCCTGAGTAGCATCCTGCCTTTGCCCAGAATGATACCACAATATAAGGACAAAATGATTGACTTCAACAATTGGCTAAGCTTCTGGTGTCATTCAAAGGGGATCCAGTATCTGTCTGCCTGGGATGACATGATCGACAGACCACGATGCTTTGCCAGAGATGGTCTGCACCTGTCACTCCTGGGATTCAGGTTACTGGTTAAGGCTCTTACCACCCCTATAGTGCCTTTTTTAGGCAAAGTTCAAAGAACAAAACCACCACCGTAACAGGTACAAGCATGCAAAATCTGAAGGTAATGCTACTCAATGCTAGAAGTCTAAACCTCAAAATGCACTCTTTTGAGGCACTCCTAAAAATGGAGAACATTGATATCTGTGCAGTAACTGAGACCTGGTGCAAGGCGAGCACCCCTGCAATACCAGGCTACAATTCTTACCCCACTTTTCGGCCACCAAACCAGGATCGAAACACTAAAGTTGGAGGAGTGTCCATATTCACCAAGGATATTCACACTACCAGGTTAGTTTTATTTTATTTATTTATTTATTTATTTATTTATTTATTTATTTTACATTTGTTGACTGGGCTAGTCTAGCTGGATACATGTCCATTTTCAGTAGAGGCCCAGGGAGATAAGCTCCAAGCAGGTAAAAAGAGAAAATACAATACTTTAACAATACTATACACAAATTTCAATGTTTGGACTTTTAAAAATTCAAATTAAGTCTAGAGGTATAGACTCAAAACATGGTTTGAGATACAGCAATTTTAGATACACACAAGGTCAGAAGATAATAATATTTAGGCCTAAGAAAGAGAGATGGAGGCATAACAAGGTTATGGAAGAAAAGAATAGGAAAAAAATAATACACTGGCTAGTATATGATTGGTTTGCATAGAAAAAATGATGTAGAGGGCACATGGAACAGGAATAAGGGTTGAAAGCAAGATGAGAGAAATAAGGAGATGAAGTAGGATTCAGTCTGGTTTAGAGCAGGGACAAAGCCAGAGAATATTTAGATGGTCCTTAAGGTTTTTTTTGAAGAGAGCTGTAGATGAGAGAGATGTGAGTGTTCTAGGGAGCTGGTTCCAGATTTTGCCCACCACATTAGTAAAGAGTGATTTGCCTGCTTTGTTGTTAGATTTAACATTGGAAATGAGTAACTTATTAGCTGAGCAAAGTGTTTCCAGATTTTTATAAGGGGAGATCAGGTTAGTAAGGATAGGGGTATTATTTGGGTGGTAGAGAATTTTTTGTATGATCACTAGTTGATTATACAGCAGATGGTTTTGAAGTTCGGACCATCCAAGTTGTTTGAGATTAAGACAGTGATGGGTTCTGAAAGGAGTGCCTGTGGCAAATCTGGCTATGTTGTTATAACTGGTTTCAAGCTTGCTTAGATTGTGCCTTGATAGATTGGTGTATATAGCGGAAGCATAGAATAGGGTGGAAGTGAGGTGAGTCTGGGCAATTGAGGTTCTAGCTTGTGGAGTGAGGAAGGGTTTGACTCTATACAGGGAGCCTAGTTTTTTATTAACAGATTGAATAGTATTGTTGATATGGTCATCAAAGTTGAGTTTGTTATCTATGGTAATGCCCAGGAGAAGTGTAGTAGTATCAGGGGAAATAGTAGTTCCATTATTAGAGGTAATTATGAAGTCAATCTCTGGTGACTTTAGGGTAGGAGCAAAAAGCAGAAGTTTTGTTTTTTTGGGATTTAGGAGAAGGCAATGATGGGTAAACCAATTTTCAACAGTGTTAAATACTGTTTGAGTGAGGGTTTGAAGAAAGGTTGCTGATTTAGCAGTACATGTCACGGTTGAGTCATCGGCATATTGTATACAGGTGGCTTTAGGAAATACAGTGTTGAGATCATTAATAAAAATTGAGAAAAGAAGAGGGCCTAGGATAGATCCTTGAGGGACTCCAATGTTTACGGATAGAGGTGTAGAGAGAGTATTGTCCCAGAGCACTGCTTGTTGTCTATTTTCAAGATAGGATGTAAACCAGTGTATTGTGGGTCAAGAGATTGGGCTTTTAGTACACTGATCAGTAATTTGTGGTTCACCATATCAAAGGCTTTGTATAAGTCAATGAATAGTGCAGAAGAAAGATAGTTATTATTTTGATTTCTGTTGATACAGTCTGTGAAAGTTAGTAGGGCGGCAGTTGTACTATGAAAGGGCCTGAAGCCATGCTGGCTATTGGCTAGTAAATTATTATGGAGCAGATGTTGAAGTAGTTGATAGTGAATATATTTTTCCATTATTTTGGCCAGAGGGGAAAGTAAAGCAATAGGTCTAAAATTAGAGATATCAGTGGAATTACCACCTTTTTGTAAGGGGATGATATGGGAGACTTTCCAAATGAATGGGATGTTTCCTTCTATGATTGTTCAGTTTATAAGGATGGATATAGGATATGCAATGACTTTGGCTGCTATTTGAAGGTATTCAGCCGGGAGGCAGTCAGCAGAAGGGGTACAGGGTTTGAGTTTTTGTAGGAGTTTACCGATAAAGGATGCTGGTACTGGTTGTATATGTAAGGAGGGCACTGAGCTATTTGTGTTTTGGAAAGGGGTGGGGGAAGTAGGGGATAGTGTATTAGGAAGAGTTTGGATAGTTTCAGTGAAGTAATTGTTAAAGGCATCTGATATGTGTAAAGGATTATTATGTGGAACTGATGATGGGGCTGGAGTTTTGGTATGTCCTGGTTTGAGTAGCTTGTTGATGCCTGACCAGAACTTTTGAGGACTTTTCGGGTGTGTTTGTTGAAGGAGGAAATAATAGTTTTGTTTATCTAATAAAATGTCTTTTTTGGTTGGATTTCTTGGCTGTTTATAGAGTAGGTAGCAGAGCTCTTAGTGGCTCTCCATTTGGTCCATATTTTGTTTCTAAGGAATATTTTTTCTCTGGTTTGTTTTGTGAGCCAAGGGGCTGCTTTGTTTCTAATTCGGGAAGAGCGAAGAGGGGCATGATGATCTAGGATTTGTAAGAATTTAGTATTAAAGTAGGAAACAGCTTCATCTAGTCTAAGTTCTTTCAAAGGAGATAAGTTGCAGGCCTTTAGTTCTCTTTGAAAGCTCTCAGCTTGAAAGTGTTTTTTTGTGCAATAGAATGTAACATTGTTGTTATTAGGACTATGAGCTTTTTGCTTTGCTATATAGGTTAGTACATGGTCACTAATGTCATCAGGAAGTGTTCCTGTTATGTAGGTTTCAGGATGACTATTTATAAGGATCCAGTCAAGGATGGTTTCTTTATTACTACGTTTGTGAATTCTTGTGGGGGTGTTTATTATTTGTGTGAAGCCATAAAGATTAATAAGGGTGTTAGTTTTGGAGGAGCTACAGGTAGTCCAGTCAATGTTAAAATCACCTAGTACAATTGTTTCTTGAGGTAGATGGGTGGAAAGTGTATTAAGAATGTTTTCTAAAGTGTTAATATTGTTTCCTGGAGGAATATATGTACAAATGATATAAATAGATTTTGATTTGTTAAGGTGGAGTTTGATGGAGAGGGTTTCTGCATTATTATCAGAGGGCAATAACACATTATAGGATGAGACTAGGAGTTCTGATTTATATAAGATGGCTACAACGCCACCCTTTTTGGAAGTTCGGTCATTTCTGAGGATGTTATAACCAGGTGGGGTTATTTCTAGGTGATGAGTAGAGGGTTTCAGCCAAGTTTCTGTAAGGCAAAGGATATCAAATGCATGCACTTGTAAAAGAGCATGCAGTTGACTAAGCTTGTTATTAATGCTACGGATGTTAAGTTGAGCAATTCTTAGTGAGTTTGCTACTTGTATAGAGGTAGAAATATTTTTGGATATATGTTGTTGTGGGTTATTGTAGAATTGTTGATTTGCGCCGGGATTAGGATGAATATCACCATCTAATAGGAGCAGAGTGGGATGTTTTGGTAAGATTTTTATGCTTTTAAAGTACTTGGGTAAGTTTATCTTATTGGAAAAGTAAAGAATATTGGGAGATCTATGAAATCTTGGGAGTAGGTATGCTGAGGTAGAAGTTATGTTGCTATGGGAGAGGGAGCTAGGGTGTATGCTAGGTAGTGTTTGTTGGTGTGGAGGTACATAATTAACTAGAAAGAAATGTTCATAGAAGGTTAAAGTGTAGGGAACAGCTAGAAAAAATAATGAAGAAATAAGAAGAAGATAGTTTTTATAGTTAGTGTTCTGTGAGAAGGTCATTTGAGGTAATAGGGTAGTAGGGTAATATAAAATGTTAGATATAGTTAGATTATGAGATATAGTGTGGTAGAATAGATAAGTGGTGACTAGAAGGGGAAGTAGCAGGAAAGAGAGAGTTCGTAGGGCTGATAAAATTGTCCTCTAAAAGCAGGGAGGAGAGGGTTCAGAAGAGAGTTAACAGTGGGAGTGGATGTTAAGTAGTAGGGGCAGTAGTAGTGAGGAGAGAGGTAGTGTGGTGGTTAATTCTTGTTTAGAAGTAGGGAGGAGAGGAGTAAGGAGAAAGTTAGCAGTGGGAGTGGTTGTTAAGTAGTAGTGAGAGATGATTGGGGGAATAAAAGTAGTGGGTGTGGCTGAGTATGTTCAAGTGTAACAGCACTGGGGGTGGGTGGGAATTGGGGGTAGGGTAGAGGAGCGGAGTGAGCCCGCAGGGTGAACGGAGCAGGCTACAGCAAGTAGTGGAAGATTCAGCAGAGACAATCAGTGAGCACCATATAGCTAGAGAAAGACAGTGGAGGAGGTAAGTAGCTGCTAGAAGAGCAGGTAAGGTATAAAAGAAAGGATAGTGTAGGGGGAAATTAAGAAGCAATAAATTCTAAAGTTAGCAGTGAGAGTGAAGGGTACTGACTATGAGCAGAGAAGGAGTAAAAAGGGGAAAGAGGGCAACTGTGAATGTCCGAGAGATAAAAGAGGAGGAATACAGTGACATAGGACTAGTAGGCTATGGGGAGTGGGATACAGAGAACTAAGACTAGTAAATTGTGGGGAGTGAGTAAGAGCACGAGGCAAAAGTACACTGTCACCTAATGGCCAAAAAAGGATACTACAGCAGGTAGCCAGGAAAAGATAAATAAGTGGGGAAGAAAAAGGTAAGTAGCGAGGGAAAATCTAATAAAGAGGCTTTTAGTCAAGGGAAAGGAGTCTGGCTGCTGGTTACCCTGACTCAATGGCTAAAATTAGTTTACATGCTAAAATACGGGACAGAAAGTTTAAATTAGCTTACAATATGGGTCAATAGAGAAACATACTTAGTAAGTTCTGTAAAAACAGGTGAGAGCACTGGGCAGCAAAAGGATGGTCCACTTTGGCAAGGCTTGAGGTGGATCAGGGGGTTCTTAGAAGCCAGGCAGGTCTCTTCTTGCAATGTAGGGGTTAGCTTTTTAGTAAGTTCTGTAAAAACAGGTGAGAGCACTGGGCAGCAAAAGGATGGTCCACTTTGGCAAGGCTTGAGGTGGATCAGGGGGTTCTTAGAAGCCAGGCAGGTCTCTTCTTGCAATGTAGTGGTTAGCTTTAGTATTTTAGCATACTTCGAGCTTCAGGGGCACACAGCAGCCAGGGAAAGGTGTAGATGTAGATGCCCAACACAATGCATCTGAAATTCTCCAGGTGCAACTAACACTAGGTAAGACTGCAATCCAAATTGTAGCTTGCTACAGATCCCCCACCATGCCCCAAGATTCTTACTACACCTTTCTAAACATACTAGAAAATATTAATATACAACCAAATACCCTAATACTCGGTGATTTCAACTACCTTGCCATTAACTGGGAAAACTACTCGTGTACCAATACCTTTGCCCAACGGTTCTTGGAATTCATAAATTCCAATGCCCTGGATCAACTAATACATAGTCCCACCAGGGGCTCTAATATCCTAGACCTGGTGATTACCAACATGGGAAATCGATGCTCCCACCTATGGTCACTCCCTCGTTGGTCAGGTCTGACCATAAGCTAATCATCCTTAACATCCACATCCCACCCCCACCCCCCAGTAAGGAAACCTCCATAAAAAACTTCTCCAAAGCCAACTTCATGCTACTCAAGTCAGAAGTTACAAACGTCATGACACCCATGCAGATGGGAACTGAATGTTCGACTGCTGAGTCCTACACTAAGACACTGTACGAGCACATCCACTCATGCATGAAATGTGCCATCCCAAATAGAACCAAGATGCTCTCCCCCCAAAAAAGGAAGCCAATCTGGTGGTCCCCTGCCATAAACAAACTTTACAACAAAAGGAAGAAACTGTTGCATAAAAGTGGAAAATCCTAGATGCAAAAAATTCCCTTACTAGCCTCAGTAAGAAGCTGAGATCCCTCATAAAATCCTCCAAAGCTAGTTATGGAAATAAAATTGCCAAAGATTCCAAAGACAACCACAAGGCATTCTATAACTATGTCAAGAATCTAAATGGCAATGCTCAGATCTGCTCTGAGCTACAACAGAATGACATTAAATATACTGATCCCAAGGATATTGCCAGTATCCTGGCAGATTGATTCAGTGCCAACTTCACCCCCCTCTCATCCCCTAAATGGCCCATCACAATACCAGAAGATTGCCAAATTCTGGTAATAACGGCCACATAGGTAAAAAATGCACTCAACAATGCTAAGAATACAGCATCCATGGGACCAGATGACATCCCGGGCTGTGTACTACATGAACTACAAAATGAACTGGTACTTCACCTAAGTGTCATGTTTAATCATAGACTCACCTCAGGCTTTGTGCCCACTGAATGGCACACAGCTACAGTTATCCCACTCCACATGGGGGGATCCACCTTGGATCCCGGGAATTACCACCCCATCAGTCTGATGAGCTTGATCTGCAAGGCCATTGGAACGTATTATCATGGAACTTATAAACAAAGACATTGGCAACGTTAAAACACTGGACCCTACCCAGTTTGGGTTTGTGAAGGACCGATCTTGTCTCCTGAACCTGATTGACTTCTTCAAATCAGTCTCCAGATCTGTGGACAAGGGTAAGTCAGTCCACACAGCCTATCTGAACCTCGCCAAAGCCTTTGACACCATCCCCCACTCTGGAATCATAGATAAACTTACTAAGCTGGCATTAATCTCTATGTCACTCGATGAGTTGCCAACTGGCTTACTGACAGAACCCGCACTGTAAAAGTATCTCACTCCAAATCCAGCTCCAGACAAGTGACAAGTTGAGTACCTCAGGGTTCAGTCCTGGGACCTCTCTTGCTTGGCATCTACTTCTCTGAAGTATAGGCCATCACTAATGGACTCTGCCTAACAAACTTCGCAGATGACTGCAAACTGGGAGCCATTATTGAATCCCCAAATGATGTGGCTACTCTACAAATAGGTCTTACAGAATCAGATGCTTGGTGCCAGAGCCATGGGCTCAAGCTCAATGCCAAGAAATGTATACTTATCCCCTTTGGGAAAAAAACATGTACCCGTGAATTACCACATAGGTGGCAGTATACTAAACACCTAAAGTGTGATAAGAGACTTAGGGACACAGGTGGACAGTGGTCTCACCTTCAATAACCACATTGCCACAACAGTCAGGAAATCCTTCTATGTGGCACACCTCATCACTAATGGCTTTTCATCAAGAAAAAAGGAGATCATTGTCCCACTGTACTTATCCCTCATTAGACCCATTATAGAATACTACGCCTCATTTGGTATGTACCTATCAAGACATCTGCAACAATTGGAAAGGTCGCAGAAATAACTCACTAAAAGAATCACAGGCCTAAAGCAGATGCCCTATGCTGACCACCTTAAAAAACTCCAGCTATACTCTGTCGCATATTGTTTACTTTGAGGAGATCTCTGCTTAACATACAAGGCCATGTCAAACCCAGAGATGGTGGAGATGCTACACTTAAAGAAATCCCAATCCCTCAGAGCCACACGCTAAACCTTGTCATCACAATAAACAAAACATGTTGGAGGGATAGGTTCCTGACCCAGAGACTCCCCAGACTCTGGAATAGACTGCCCATACATGTCAAGCAGAGTGCCTCTTTGGCCCTCTTCAAAAGGAACCTTGATGATTGGATGGGAGAAAGAAAATTCACCCCGGGGATCACGTCAGTCACCCTGCTAGACGGGTTCAGGAAAGTAAATAGTGTGGGAAGAAATAGCCAGGGAATTGTTATGGCTATGCTTGTATAGATCCTAGGGCTGATAGCCTAGTACCAACCTATGAACCTATGAACCTATTGTGCTCTATTATTGTTCATATATGTAATTGGTTGCATATTAACATACCTTGTTCAAATACCATTGTCGGTGGCCTGTTGCCCTTAGTGTAATGGGCATGCTGTTAGAATGCTTACTGTTGTTCCATTTATGCACGTGTGTTCTGTTTGCTATGCAAACATTTCAAATCTGTTGGTTTAGGTTAATTGAAACACCCATGCATGCTGTTATAACTAATTTTGAAATGTTTTGTTTATGACTAACTAATATATCTTGGAAAACCTCAACACTATAGCATATTTGGAAAGGCAGATCCCAGCAGATCCACCTGTTCCACCTCATGTGGCCATGGCACCAGGCCCCAGCACATCTGGGACCCAACCTGGAACTTCCTCCTTTGCTGGTCCTGCATCACCTTCAGGTGGAACTGCTCAGCTGATGGGGCCCATCCCCCCTGGGTGCAGGTGCAGAGAGGAGCGTGTCACCCACCGCAAGTTCCAGGGTATGGTGCACAGTGTCATCTGCTCCGAGTTGGATGGACGGCTGCACCAGATGGAGGGCCACCTAGAACACCTGGAGGGGCAGGCTGCCCCTGTTGTCCAGCCCCCATTATAGCCACCTTCATGGGCATGAAGATGCAGTGGTGACTGCCCATGTGTGGGGACCTCAGTCTCACTGAATCTATTTGGGGGCTCACGGGTTTCTGATTCCCAACCACTCTCCCCATCCAAGGTGTTTACCCCCTCATGTGTCATATACCACCCCATCTGCTGTCTTGTGTGTATTGTCTATCTACAAATGCAACCTATCCTACCCAACCTACCTCCTCAAACATACCTACAGCCCTACTCCAACATCCCACTCTCACCTTAAAAAAGGGCATCTGTCCTGCAAAAAAATCATTGCCCCATACAAAGTTCTACATTTTGCCACCATGTCCAGTGACATATATCAATCTACACCCAAATTACTCTGCAAATGTATGTTTCCAACACCCCTTCTTGTAGGTGTGAGGCTGTAAATTCCAAATTTTCCACATCAGTCACAGCTGTTGCTGCAGTAGAAGTGTAGAGCTTTGGTCCTTTCCTACACCCATCCTGCATATCCCTAAGTACTTTCCTAATGTTTTACCCCCAGCTTGTCCCCATTTCACCACTTTCCTATCACCCTTTTTTCTTTTTGTTATTTAAAATTAGCTCAGGTGTAAGCGGGAATAAGTGCCGTTAAGTGAACTTAACCATCTATTAGCATCACTTAGCTTCATGCAAAACCACGCAAACTCACTTATAACTGCTTGAAAGTGCTTTAATCACTCTGTCTCCAGCAGCCATTGTTCTGACCAGCAACAAAAGAGTCAGTCCTGCCAAGCCTCAAACACAGGACCCTCTGCACTATAATCACACCAATGTCCCATTACACCATCTGAGCTGGGGGAGTGCATAATGCTTTTACAAGCATATGAATTATGGTCATTTAACATTAATGAAAAAAAAGTCATCACTACCAAGTCTTGAGTACAGGGCCCTCTGCACTATAATCACAGTAACATACCTCTGCACCACCTGAGCTGTGAGATTTTGAATTGCTTTTACAAACATATCATGCAATACAGTCATTTAACATAAGGGGAAAATATATACATCTCTGGCAAGCTTTACACCCAGGACCCTGTGTACTCCAGACATAGCAACTACTACTACTCCACATGAGCTGTAATAATTCAAAATGCTTCAGTAAATATATTATGTAGGAAGGTCATCTAACATAAGGGAAAAACCGGTGGAATTAGTACTGTTATATGCATATATATGTAGATATACATATATATATATATATATATATATATATATATATATGTGTGTGTGTGTGTGTGTGTGTGTGTGTGTGTGTGTGTGTGTGTGTGTGTGTGTGTCTGTGTGTGTATATGCACCTTCATTCTTACCTCCATCAAAACTGGAAATGCAATTGCACTCTCAAGCCCATACCTCTCAAGTTATTCTCCCATTTCTCTCCTGGCTAACCTCATTTTCCTTCCAAACCTCCTTAAATTTCTCTACTTAGATTCCTAATTAGTACATCCTGATTTCAAACCATAAGGCAATATTTCCTCTTGAACTATTGAAATTGTTACTTGTTATTCTTTTATTGATAACTGTTATTTGAAATACAATTGCCTCTGAATTTTTTTTATGTAATTTTCTATGTAATTTCTTTTTGTAATTTTTTATTCTAATTAAACTTCTGGAGCTTTTCTCCCCTGGCCTCCACTGAAAACGGGCCCACAAGCCCAGTGGACCTCCCCGGTAATCAAACTGTAATAAATAAATAATAAATAAATAAATAACTATATATATATATATATATATATATATATATATATATATATATATATATATATATACACACACACACACACACACACACACACACACACACACACACACACACACACATATATATAAACATATATATATAATATAAATATATATATATATATATATATATATATATATATATATATATATATGAGTCTACTTCATAAAATTGAAATTTCATAACTATGAATTTCATAACATTGAAAATTCAAAACACTGAAAACCTAAAACATTGAAAACTCAGAACACTGAAAATATACTTCATAATATTGAAAACTACATTGCACAAGTAAATAATATCCCCTCCACCTGCAACACCTAACTAACAAACACATTTTCTACTACATTTCTCTGCCCCACCACACCCCCCCATAAATTAAGTATTCCAACTCCAACATTGCAACACAGTGGAAAAAAGTTAATTTCCTAACCTCAGTGTATGGTGATTGTGATACAGTGAGATTAGGAAATTAACTTTGTTCCACTGTAGTGCGATCTTGGAGTTCGTATATATAATTTACAGGAGGTCTTGGGGGGCAGAGTTCTTGGGGGGTACAGGGGGGCTTGTCCCCCTGCAGAAACGTAGTAGAAAGGGTGTTTGTTAGTTAGGTGTTGTTATAGGTGGAGAGGATGTTATTTACATATGCATTGTGGTTTTCAATGTTATGAAGCACACTTTCAATGTTCTGAGTTTTCAGTGTTTTGGGGTTTCAGTGTTTTGGGATTCAGATGTTTTGGTCTCAATGTTATGAAATTCAACATTATGAAGTAGACCCATACACACACACACACACACACACACACACACACACACACACACACACACATATATATATATATATATATATATATATATATATATATATATATATATATATATATATATATATATTCAACCTCTTACTGCAAGACATCTGCAAAAAGCCTAACAAGGTGGGGGGATAAAGGCCGAACAATAGTGACATATTTGAAATATGGCTGTTATAAGCTTAGAAGTTTGCTAGAGTATCACAGTTTGTTTTAACATATATTTTCTGATAGATTTCAGGTCTGAAACACAAATGATTGTCATCATTTAGTGATGCCAATGCTCGCATCATCCCAGTGATTTGTCAGAAGCCCACAACTGTTATGGTGAACAGACCAAAAATATATGCTATACATCTCTACAGTGTATAGAAATCTGGACAGTGGAGAGGTATGACTGCAGTCATGTAACAGAAGGGAAAAACACTGAGATCTGCCAACCATTTCACCCAGCACCTTCTGAACTACAGTCAGACCAACACAACACTACCCCAAATCACCTCTGGGGAATTACTCATTCATTTGCAAATATATCATGTGCTACAGGGATGTAACTGTAGGGAAAAGCAGACATCAGTGAGTAATTGTCCACCCACCACAGTCACAGCAATATACCAGTACCCCAACTGAACTCTAGAGTATAACGATTGTTTGAACAAACATATCCTGATTGCCAGTCACACACTACACCTACATATACTGCCTCAAGTCACAGTGTACTGGGAATCCTGAGGTGTTACAGGACATCTTTCAGTCTGCCCCTAAAAACATATACAGATGACAGACCACCAGCAGCTGTAGCAGCATGCATACCCAGATAGAAAAGGATCTATGCTGCTCATATCTTCCCCTCTCCCTACTCAGCCCAAAAAAACATTTATACACTACACTGCTACACAATCTTGACAGTCTGTTAACAGTGGCCAGACATACATAACTCTCAACTGTACAGATTTCCACAGAATGTCCGGGATGTGCGATCATATTTATGGCCACTGCCTCATAACATTTCTGGGAGTCTGCTAAATCACTAGGATGATATCAGGAGTGAAGTCACTAAATGATGATATACCGGGTCTAGGACTATTCACTGAAAGCACATTTCTCTGAAACACATTTGACTGTGCACAATTCACTGAAAGCTCAATTCACTGAAAACACAATTCACTGAAACACATTTCACTGAAAGTTATATATGGCCTTTCCCCACTGTTGTGCAACCCTGGAGTTAGAATATATAGTAAGGGGGTGTGGCGGAGCACCACTCCCCACATCAGGGGATGTGGAGGGCATAGCCCCCCCACCTATTTTAAATATTTTGAATTATATACATGGATACTTGCAATTCCAATAAATTACTCTTTTGTGAACTTAATATATATCCAAAATATGTGGGGTCTATACCCCCCACACCCCTCCTTACAATATGTACTAGCTCCAGGGTCACACAACAGTGGGGAAAAGGCCATATATAACTTTCAGTGAAATGTGTTTTAGTGAATTGAGCTTTAAGTGATTTGTGCACAGTCATTTGGGTTTCAGTGAAATGTGCTTTCAGTGGATAGTCCTAGACCCGATATAACATACCTCTGAACCTCTTATTTCAAGATACCTGGACAAAGCCTGACATACTTGCAGGACAGGGGGCCAAAAATAGGGACATATTTTAAATAATGGTGTTACAAAATGAAAATGTTGCTGGTGTTACAGGGTTTGTTGTAACATAATTTTTCTGAAGGATATGAAGTCTGAAACACAAATGGATGTCATAATTTAGTGACTTCAGTCCTCACATTATCCTACTGAGTTGTCAAAAACAGAAATTATCTGAGGAACAGACCAAACATAAGAGGCAAACCTCTGGACATTCTGCTGAAATCTGGATAGTTGAGAGGTATGTCATATACATATCACTGTCAGATGTCAAATCACGCAGAAAATGCATGTTCGGATAAACCCTGTTAATCTAGCAATCTTCTAGGTCTATAACAGCAATACTTACTTAGAATCTGTACCTAATTCTGGAACTTGTCCCCCATTTCATCAGGCTTTCACCACATTTCTTGTTCTAAGAGTATTTCCACCTACCTTCTATGAAGCTGTAGCCCCCACACCTCCATAATGTCCTCTTCACAGGCAAGGAAAAGGGGCAAGGCCCACATAAAGGACTTAATTGTAGCACTGTGTTGCTATGGCATTGGCTAATGGAAAGTCAAGTCAGCTGTTCTGGATGCAGTTAGCAAGTGGGAGACACCAGTTGGTGCAAAGGCCATTGCCTGCTCATGAGCATTACTTACAAAAGGCAAGCTGCTGCCTATGCAAAACAGGTCTGAACCTTTCTACACAAAGACAGACTGTGACTACACAAACCTAAACATTTGCATTATTCTGAGAAAACTCTTCAGTACTATAACAGGAATGTCAATCAATTTAGCATGTAATGGAATGCAGAAAGGAGGATGCAATAATGTGAAAAAGAAAGGTAAACAAAAGGGCTCAACAAGACGTGCTGGACTCACATGTTGCTGTCCAGCACCTATGGCCATTCCTGCTGGCTCTGTCCGCAGTGACATAGATCACAGCTCTGGCCCCTGAATCACCTCAGCAAAGGTCAGCTCACATATGACTACTACTGGAGAGTCTGTTGTCTAATACTGATTGTGACACTGCCAGGCCAGCTACCAGGGATGTTGTAAATATTCATATGTCACATTCGAGTGCTATTATGATACATATGCTTGTCATACAAACATTTACAGACCTATATAGGGTATGTGCATAGCAAACAACTGGCGCAAAAGTGTGTGTTGAACTGTATGTTATATACTGAGCTCATACCTTTCAACTGTGCAGAGTTTTGCAGACTTTGCCTCATAGTTGTAGTCAATGCCTCATACAGTTGTGTTTTGACTGGCAAATCACTGGCATATCAGTAAAGACTGAAGTCATAACAAGTCATTACATGAAGTAGGTTTGTGGCCTGCATTGTTGTGGGAGGGGTGGCTACATTATGCCCTTCTGAGCTACAACTTGCTGGTTAAAATCTCATTGTGACTGCGCATTTGAACTGTATTTATCTGACATTGATACGCCTTGTCTGCTGTAGCATTCACTGCATCCTGAACTGTTGTATATAGCTTTGTTTTATAACCTGAACAGTAATCCAGGTGTTCTCTTTTGGATAGGTTTTCCCTGCAGCCTAGTGGCAGGAGTGTGCAGTTAGAAGTTGTGTGACTGAAGAGTGCTGGAACAGGACTCTGTTTTGAGCTTAACTATTGGTTAACTGGTTAATCCATTGAAATTCATTTGCTCTTGTTTGCTATTGTCATATTTAAGTGTGTATCTTTTCACCTGTGTTACACTAACCTAAAAAGATTTTAAATAACTTTAGCATAGTCTGGTTACAGGCTTTGTTGCAGTCACATATGTTTGTGTTATTCTTATGTTTCCTGCTACGCCATCTAGTGTTGTCCAGGGCCTGCTTGCACTCACTGGGAGTAGGTGAACTGGTTGGCACTGGTCTACCATAGGATGTTGAGCTAAGAGCTCAGGGGCAAGGGGTGATTGGTCACTCCCAGTGTTCCTAATTTACTGTAGTTTTTTGTGGTATTTAAACCCAGCATGTGCATGGCTTTGTGCCTTTGTGTAGTTTTAACACTTTGAGCGGTATCTCAGTTGCATGTCTTTCCCTTCCCTGCACTCCTGTGTGAGTAATGCCCTCACCTGCAGGTACTGTCTTGATGTTATCCAGCCATACTCACACCTATAGGTGCTATCTTCAAATAGTACCCACTCTACTATCTCTGACCTCTCTTCCACAGATGCTGATAAACATGGATGGAGAATTTCTTGTGCTTTCACATGCTAGTCCAGTTGATATGGGCATCCTGACACAGTGTAACCACTGCCCTATGTACACAGACAACTGTGTGCTACTACCACCTAGGAACACAATATGTGAGAGATGCAATCACATTAAGAGCCTGGAATTCTTGCTTTCTGAGTCGTATGACAGGACATGATTGACAGACCACAATGCTTTGTTATAAATGGATTTCATCTGTCTCCCCTGAGCTTTAGGCTTCTGGCAATGGCATTTGCATTCCCCATATTGCCTATTGTATGCAAGGTCATGAGCAGAACATTACCAGCATGAAAACGTATTATAAACAAATGTAAAGGTAATGCTGCTAAATGCTAGGAGTCTTAGCATGAAACTAATGGCATTGCAAGTGTACCTTGTCCTGGAGGATGCTGACATTTGTGCAGTGACTGATACCTGGTTTGAAGCTGTGGAGAGCACACTAACCTTGCCAGGTTACTGTACTACCATACTTTTATAGCACAAATGGAGGGCTGCAAAGCCAAAGGAGGTGGAGTTTTAAACTTTATCATACACATACACACCTCCAGGCTGGTCAAACAGTGTGATGCATGGGAGACATCCCAAGTGCAGTTAACTGTTGACAAAGCACCTATTCAAATCATAGCTGTCTACAGACCTCCAACCATGACTCAGGACACCGACTACACCTATCTAGACTTGCTTGAATCTGTCAGAATTCAACCCTCAACCCAGCTCCTGGGTGACTTCAACTACCCAACCACTGTGTGGATGACCTATTCTACCTGAACATGAATGCACAGAGATTCCTTGGCTTTGTCAATGCCAATGCATTGGATCAGCTGGTCAACACCTCTACGACAGGTGGAAATATCCTGTACCTGGTCCTAACCAAAATGAATAGCCACTGAAGCACTCCTACAGTGTCATCCTCCTTGGTAAGATCTGACCAAATAGCCATCACTTTTGAGGTCACCATCTCTCCTGCTCCCCCCTTGTCAGGGTCAAACTAAAATGAATTTTCAAAACTGACTATAAATCTCCTCAGAGCAGGTTTGAGTAGCTTTACAGCCATCATCCCATCAATTGGAACTAGCAGTATTGTCCAAGCCTACACCAAAATAATATATGAGCACCTACATAGCTGTGTGGACTCAGCAATACCTGACAGGACAAAATAATCTCCCTCAAGGTAGAGTAAACCTCTGCAGTGGACAGCAGAAATACACAAATTCCATAATAGGTGGAAATATTTGCTGGATAGGGCCAAGAAGGAGCAGATGCCAAACTGGAAGCAATGTCACCTTTGTCTGAACAAGCAAATAAGGTCATAGGTGAATTACCCTAAGGCTAACTTTGAGTGCAAATTGGATACATCCACCAAGGCCAATCACAAGGCCTTCCTCATATATGTCTGCAATATCAGAGGCAACACCCAATTCTGCTCTGTAGTGGTGGTCAATAACACCACATATGCATATGGCATAGATATAGCCAACCTGCTGCAGGCAGGTTAAGTGAAAACCTCACCCCCCTGTCCCCACTCAGTACACGTTGACATGCACAGCACCTGTCCCCCTCCCCTCATCATCAGGGAGCAGGTCCGTAATGTCCTCTCAAAGGCAACAAACTGAAGTCTCCATGGGGCCTGATACCATCCCTGGCTGCATCCTACATGAACACACGCATGAGCTCTCAGCTCCATTACACATTGTAGTTAACTAAAGCCTGAGCACCAGTGTCATCCCATCTGCACAGAGGACAGCCACTGTCATCCCTCTACACAAAGGTGGAGCAATCCACTGACCCTGCCAGTCATATGCACATCAGCCTAACTAGACTGATCTGCATGGAAGGCATTATCAAAGACCTTATTAACAGTGACATCAACAACCTCAAAATGCTTGAGCCCACACAGTGTGGTATTGTCAAAGGGAGATAAGGCCTGTTCAACCTGGCTGACTTATTTGAAGTGGTCAACAAACACAAGGACGAAGAGAAGACAGGGGACACTGCCTACCTTCACCAAGCCAAAACCTCTGACAATAATCCCCAGTCAGTCATGACACATAACCTACACAGCTAGGCATCAACCTGTATGTTACCAGATAGGTAGCTAACTGGCTCAATAATAGTACCCACTCAGTCAAAGTAGTGGAAACCACCTCTAGTAGTAGACCCTTAAAGAGTGGTGTACCCAAAGGATCAGTCTGGGGGCCTCTACTGTTTGAGATATATGGTTCTGAGGCTCAAGAAAAAAACAGTGGTCTGTGGCTGACCAGGTTTACAGATGACTGCAAGCTGGCTACTGTCTTACATTCCGCTAGTGATGTGAGCATCCTCCAAGAGGCCCTTACCCAAATTGATGACTGGTGCCAGATGCATTGCCTCAAACTGAATGCCAGGAGATGCAAGATTTCCCCTGTTGTGGTAGATATCATCCATACTAATTGTGACAGTAATAACAATGTACTGAGCATGCAATCAGGTGTGAGGCAACTTGTGCACCAAGGTTGGTAGCAACCTGACAGTTTCCCACCACATTGGCACCATTGCACTGAAGGCTGTCTACATGGGCCATCTCACAATTGAGGGTATGTCATCCAGGGACCAGGAGGCCACAACATCCCTGTACTCCACCCTTATCAAACCCATTACTGAGTACAATGGCCCCTTTGGCATTTACCTTGCCAAGCAAATGCAGCAGTTGCACAGCCCACAGAGGTTTATGACCAGGAAAATCCAGGGTCTGCAACATCTATCCGATACAGATAGGCTGAAAGCCCTGTCCCTCTACTCAGTCTCATACAGACTGATCATAGGTGACTTGTGTCTGGCATACAAGGCCATTTCCAAACCAGCCTTGATGGCATTTCTGTATATCCATAAGACAAACCCCATGCATGCAACCCACACTCAAGGCCCTCACCTGGTCAGTGACATGACTAGTACTTGTTGGCAGGATAGATTTGTGCCCCAAACAAGACACTGTAAAATACACTCACTCCCCTTGTCTAGCAGAGTAACTCTATAGCCCTCTTGAAGAAGAAGCTGGACAACTTCATGGGAAAGAGAAAATACACCCTTGGGATCTTGTTTTTGTCACAGCTGGACAGGGGAAACAGGTGCTGACTTTGAAGAGACATGAGCAAAAGTCTGGGCTCAGCTTATGAAGGCATCCAGGCCAATAGCCTAGTATCATCCTATGAACCTATGCACCTAGTACTTTGCATATTTCCTATATGTATTGCAGACTGTCCTGCAATGTCTGGAATGAATCCCTGTGAGTCTGAACTGTGTAGGTAGTGCATTGATAGAGTATTCTCTTGTTTCTTCATTAGTTATTATCACATATAATTAAACCTTGTCATTTTGTCTGGTCTGTGTAGCATTAAGTCAGCTCTCACAGTACTTGCATATGCATTTGGTGACATTGTATAGCTCACTCCAGTAGCCTTCGTCTTGGTCACACTTACCATTTTGCTAATAGACCCATCACACAGTAGGATTTATCAACCTTTGTTGAGGGCCTTACAGTAGCTGTTAAAGAGATAGATCATGGCAGTCAGAACTACCTTAAAGTCTGGGCTGAAGGGCTCATAGGTAACAAAGCTGTGCCAGACTTTACCAGGTGTGTGTGTGTGTGTGTGTGTGTGTGTGTGTGTGTGTGTGTGTGTGTGTGTGTGTGTGTGTGTGTGTGTACATCAGTAAACATTCTTCTACAAGGTATTAATTTACATATGTTGTCTTCCCATCAAAGGTAAACATGGGGGTTGGTGTCTCTCCCCCTCACAATCTGGTGTCAGTGTCTTAGCAGACTCTGATGATGATGGTGGTCATAGTGACCCACAGATGGGGTTGTCTGTGGGCTGAATCTGTGCCATTGGTTGGTATGCCACTTTCACCCACAATGTCCCCACACACAGTCAGTATGCCCACACATACCCAGTCCCCAGCAGCCACAGATAATGGACAGCTGGAGGGTGGTGGCATAGAACAGGCTAATGTGGTGACTATGGCAAGTGTGAGTGTAGACACTAGCCATAGCCAGAGATCAGGTGAGGTCACACACAGGCAGATGGACAGGGGTGCTCGAAGGTGGATTTCTACCCACCAAGCCCCTGTTGTAAGTGTCACAGCAGGTATCAACAGACACATGTATCGGTCCAACATGCAGGCACAGGTGTTTACTGACTGCAACACCAGACAGATGCACAGGATCATGAATGCAGTGCTTCCTGCCATGTGTGATGACCTCCACAGCATTTGTGATGCCGTACATCATTTTCAGATGTCGTGGATAGACGGTAGGGTGAGACATTGTCACTGCCCAACCGTGCAATGTCTGTGCTTGAGCATGTGGTGGGAGGAGGACGTCAGCCATGTGGACGTTGGTCACCAACAAGATCAGCTGAGAGCCCATGTGCCCATGCACATTCACTCTCCCATAGTGGCAGTACCACCAGCACTTCAAAGGGAGTGTGCTGTCCATACCACACTGGAGCAGGCCATGGTTACATGGTTCTGGCTAGTCCTGTCAAGGACATAGATCCAGGAGACAGGAGTTACCATCGGGGAGTAGTACTACATCTGGCCTTGGGCCTGGTGGTGCCAGTGAGACTCCTGGCAGAACCAGTTCCCATGTCCCTGGTGGGAGATGGTGAACTGTACATCCTGCCATGTATGCTCCATGGCTGTCCAACATAGCTCTGTGTAGGGCAACCACATGGCTTGATTGTGTGCATACAAACACTCACACATCTCTGTCACAGGCAGGTCACCACCAGACAGGCACAGCTCCTCTGCACGGCCCAGTTGAACACCACCCCTCCAGACACAAACACACAGACATGATGTCAACAATATGGTCCAGTCTAGGCCTCTGGCAAACCCACACCACACCCTGTGCATGTCATGATATCTGTGCCACATCCCTGTTATCCATACCATCAATACAGGGGCATGCTAATATGGGTCTGATGCACAGGGTGAATATACTACAGTGTAGTGATGTAATGCTGTGTAAGGTACTGTCTGCTGGCAATAATTATGGGTACACATTGAAGTGTACGTACCTTTTTAACCATGATTCATTATTGCTGTTAGTACTGCTAATTGACTGTAGTCTCACGTACTGTATTCTCTTTGTGTTCCAGGTGTCTGTGTGTCTGCAGGCTGTGGGCCTGCTGCCAGTAGCAACAATGAGTATGGTGGAGTGGAAACACAGTGACCTTTTTATAGTCAATGTACAGCTGTATATGTACATATTTACAAGGTATGTGTGCATGCTACAGCTTGTGAGGACAATTGGGGCAGACAGTGTGACCTTGCATACATACCCTTGACACAGCCAGCTAGCCATTATACATGTCACCTGGGTGTTCTGTAGTACCACAGGCTCATACATACAGAGGAGGTTACTTGAGTACTGGCACTAGGTCCCTCACAAGCTTAGCCATTACTTTAACCACAACAGATTTACTTATCAGCACCTGTTGCCCCTGCCATTTCTGTCTCATCCACTCAACCTTGATGCAGTTGATGAGGGTATGCATGGTACTGTGTATGACGGGTTTGAGGTATGTATTCCTGACACAGGTCAGCTTCTGTTAGTCTAACTTGACAATTAACAGCATGTATGTCTGCTATCTGATATGTAGGTCTAGCATCTCATGCTGTAAGTGCACACAGAGTCATAGTCCTGTACACGGGGCAGCTGTTGAAGGGTTGAGAACAGCCCCTAACTGCCCAGTCTTAGAACTGATAGTGCTAGATACATAACACAAATACAACAGAGGTAATGTAGTGTTGTAGTGTCTGCCACTACTATTCATGTAGGTGACAATTGCAGGGGCTGTTAGGATTGCCAGTGGTGGGTTCAGAGGCCCTTAACATGGTAGAGCCATCTGGCACACACACACACGCACACACACACACACACACGCACACACATGCACACACACACACACACACACACACACACACACACACACACACACACACACACACACACACACTGCTGCATGGGGACATGCATTGAAACACACATGCACATAGAGTTGACACTTCTCAGATTAGGTGACCTACCAACCTATTTATGTACAATACACAGTGATACGACCATTGCATTCATCAGAGTGGCTTTGTGTTAGAAGCTATGTAACCATGCTTGTAAGGTGGATGACATCTGTATTGGCTGAGACTAGGTTGGCAATGGGGGAGTTCACAGGGTGGAAGAGGTACACAAAATGGTATCGCCATTGCATACACACAGTTAAGACAGTCACAGGGGATGTGTATACAGAAACACAAACACAGTTGCCAATAGACAGATTTGTAACCCTACGTGTCCACTTGTATGCACTATAGTGCTACATACACATGACATGCTCCACATAGATTATATGCCTGGGACATAACCCACAACCTCATACAGCACATAATCGTGGGAATGCCTTCATGGATGGTGGGATAAACCACCACAAATAGCGACTGGTCTCATCTATTGGTCCTACAAACCTGGACAAGTGATAGAGTAACATATTTTGTATCAGCATGACGTTTCAGTCGGGTACGATGTCTGATGCTGGCATGTGTGTCAGTACGGTAAATGTGACATATCTGGCAATGATATCACATAAATGCTCATTGTTAGGGGACATAGACCATGCATAGGTTGCAAACATCTGGATACTCCATGTACATCTGTACAGCTGAGTGGTATGGCCTGTATGGTTTTACATGGTGCATGTGAGGCATATGCCATTAACAGGCTCTTTAAAGTAATGCCATGGGTAAGAGGTCAACAGTCCTTAAAATGGTATAACCTACACACACAACAGCCACAGGGGATATGATTCACACACACCACTATAGTTGTCAGTACTAAGATTCGAACCCCTACCTATCTAATTATTTATACTATAGTATTACACAGTTATTGAACATGCCACAGAGCTGAGAGGGCTGAAGAGTGTATGCAGGTACTTCTAAGGTGAATGACATCAGAAGGCCTTGTAAAGTAGGCAATGGGAAGTCCACTGGGTGGTACATACCTCAAAATGGTATAACCCACACACTCAGAGGATATGATTCTCACCTAAACAAACACGCACACACACACACACACACACACACACACACACACACACACACACACACACACACACACACACACACACACACACACACACACACACACACACACACACACACACATATGCACAGATACACACCCGTGCACACACACACACACACACACACACACACACACACACACACACACACACACACACACACACACACACACACACACACACACACACACAGTATCCAGTACTGAGTACAGAACCCCTACCTATTATACCCATACCTACTACAGTGTTATGCAATTATCACATGCACCACAGAGCTTAAAGGATTTAACAGCATCCCAATGTACTTATAAGGTGAATTACATCAACATCCTTTGTAAAGTATGGCGATGGGAAATGTACTCGGTGGGAAGACCATCAAAATACATTACCCTGCAAACATACATACACCTTCACACACACATATTTGCCAAAACTGAGAGTAGAACCCCCTGCCTATCTAGTTATTTATACTATAAATATATTATATATACTATATTATTGTTGCACACACTACAGAGCTTATAGGGCTAACAAGTGCCCAAAGGTACTTCTAAGGGGAATGACATCAGCAGGACTGCTAAAGTAGGGCACTGGGAAGTGTTGTGAATGGGAAAGTCCTCAAAATACTTTATTCTACAAACATACACACAAACATTTTTACACACATACACACACACACACACACACACACACACACACACACGCACACTTGCGAGAACTGAGACTAGAACCCCAGCCTATTTATTTATTTGTACTATACTGTTATGTAGTTACTGCATGTGCACCGGACCTTATAGGGCTGGTGCTGTCCAAAGGTACTTCTAAGGGGAATGACATCAGTAGGACTGCTAAAGTAGAGCATTGGCAAGTGTGCTGGGTGAGAATGGCCTAAAATTGTTTCCCCTACAAACAAACAAACACACACACTTACATTGGCCAGGACTGATATTAGAACCCCTTTCTATCTAGTTATTTGTACTATAGTGTTACACAGTTATCACAAGCACCACAGATCTTATAAGACTATTAAGTGTCCAAAGGTACTACTAAGGTGAATGACATCAGCAGATCTTCTGAAGCAGGGCAATGGGAAGTTTACTGAGTGGGATCAGTCTCTTAAGACACACACACACACACACACACACACACACACACACACACACACACACACACACACACACACACACACACACACACACACACACACACACACAAACACACACACACACACACACACACACACACACACACACACACACACACACACACACACACACACACACACACACACACAAAGGTAGGTGATGTGATATTACAACCCCCACCTCAGTACTATTACACAATGGAGCTCACCTTCATACTTGCACGTGTGACTGGCTATGACTGGTATGCCACTGTCCACAGCAGGACATCACTCTATGCCATTCAGGGTATCCCTATGTATGACTCACTCTCTGTGTGTGTCTCCCTGTGTGTCTCTGTCTCTCTATCACTGTCTGTCTCTCTCTTCCCCATATCTATGTGTGCATGTATACATGACATATTATCTGTTGCCTATATATGTGTCTATATATCACATGCAACAGATGCAGATATATCACATATGGGCCACCTACAGCTAGCTGAGGGTAATCCTGTCTGATGGGTGTGTGTAGAGACAGTTAAGATGTACATAGATGTCTGTATGCAAAGACATATATGCACAATACAGTTATATAGTCCAATGTGGGTTTTGACATGGGCTGTAATTCTCTAAGTGTAGGAGCATACCCAGTATGACCTTCTATAGTAAGAGTGGGACTCCATTCTAGAGATAGTTCTTCTCCAGTCCAGGGTTTTGTGCGCTACAGCCATATCTCTCAAAATTAAACAGGAAGTTGCTGGAGTTACAGGGTTTGTTTTAGCAGACATTTTCTGACATATCTGACATCTGTCACTGAAATGTATTGTGCCATTACCTAGTGACAGAAATCCTCAGATCATCACTGTGATTTACCAGAGAAATGCAAGCTGTATGATGCATTGTCCAATATTATGAGCCAAACTATAGACATTCTTGCCCAATCTAGCCAATTAAGAGGTGTGGCTACAGCTGATTGACTGATGAAGGTGTGTAAACAGTCCAGCACCTTGGTGATATACTGGCTGGGGATCTCCTGCTTGTGTGGTATTCTTCTTACCTGAAAAGTCATATCCTGGCACCGTACCTCTCAACTGTACAGTTTTCTGCAGATTGTGCAGATGTTTGTCTATATTTTGTCCATTTTACATAACCTTGTGTTTTTCTGGCAAGTTAGTGGCAAATAATTAAAGATTGAAGTTAGAAAATAATGACAGATGTTAGTGTTTCAGACGTTATAACCTTCAGACAATTCCTACTAATGCAAAACCCATTGCTCTACCAACTTTTTCAGTGTGTAAGAGCAATATTTAAAACACGTGCCTATCATTGGGCTTTTGTCCCACATTTATTTATGATCTTGCCCAGATGTTTTGCTGTAAGAGGTTCAACAGTATGGGTGTGGGTACAGAGTGCATTCTACTGAGCAAATATGTCCATTATATGTGTGGTATATTCCACATCACACTGGGATTTCCAGGTATGTCAGTGGCAGAATGGTACAGGATAATGTGGTGAACCACTGACAGACAGTAGTGTATAGGTTGATAGGCTTATATGATGTTAGTAGGCTATTGGCCCTGAGGCCCTTATCACCCTCACAGATGAGAGTGTAGCCCATGTTAAGACATGTCAGCACCCAGAGCCCCTGTCCAGCAGGGGCACAGGTGGAATCACAGGACTGTATTTTCTGTTTCCCATGTACTTATGATGGGAGCACTTCACTAGTGGTATTGAGACACTTGGCTTGATGTGGACAGGGAGTGTATTCCACAGATGGGGGAGTGTGTGGGACATGTATCTGTCACACCAAGCCATACTGATATCACAGACCAGGTTGATGCGGTGCCTACAGGTTGATTGAGTGGGCCTTGGCCTCCAGATGTGCACCAGTCCCATCAAGGCAGGGTCTGGATTGCTTTGTATGCCAGACAGGGGTCACCTCTGCAGAGTCTGTATGGAACAGAGTAGAGGGGCACTGCTGTTAGCCTACCTGTGTAGGGTAGGTGTTTGTGGTCCTGCATTCTCCCAGTGGGGAACCTCTGTGGTCTCTCCAGCTGCTGCATGTGGTTTGTGAGGGACATGCCGAATGGGGCGTTGAACAAAATAATTGGCCTCATAAGGTTAGCATGCATGGATCTTATGACCTCTTTGTCCCTGAATGGGATATCCTTACATTTGAGTTGTCCCATCTATGACACTTTCTGTTCAAGGGGAGCAACATGGTGCTCAGACATCAGGTTGCTATTGACCTGGGTGGCTAACTGACTCACTACTAATTGTGGGGTTCCTATTACGAGAGCGAAGATTCCTTTAGGCGAATACGAAGACGTCGACCCGTATTGCACGAAGTACGTAAACTGCGAAAGTTCAAAACTTCGAAGTTCAAAATGTCAATTTGTTTTGGTTGGCCCATCTGTGGTATAGCTCCATAAGGTAAGTGTGCGATAGATAGGAATTTAGTGTTAGGATTTGGGTTAAGGTAAGTGCATAGATAGGTAATGTATGTAAGAGTTAGTGTAGTGTTAGAAGTAGGTGTTTTTTAAATGTATGTATGTGTTTTATTTATTTTGTTTGATTGTATGTGTGTACAGGAAGTGTGCGATAGCTATGGACCTTAGGGTTAGGGAGGGGTTAAGGATAGTGCATAGTTAGTTGTGTATGTGGGGTTTAGTATAGTGTTGGAGGTAGGGTTTTTTTTTAAATGTATGTATGTGTTTTATTTATTTTGTTTGGGTGTATGTGTGTAGGGGAAGTGTGTGGTAATTACAGACCTTAGGGTTAGGGAGGGGGTTAAGGAGACTGCATAGATAGTTGTGTTTGTGGGGTTTAGTGTAGTGTTGAAGGTAGGGTTTTGGTGCTTTAGTTTAGGTTAGAAATAAGGTTTGCTTAGTGTATGTATGTGGTTTATTTACTTTGCTTGGGTAGGTAGTATGTAGCGGGTGGTGGGGTTGGCCGACTATGACAGTTCGATATATTTTTTTCACGGTTTAGTGCGTTCGGGATTTTCACGGTTCGCGGTATAGGGGTCGATGTTTTGGTATTCGCACATAGGGTTTTTCACTTTGGTAATATAGACCCCTGACTGTGTATGTAGGACATTTTTGTTAATGTGATACTATGTGGGGACATCAGTCTCCCTGAAGGGGATGATGATGCATCTGCAGGCATTCAGCTTGAGGGCATGTTTCTAGCATCAGGCATTTGTCTCTTGTAGGACATCCACATCACTTTGAGTATTCATGACTATTCCCAACTTGTAGTCATCTGCCAACTTGGTCAGCCATGACCCAGTGTTTTTGGCCTGAACCTCAGGGAAGTATATCCCGTATACCAGAGGCCCCCAGACCAATCCCTAGGGTATGCCACTCATTACAGGTGTACTGTTTGAGTTGGCTACCTCTATTATGATTATGTGGGTTCTATCAATGAACCAGTTTGATACCCCTCTGGTAACATATGGATTGCTGCCTAGTTGACAGAGTTCATGTACTATGGGCAAGTGGGGAATAGTGTGTAAGGCTTTGGCCAGGTCAAGGTGGACAGAGTGCACCATCTTTCCCTCATCCATGCCTTTGCTGGCTGCCACAGGGAAGTCATCCAGAGTTCACTGACATACTTCCCCTGAGGATGGCAGACTGTGTAGGGTAATGTAGGTAACTCCTGGAAGGTTTTGTACTGAGGAGCTAGAGAATATAATACTTTTGATTCTGAACCAGTGGTCTTGATTTTCTTATTGTTAGTTGTATGTGTAGGGTAATGAATTTGGATTTTGCCAATGTCCATGTTAATGTGATCGATAATAATCCACAACATGGCCTTGCAGGTAAAGGCTAGTTATTCTGATGGGTATTTCATTTCCTGGAATAGTGAACACTCCACCTTGGTTTAAAGGGATGACAGTGGCTGTCTGCCACTCGGCTATGACATGGAGAGTACTCAGGCTTTGGGTGCATAGAGTATGTAATTATGCTGCCAGTTCATGCCTGGGTTCATGAAGGTTGCAGCCTATGATGTATTCAGGTCCCATGGAGGCTGTCTTCTTGACTTTAAGAGGGCAGTGATGCATTGTTCCCTAGTGATAAGTGTTGGGTGTTCAGGTACTGGGGATGTCCTGCTTTCCTGATAGGGGACAGAGGGGAGATATTTCCACTGAATCTGTCAGCCAGTGGATTGGGTATATCTACAGCATTTGTGTATGTGGTGTTCTTGACCACCAGTTCTGCACAAATCTGGGAGCTTCCTTTGGGAATGCATACATATGTGAGGAAGGACTTATGATTGTCTGTATTAGATGTGGGCAATTTGGATTCATAATTGCCTTCAGTGGATTTCACTGGTGCTCTTATTTGTTTGTTCAGGCTAAGGGGTGATTACTTCCAATTGTGCACCTGCACCTTCTTGGTCCTGGACAGCAATGTTATCCTTTTGTTATATAGTCCATTTATTGCAGATATTTGCAGACAGGTTTACTTTCCCTTGTAGATGATGATGTTGACCTGTCAGGTATTCCTGATTCCGTGCATCTCTATCTATATGCTGGCATACTAGTATTGTGTACATTTGGAACTTGGTGCCTGTTCCCCTAGTGGGGTAGGTGGCTGTTCAGCTGTTTATACCATCCCTATGGTGGTTGTGATCACTTGTGGGACATTTTCCTTTTACCAAGCCTAGAGGTGGGGTCAGGAGAGATGGTGATATGACATGTGACCGGTTTTCTATCGGATCTTGCCAGGGAGGATGATATCGTAGGGGTGCTGCAGTGGTTGATCATGTTGGTTACTGCCAAGTCCGACATAAGTATCACATGTTGTGGAGGTATCATATGGCTGTCCTAAGGATGTAGCATTGATAAGATGG
Source organism: Protopterus annectens (assembly GCF_019279795.1). Taxonomy (NCBI): domain Eukaryota; kingdom Metazoa; phylum Chordata; order Ceratodontiformes; family Protopteridae; genus Protopterus; species Protopterus annectens. The sequence goes on from NC_056725.1 coordinate 993,477,820, forward strand.
AGGAATCTATGTGCATTTCTCTTCTGGCATGGTTGGATTTCCAATTGATGTTTGGGTAATATAAGTCAGCCAGGATCAGGGTGATGGGTGAAATCTTGATAGATTTGTGGAGTGCCAGATATATGGGGTGGGTGTCCTGAGTCAGATATGTTAGCCTGTAGCTAAGTATAATTTGCATAGGGGTCTTGTCAACAGTTGTCTGCACTTGGAGTGTCTCATGTGTGTTAGACTGTTTAACCAGCCTGGAGGTGTGTGTCTGTCTAATATATATAAGGGACACATATTCAGCAAGCTGACTCATGTCTGTCTTCCTATAGTCCAGGGAGGTACATCTGACATCATTCACACCACCATGGACCAGGCCAGAGTGATATCTGTACCTGTTGTGGGGTGGCTTGAGAGCATGTGTGATATGGCAGGTTATGGCAACTGACAAACAAGTGACCATGACTTTCACCTTATCCTGTTGGTGTAAGGAACATCTGTGTGACTCTTCTCTGAGTAATAAGTTGAGTGTATGGTAAGACCTTAGTGTTTGCAAGACCCTGGTGTGTGGACTATGCATGGTCTGTGGTGTGTAGGTTTGAGAAGTTCTCATGTGTTTTTGCCTTTGAAGTGTCCTTTGTTTGGGATTTTTGTTTTATTGCAGACCTCACATGGGTGTGTGTCGTCTATTTGCAGGTGAAGTTTACTGACTCCATACACTGCAGGGCACCTATGTTACTGTACAATCTGTTCTGGTGTGCACATTCTCCATTTGTCTGGCCAGTGGTTCCCCATCCCCTTATGTGTGTCCTTCTGCAGTCCAGTCACAGGCTTTGCCCACAGTGGCTGCTGTTATGTATTTGTAATTCTGGTGTGAGCAGGGTAAATGCCATAACATCTCACACAAGGTTATGGACTTCACACCTCTAAGTGTACCTATTTAGCTGGTTGTCCATCATTGCACCACTATATCTACTGTGGTCCTCAGATGGTTTGTGTTACTATGTGGTCCTCAGATGGTTTGTGTTACTCATACCAACTCATAATTCTTTCTAGCATGTCGAAGGGTCAGATGCTGGCGTCCTCTCCTGCCCAGTTGGTGAATCTGGGAATTCTGAGACAATGTTACAATTGCCTCATGTACACGGAAAACCCTCTCCTCCTCCCACGTAACACTAACACTTGTGAGAGATGCAGCTATTTAGCCAGACTGGAGGCTGAGCTCTCTCAACTCAGGACTGGCAAGACCAGGCAAGAGGAGAAGGCAACTACACACACCACAATACCAGTCTCACATAACTCAACCACACCACTGAATCAAACACATAAACACACTAAGACATACTCGGAGGCTCTGAGTAAAAATTTACCTAAACAGCAGAGGCCTCCAAAGCAGACACCCAAGCAACTGCAAACTCAATACACCACACAAACAACACATAAACAACAAAATCAGTGTGCAAAGCAGTCACTGCCCTTAAGGCCAAATACAACACCAAACATACTTGTCATAGGTGACTCCATAGTCAGACACACTGACGTCCCGCTCACCAGACTGAGTAAGGAGAAGGTCACAGTAAGCTTCCTGTCGGGCGCTAGAATCCGCCACATAACACAAGCACTCAGGTCTCTCAACAGCAGGTACAAGTACGACTCAGTCATTGTCAACGCTGGTGTCAACGACCTGAGACGTACCTCCTTGGACTACATGAAAAGAGACATTGAGGAGCTCTCTGATTATGTAGCCCAGGCAGGTATGACCCTGACCTTGAGCAGTATCCTACCTTCACCTAGAATGATGCCACAATACAGTGATAAGATGATCAGCTTTAATAATTGGCTTAAATTCTGGTGTCATTCAAAGGGGATCCTATGTCTGTCTGCCTGGGATGACATGCTGGACAAGCCACGCTGCTTCGCAAGGGACGGCTTGCACCTGCCACCCCTAGGCTTCCGGATATTGGCAAAGGCTCTTGCCATCCCCATAGTGCCTTTTTTAGGCAAGGCTCAAATTCTAAACCTACCACCCTAGAACACAAAAAAGTAAAAAAACTAAAGGTAATGCTGCTCAATGCCAGAAGTCGCAATCTCAAGATGCACACACTCGAGGCCCTTCTCAGTATGGAGAACATCGATGTCTGTGCTGTGACAGAAACCTGGTTCAAGGCTCCTGAGAGCACCCCAGCACTAGCAGGTTTCACCTCATATCATGCGTTCCGGCCCCAAAATCCGGACAACACCAAGAAAGGAGGGGGGGGTGTCCATATTCATAAAGGACACCCACACCTCAAGGTTGGTGGCAACGCACAATGCATCGGAGACCATCCAGGTGCAATTAACCATAGGCAAGACTGCTCTGCAATTTGTAGCATGTTACAGGCCACCCTCTCAAACTCAGGAACCTCACATGGCCTTCCTGAAAACAATGGAGGGGATGAATGTATCTCCAAACACCATCATACTAGGTGACTTCAACTACCCTAATATAGACTGGGAACACTACTCAAGCCCAATCACTCTAGCCCAAAGGTTCCTGGAGTTCATAAACTCAAATGCCATGGAACAACTAGTCACCATCCCCACAAGAGGAGAAAACATACTTGATCTCATCATCACGAACATGGGATCACAATGTTCAACACCGAAGTATACCCTCACTGGTGAGATCAGATCATAAACTAATCTCGCTGGAGGTCCTCATCCCGCCCCCACCTGAAATAAAAAAGACCACAGTGAAAAACTTCTCAAAAGCCGACTTCACACTTCTAAAAACTAGTGTGGTCTCCTTTAAGGCCCCTGAGCCAGTGGTAAACATTACTCAAACCACTGAATCACTTACAAATGCCTTCTACCAGCACCTACAGGACTGCATGGATCAGGCAATCCCAAACAAAACTAAGACTCTTTGTACCAAAGGCAAGCGTCCAGTTTGGTGGACCCCAGCCATAAACAAGCTCTACAACAAAAGGAGGAAGCTACTACAAGATAGAGCAAAATCCTTGAAAGGTAAGACACCTTTGATCATTATAAGTAAAAAACTAAGAGCTCTCATAAAATCATCCAAGGCAAATTTTGAGAGAAAAATCACCAAGGACTCAAAAGACAATCATAAGGCCTTCTTTAGCTATGTTAGAAACCTAGGAGGAAACTCCCAGATATGCTCAGAATTAGTTCAAAATGATGTGAAGATTACTGTACCTACACACATTGCCAACATACTGGCTGACAGGTTCAGTGCAAACTTCTCCCCCCCCCCTCTCCCCCAAAAGGAGAGATATCTATACCAGAGGATTGTAGCCCCCCAAACGTCTCCAACGCCCAGGTGAGAACTGCTCTCTCCAAAGCAAAAAACACAGCATCCATGGGACTGGATGGTGTCCCCGGCTGTGTGCTCCACAAACTCAATGAGGAATTAAACCCGCAGTTAGGACAGCTGTTTAAACTTAGCCTCACCTCAGGATATGTACCCAAGGAGTGGCGCACAGCGACTGTGGTCCCACTTCACAAGGGCGGTGCCTCCACCGACCCTGGAAATTACCATCCCATTAGCTTGACAAGCCTTATCTGCAAAGCCATGGAGAGGATCATAATGGAACTCATAAATAAAGACATAGGGAACTTGCAGACTTTGGATCCAACCCAGTTTGGCTTTGTCAAAGGCAGATCATGCCTTTTAAACTTGGTTGACTTTTCGAGACAGTCACCAAGGCCATTGATGAGGAAAGGCAGTCCATACAGCGTACCTTGACCTGGCAAAGGCCTTCACACAATACCCCACTCAGGTATCATCGAAAAACTCATCAGCTTGAATGTAAACCCATACATCACAAGATGGGTTGCAAACTGGCTAAGTGACAGAACCCACAGGGTCAGAGTTGCTGGAGCCATGTCAGACTCAAAGCCTGTCACAAGTGGTGTCCCACATGGCTCAGTCCTGGGTCCACTCTTGTTCGGCATCTACTTTTCTGAAGTACAAGCAAACACAGGAGGGTTATGGCTGACAAAGTTTGCAGATGACTGCAAACTGGGCGCCATAGTCGAAAACACATCTGGCACAGATATCCTTCAGAAGGGCCTCACAGAAATGGATAACTGGTGCCAGAGACATGGCCTAAAGTTAAATGCCAAGAAATGCATAGTCATACCCTTCGGGAAAAACAAGGTTACCCCTAGCTACCATATAGGTGGCAATCCACTGAGCACAGAAGAAGTCATCAGGGATCTGGGGACCCAGGTTGACAGTAGCCTTTCGTTTGACACTCATGTTGCTAAAGTGGTTAGGAAAACCTTCTACATTGCCCACGTGATCATGAAGGGATTCACATCTAGATCAAGGGAGGTCATCGTCCCCCTGTACTCATCACTCATTAGACCTATGATTGAGTACAATGCCCCATTCGGAATGTATCTGACCCGACACCTGCAGCAGCTGGAAAGGCCCCAAAAGTTCCTCACCAAAAGGATAAAGGGTCTCAAAAATATGTCTTTTGCTGCCCGACTGAAAGAACTCCAGCTCTATTTAGTCTCATACCGCTTGCTCAGAGGTGACCTGTGCCTGACATATAAGGCCATGTCAAACCCTGATTTGATCAATATGCTTCACCTCAAAAAATCTAGATCCCTCAGAACCACAAGGGCGGGAGACTTAAACCTTGACATGGTTATTAATAGAACGTGCTGGAGGGACAGATTCATCACCCAGAGACTCCCTATGCTGTGGAACAAAATCCCGGTACATGTGAGGCAAACCACCTCGCTGGCCTTGTTCAAGAGGAATCTTGACCAATGGATGGGGGATCGCAGATATACCCCAGGGATTACTTCAGTGTCACTGCTTGACAGAGGCACAGCAAAATAATAGGCATAGTTTTATTCAAACTAAAGGGGTGGCGAAAGCCAAATAACTATGGGCTAGGCTTATAAATGCCCTTGGGCAGATAGCCTAGTATGAACCTATGAACCTATGAACCTATTATGAGGCTACATGTTGGCCTAGCTGTCAAACAATCACAGACTGACATCTGGACAGGCCCATATATGACAGTCAGACAAAGGCTCACACATGGGGACAGGGTGTTAATACTGTTCTGCCAAACATAGACAGTTGGGAGACCAGTTTGGTATTTGCTTGCTTTCTCTTATGGGTATGAAGTCTGCTTCTCCACTGTCTGCCATTGATGTTTTGACATGACCCTTTCTCATTTTGCAAATAGTTGGCAAGCAAATGCAATGTTAGGACAAGCAGAACAGATATAAAAGACATACTTGTGCTCCTTCTGTGGCAATCTGTCATTCCAGGGGTATGGATGTTGGCCAGTGACATGTTTTCAATGCTGACACAGTAAGGTAGCAGCCTTTTATAACCTGGAAGTACACTGACCTTCAGGTACCTGCTGTCCTACTAGGCACCATATCTCTCAACTTCTTAGAGCCAGACATCTGGACAAAGCCATAAGTAATTGGGGGACAAAGGCCTAAATACAGAGACCATTGTTAACTACTGGTCTTACAAACATAGAAAGGTGATACAATAACAGGTTTTGCATTAGCATGCATTTTTCTAAAGGGTATGAGGTCTGAAACTACAATCTGTCATTATTTTCTGACTTTAGTCTTTCTTGATTTGCCAATAATTTGCCAGAAACCACAATTTCATGATAAAGAGACCAAAAATATGATGCAAACCAATGGACATTCTGCCAAAGGTCTGTACAGTTGAGAGGTATGCTAGGCACTGCGTAGGTTACTCCAAGCTGTGTAGTGTCCATATGTTTGCCCCCCTGTCCCTGACCTGTCCAGCTTTCCTGCAGTAACAGATATTGACATCTTTATAGTGTGTACAACTCCTAACATAGGTGTAGTTGACATGCAAATAGTTGGCACTGCAGTTCTTGGAACATGGACCCACAGTACTATACCTAGGCCACAAAGACATGACAGCCAGTAGTAAATGCAGGCCACACCCTGATAGTATTAACCACACATATACATAGCTCATTGACCCCCTGCATATTGTGGACATGCAACAAATTATCAAGTTGATTGGGACAGCCCTGGGAATGTGTGCTCTGCTGCTAATACCCTAAAAACATTAATGTTGCTGCATTTCTTTGGGAACATGGGTGTTGGGGGGAGGGCACACCTGTCAACTGTACACATTTGCACAGACTGTGCTGATGCTGGCTTTATATTTTGGTTCCATTTAGCATAGTATTGTGCCTGTCATGGAGACTACAGGATTATCAATAAAGAGCGCAGGTTAGATTGTAATGGCAGGCATATGGGTTTCAGACTTCTTACTCTTCAGAGCCTTAATGCAACTGCAAGACCTGCTGTGATATCACTGTGTACATTTGTAGGGGAAAATGTCATCATTGTCCCCATTTGGGGCCTTTGACAGACATTTATTTATGGTTTTCTATGGCTGACTTGCTGGGTGAGGCTGAGGGGTGAATATGGGACCCCTACATTGACATCCATGTGTGTGACATATGCCCCCCCAGTTAGTTAGCCCTCACATATACTGCAGTGAGATTTATCACCTAGGGGACTACTGCATACTCTGGGGAAACCAGTATTGGGTGGATATTTCCTTGTTGTCCCACATAGCTGTTGGTTGTCTGCTGCTAGCCCAGTAGGCCACCCCTTTCCTTTGCATGATTGCAGCAATACCATAGCTATGCTACCACAATGTACTACTCCATTCATTTATTCTTAAGAAGACTGACTTACCTTGTGCCTGCAGTGGTTGTGAAGATGGTGCTTGAGGGCTGACTCTGTCAGATGCAGGTGGTACACAGCCTATACATGGTAAGGTACAGGTAGTGTGATGTGAGTGGCATCCATTTTACTGTGTGTAAGAGTCAGAGAGAGGTGTCAGTCCCTGGGTCCCTACAGTGTCAGTGTGTGTGCTATGCATTGCCTCCTTGCCAAGGCCAGGGCATACTGGGCATGCCTCCATCTGCCTACAGGGCCAGGCTCAGGGGGTTCCTCCTCCAAGTCCCCATTGGACTGTGGGGACCTTGGCAACACTGGGGAGCTGTGTGGCCCTTTCCTGTGATGATTTCACAGCTGATTCTGCAGGATCATATTGTTTAGCATGGCACATACTATGAACATGTGTGCACATGTTCCTGGAGAGTACTGCAGGGATCCACCAGATATGTCAAGGCAGCAGAACCATGACTTGAGCATCCCAAGCATATGTCCTACAATGTTCATGGTTTGCGCGTGTGCCGCATTATGGCATTCTTCAGTGGCTGTGTGTACATTTCTGATGGGTGTCATCATCCACAGTTCCAGTGCATAGTCAGTATTCCCCACCAGATGGCCATATGGGATGTCCCTCTGGCAAATGACTGGTAGAGCTGTGAGGCATGCCAGATGTGGGAGTCATGATAACTACCAGGGCTGCCAACACACACATTCATAATAATGCCCTGGGCATTGCACATGACCTAACCGTTGATGGAGTAATAGCCCTTGCGGTTGACATAGACTCTACTCTGTTCACTGGGTGGTGCCTTGATGTGGATGCGCATGCAGTCTATGGCACCCAGTACCTCTGGGTAGTCTGCTACATTGGGGAAGAGATGCATATTGCTGGTCCTCTCCTCAGGGATGCTGGAGAAATGTATGTGCTCACCAGCATGTGTTCGCATGACATCCAGGACCTGGTGGAGTACCCTGGATGCAGATGATTGTGAGACCCCCATGATGTCCACAGTAGGTCTTTGGAAGATACCTGTAACTAGTATTCTTAAGGCTACACATACCTTGGTTTCAACTGGGATGGGTTCCCCTCTGTTGGCTCTGGGTCTGTGTGAGGCTAGCACAGCTCAATGAATTGCTGAAGTATGTCCCTGTCCACCCTGTAGCACTCTAGTATCTCCAGATCATGTAGCCCCTGGTAGGTTACCCTGGATGTCTGAACACTCTTCTCCTCCTCCTCCTCCTCAGTCTAGGATAGTTGTCAGCTTTATCCTCCTCACAACCTTCAGTCTCTAGCACATACTGATGTGTCAGAGTGACAGCAGCCCCTAACATTTTATCAGTTAAAATTCCCAACTGTGTACACCAATGGTGCAGGGTTTGTGGGAAAAAAACAGACTGAAAGGTGTTTGCATACTTTATACTGTTGTGCTGCAAATGCTGCCTGTGTGATTGGCCGACTATGATACATTCCACCTCTCAGCTGTGTTATTGAGGAGTTTGAGTGTGCCACTGTGACTGGGAGAGGCTGTTTTAGTGATTTGTAGGTAATTTCCTTTATACTGCTATTTTCATTTTTTTCACTCTGTTTAAGCCCCATGCCATGCCATGCAAATAGTTTTTGTTAATGTAAACATTGCTGAGCAGAAAAGGCCCTTCCCTGGACACAAACACACTGCTCACTTCTTGAACTAGCTAAGCACAGCTAAGCAGTCTCAGACACACACCCTTGCTTAGCGGTGCTTAGCTCAGCGCAAATAGGAGCCACAGAGCTCCAATGTGTTTATACCAAGCATGACACACCCCCTATTTATGTCAGCTGCTTCTCCTGCTTACACCACCGCACTATATCTCCTTCATGGTTAGGTGCATGCGAACACGGTCTCCCATTTTGTTATTCAATAAAGTTAGCTCATTTGCATACACCACTGCTTAGACCCTAGTTATAGCATTAGTCTGGAGCCTATGTCCTTAGCTACCACTGTTACCTATTATTGTTATGAGTCTGCCTGCTGCCCCTTATAATGGCAAAATTCATCTTTCACATAAAATTGTCTTTTTATATATATATTTTTTCTGCACAATCTCATTTGCGAGCCGCTGTATTCTGCTTAAATGGCTGAAATTGGCCCAAAAAAATAAACTTTGATTTTTATTATTTTGAAATGGTTTTGCATGCCAATGGCCATATTTTTGGCCATTGGCATGCCTAATACTCATAATGCATGCTTTACTTTGAGCTGTCATGACCCCATTTTGATTTTGTAAAAATGTACACGGTTAGTAATCGAATACATTTTTGCAGCAGAAACAGCTCTGGCACTGATGCTTGCCTGCTTGCTGAATCACTAATTCATCTCATTTGCATGGTTTTCACCAGCAAATGAGGTGATTAGCATCTGTGGTGTCCATGTTAGAATAGTTCTGGGAGGCTTGTGCACGCTCCCAGCCTTGTTTACTGTATTGCTCGGCAGCCATATTCTGTGCTAGGGCTGTTACACTATTCATACATGGAGAATTGCTCTGTGTAAGCTTTATTGAATCCTGGGGCTTGAGTTTTCTGCAGACTGCAAACGTAAGAATTTAGTTTATTAAGCTAGCTGTGTTAGATACAGAGCATTTTACATAGAAAAAAACAACTATAGTTTTAAAGAAAGAATATTAGAACATTTGAATGACATCAGACATAATAAGAACACCAATGCTCTTGCTCAACATGTTCATAATCATGGAGAATAGCATATTTTTCATAAATTATTTCATAAACAGGTTTCTAGTGCTAGAGCTATTCTTTGAAAGTTTGAGGGGTGGGGATCTAAAGAATTCCACAGAAAGAAGTGAGTTAAAGTAGATCTTGCAGCTACAAGCACATATTCAACAAGGGTTAAATGGACAAGTTTCTTTAAAACCTGCATTGAAGTCCCATCCCCTTAAACACTGAAATGAATGGCCCCGGGATTAATGAAGCTTGCGCCATGCACTGGAGTAGCGTCAGCGATCTAGTGCCAAATATGGCTGTCGAGCGATTCAGCTAAGAGCTGTTTCCACATGCACTACCAGCATACACCAGAGCTGCGCAGCTCACGGTGTTTGCATGCTAATTACCCCATGTACAGCAGTGTAGCATGCAAATGAAGGTATATAGCAATTCATGAAGTGGTGCAGGCGTAGTGTAAGCATGCAGAAATTTAAACCAAAAAAAGGGTTTACATTTTTTCAAACAGAACATCGGAGCCATGAAAGTGGACCAAACTTACATATTACAATGTTAACATATGCCAATGGCTAAATATACAGTCAATGGCATAAAAAAACATGCAAAACACATAAAAAATAACATTTAATGTCATGGCCACACTAACGCAAAGTACAACTGCAGTGCATGGGTGCGCAAACAGAAACACAAGGAAAATATATTTAGATGTCATAAAACTGCAATGTAACACAAATCATGATTTCAGCATAATAGTCAATGGTATGCATGCTACACCATAACCGAGACGCAATGGTTGTTAAGGGTCTGTGACAGTGTTCTGCACGGTAACTAGGAATTAGTAGTCAATACCATGCAAATGAGTCAAGTAATACTGAATAGCAAATGTCCCGCTGGCGTAAGGATATACCACACGGCACAGCGGTACAACAACGAGGAGTGGCCTGGAGGTAAACATGACATCATGAGAGGTGTGCGCTGCCGTAGCTGTAAGCACATTGGAGCAGTGATAATCTGGGTTGCCTGTTAGTAAGTAAAGCCGCAGAATAGAAGTGTGTACCTAGACATAGCTATGCTTAGCTGAGAGCACACAAGGTGATCGAAAGTGCATGTGAACGTGGATGAAAACATGCTCAAAAGCCGGAAACCGGGCTCGCGCATTGAGCAACTTAGGTGAAACAGGAAGGTTAAGGGAACACAATAAGGAAATGCTGCAGCATGGTAAATGGAGTACAAATGAGTAATTAACACCTAGAAACTCACAGTGGGCCATAGACAACAGCTAACAAGACTGCTAGCAGCTACCTGCAGAACAGGAAAGGGGAGGTGCCATACAGCAAAGAACAGAAAACTGTCACAGCAGAACAAAGCATACTTGCTGTAGATCAGCTACATAACACATTTGCCAACACAATCCTGGGTTGTGGAAGCACAAAAGAAGAAAGGCGGCAGCTGGATGCATGCCTGACAAAGGGAGGTGATTCAGGTTGAAAATAGAAGTAAAGGGCAATAGATGAATCACAGCAGACAAGCGTAAGTCAACAACAAAGGCCCCACAATAGCAGTACCTGCTGTAAAACCAATATTTGAGATACCCTGCAGCTGGAATAGCACAAACACTCCCAATTACACCAGCATCATCCATTGTACAATAGTATAAGTTGTTAAAGCCCCACACACACACATGTGTATTCCCAGACACTCTACACCATTGGTGTATACATACAGGGAACTTTTAATATGTATATGTTAGGGGCTGCCATAGCTTTGATTCACCAGCATGTGTTGGAGACTGACGGTGGTGTGGAAAATGATGCTGATAGCCATCTCAGGCACCGGAGGAGGAGACGAGTGTTCAGACCCAGGCTAACCTACCAGGGGCTACATGATATTTAGATAGTAGAGCATTACAGGGTGGACAGGGACATCATACAGCAACTTGTTGAGCTGTGCCAGCCACGCCTCAGAGCCAGAAGTAACAGAAGGGGACCCATCCCAGTGGACATGAAGGTATGTGTAAGCTTGAGAATACTAGCCACAGGTACCTTTCAAAGACTGACTGGGGATATCATGGGGATCTCACAGGCATCAGCATCCAGGGTACTCCACCAGTTCCTGGATGTCATGTTACCACATGACAATGAGCACATACACTTCCCCGAAACACAGGAGGAGTTGGCCAGCAATATGCGTCTCTTCCACCATGTGGCGGACTGCCTGAAGGTACTGGGTGCAATAGACTGCATGCACATACACATCAAGTCATGACCCGGTGCACAGGGTAGGTGCTACATAAACTGCAAGGGATTCCCCTCCATCAACTGCCAGGTCGTGTGCAATGCCCAGGGCATTATCATGGATGTGTGTGCCGGCAGTCCTGGAAGCTATCACGACTCCCACATCTGGCATTCCTCACAGCTGTATCAGGTATTTGCCAGGGGGGACATCCCATATGGCCACCTGGTGGGGGATTGCTGGCTATGCAATGGCACCGTGGATGATGACACCCATCAGAAATGCACACACAGCCACGCAAGAAAGCCATAATGAGGCACACACAGAAACCAGAATCATCATAGAGTGTGTGTTTGGGATGATGAAATCACGATTCCATTGCTTGGACATATCTGGTGGAGCCTTGCAGTACTCTCCAGGAACGTATGCCCACATCTTCATAGTATTTGCCATGCTACACAATATGATCCTGCGGAACAGCTGCAGCAGGGATAGAATGGTGAAGGCCCTCACAGCCCAACACCATTGCCAAGGGACCCACAGGCACACGGGGGCTCAGACCATGAACACCCTGTGCTAGCCCCAGTAGTTAGACAGAGGCATGCCCAGTATGCCCATGCCTTGGCAAAGAGGGAACATATAGCACACACACTGACAGTGCAGGCACTCATGGACTGACACCCTTCTCCATCTGCACACACAGCAAACATGGATGGCACACACACACGACCACCTGTAAATTGTCATGTATAGGTGGTCTACTGTATGCATCCTACATAGGCAGCCCTCAACTATTGTACACACAACTGCCATTGGCACAAAGTAAGTCAATACCTGAACAGTATATTAAGCTATCAGCATGTGTCCATACTGTATGTACAGGTTCATAGATACATAGGTAGGTACATGGCCAACCACCGAGGCCACTCATAAGTATAGGCAAAACGTGTCTGTTGTCGCCACCCCATCGATCAACTAACTATCCCTCTGTAGAGCAGAGCCACTTGCGGGATCCCTGGGGTGTAGCTACTGTTCACCACCCACTCTGCAAGGATTCCCCGGAGTGTTAGTGAGGGGTTTTGCATAATGTAATCAAAGATGTGCTTCCAAATAATGGGGAGTATCCCTGACAGGAATCTTCACACATGTTTACATGTTACATAGTATACCTTAAACACAGTTTGCATATATAGGTAGCTCTCCACAGAATAATGAACATGTGGAACACACAACCGCTGAAATGTGCGTTCATCGCCATTGCACTACCAGTGCCTGCTCTGAGAGGTAAGATATCACTGCCAGGATTAGAACACAAAACCATGTACACATTCATCACAATAACATACCACTAAGCTACCTGAGATGTACCAATGGCAGTCATGTATACTGACAGGATAAAACGCTAAAAGATAGGAATGTGCTGAAATAGGACAAACCGGCATGTACACAATGAAAGTTGTATCAGATATATATATATATATATATATATATATATATATATATATATATATATATATATATATATATATATATATATGTATATATATATATATATATATATATATATATATATATATATATATATATATATATATATATATATATATATATATACACAATCATAGAGAGAGAGGGAGAGAGAGAGATATGTTTATATATGGGGATATACATATATATGTAGATATATAGATAGGCTAACAACATCTACATAACCATGGAGGTACATATAAATAGGATACCTACCACATACCGGCTGCTTTACATACTGACGCACGTAATCCTGAGGCTTAATGTCTGAAAGAACACAGTACCAAAACACCAGATGCGCGAGGTGTAATCTCACGATGCTAATGGACAGTTAGTCAGTGCTTCTGGTGTTGCAGTTTGGGTAGGTTACTGTGTGTACATGTGTTTCTAGGGCTGTAGTGTGTGTAAGTGTGTGTTCTGTGTGTAGTGTGTGTTGTTGGGGGACTGTAATGTGTGGTTGGGGGTTAGCTTTGTGCATCTGTTTGCGCGACCTAGGATGCAGAATATTAAGGTAGTGGGTGGTGTGCGGGGTGCGGACACCTACATGGGGTGTGTAGGGGGGCTTGGCCACCTGCTCATACATAGTGTAGGATGGTTTGTTTGGATGTGTTGGATAGCAGTGTGTCTGTGTGTACATGTGTGTGTTCCATGTTCATGTTACCTTCGTGAATTACTGTTGATGTCGGTAATTTGGGGTATGGGAGTCTGTTCCTGGGACTGTGTGCATTGGAACACTGTGGTTTTGGAATTCCGTAGGTCTCCTGTATACAGCTGTTGAAGTGTTCATATATGTGTATAACATAGACCATAGCAATCACACATTCCACCACTACCAACCTTTATGAACAAAGGATATGGAGAGTATATGCCTATACACCATTACAAATATGTGCTATGGACATGAGCCAATTATAGTGTTACCACCTGTTCCACTTTGCGAGGGACACTCCCTCTTTGGGCGGTTGTGTCCTGACCAAATATATTAAATGTGGCAAATGTCCTGGGATTGTAGTTCATAATTATGTCCCAAATGTACTGTAATAGTTGCATACAATAGTTATATCTGTATCTAAAGTACCTACATGGTACAGGGAACAGGATAAGCTACTAAACTGCTACAGGAATAAGCTTATAATTAGGCAAGAAAGGAAAGTTCTAACCCTTGTACTAACCGTGGGTTTGTGTCGGCCTGTAAAATCAGATGTGTGTCCCGAAAAGGACCCACTATGGACATATGAAAAGGTGGCAACTCTAGCCAAAGAGGGACAGTCACTAACACAACTACAATGACTGCAAATACCTATGGCAAAAATATACAAATATCATGTAGCAACACATTATTACATTCAGATGTATTACCGAAGGGATTCAAGGACTAACATCACCTGCATGCTATACATGAACCACATAACAGTGCCTTAATGAATCAGCCTGCAAATACCATTGTAGTAGTCCACAAAAGGACAGGTGTTCAAATAGGGAAGGAACCCTCAAGCACATAGTGATTATGTATAAAAGCAGTTCCTACACACCTGCATTTGCTATCCACACCCACCATCACCCCCACACCCAAGCATATTACAATACAAACTGTAATAACATCACAAATCATTCACACACTGTACAACATCTGCAGAAGCCTTAACATCCCTTGTCAGAGACACACTAACATGGCCCTAAGTGAAATAGCGGCTGTTATACAATGGAATAGCTGCTGATGTAATAGGGTTTGTTTGCACTAATCCCGTTTCAGAGGGTTGTGCGTACACCAGTATGTGTTAGCAATTAGTGAGTAACAGCACAGTATGCTACACTTGTACACTAAATCAAGGATGTCTGGTGAGCACACTGTACACCATATAACAGTTCATGCATAGCCATATGGCCTTGAGCTGGCCAAACATCCTTGCTAGACTTAAACATCTGCAGAAGTATCAGGTACAAACAAACCCTGCATAAGTGGCACTGTTCCGAAATATAACAGCTATACTCACATGTAGAACTAAATTGCCTAGCCATTACACACAGTCCACTGGAGTCATGAAGCTAATATATCTCTGTGTGTCTCCATATAGCTGTTGAAATATATCACAATAACACATCTAGGCTGTTTCCCTCGAAAGTAAGGCAAATGGACAACCCCTAAAAGGATTACTCACTTATACACCACTGTTGCCATGGTATCGGCTAATGAAGTAGCTGCACAGCTGATGTGCATCCAATTAACTACTTTGGAACAGCAATTGGTGGACAGGATACCACATGTTACCGATATGTAATTAAAAAAGGATGTGTCATCACACATTCAAACCATCCGTATATACCAGCGGAACTTTGCAAATAACATTGAAACACAAACTGAAAAGGATTGAATCAACTGTTAACGATACGTTGGGTTACTAATTAGGTATGTAGAACAGCCAGTATGTCTGTGTATGTAGTACTGTTCTGTAGTATTTAAAGTGCACGCAATCCATATAGTGGAACAGTTATTTTGTAGTGATGTATTGTTGAGAATAGTCACGCTTTTAGTATTTGTGTGTACTGCTGTAGGTCACAAGGCAAACACCGCATACACCACAAGGGATGCTATATAAGGGCTTTGAACAGAAATACTCCTCACCAGCCGATGTCAGTGGTGGGGTTGGTCCAACAAGTATGTGCTATAACAGGGGATAGTATATGTTGATATATTGTAACTGTAGCCATATGTATGGGTGTAATACAGAGAATCACATGTGGAAGGTTGGGCCACTGTGCAAGTATGTTTTGCATTGTGGGATATTGTGCCAATAACTATGTAATGTACAGTATTGTAGGCAGATATGTATTACAAGCTACATAGCATTACTGTAATGGTAGGCAAACATTAGTTATGTCAATCGGCATTTATAATACACAATAACAGGATACGTATGTCTTTTAGTGAGCTGACAGTTTATCAGCATGATAGCAAAGTAAAATGGAAGAACTATTTAACTATCCATGCACATAAGACATGTAATATGTGCAAAGGTAGGTACTAGGCTGTCTTACCAGGGGTATCTGTAAGCCTAGCTAGCATGTGTTGTCTTTTGCCACCCCCATAGGTTGGTTCCCTGTGCCTCTGAATGGCAGAGCCAATAGTTCCCTGTGCCTCTGTCCAGCAGAGCCACTGCAGTGATCCCCGGGTACATGTCTGTCTCCCATCTACATAGCAACATTTCCCTTGAAGAGTGCACATGAATCACATTTCAAAGCATAGGGAGTGTCCGGGTCAGGAATCTATCCGTTCAGCATGTCCTACTCATCGTTGTGGTTATGCGTATATCCCTAGAGCATGTGGCTCTCAGGGGCTTCTGTTTAGGTGGAGCATATCCAGCAATACTGGGTTGGACTTGGGCCTTGTATGTCAAGCAGAGATCACCTGTAAGTATGCGGTATGCAACTGAGTACAGCTGGAGTTTCGTAGGTTGGGCAGCATAGGTCATCTGTTTGAGGTCAGTAATCCTCTTGGTGTGGTGCTGGTGTGGTCTTCCAAACTGTTGCAGTTGTCTTGTAAGGTATATCCCAAATGGGGTGTTGTATCCTATACTGGGTGTGATATGACATGAGTAGAGTCACAATGGCCCCTCTGATCTGGATGCGAACCCTTTAGAGATTAGGGGGGCATGTAGAAGGATATTCTAACCACCTAGTCATTATGGGTATCAAAGGAGAGATTGCTATCTACTGGTGTTTCCGGATCCCATAATACCTTTTTTGTATGTAGTGGACTAGCACCTATGTGATAGTCCGCGGGTAATTAGTTATATCCAAAGGGGGTGACTATGCACTTTTAGGCATTCAGCTTGATGCCATGATATTAACACCAGGTATCCATCTCAGTGCGACCCTTCCATAGGGTGTCTGTAACAGCTGGGGAAACAATTATGTCCCCTAGTTTGCGGTCGTCTGCAAACCTTTTCAGCCAAAGCCCTCCTGTGCTTGACTGTACATCAGAGAAGTATATACTGAACACGAGGGGTCCTAGGACTGAGCCCTGGGGGACGGCTGTTGTAACTGGTATGCAGTTAGACATAGGGTATGCAATGCCTACTGTGTGTGTTCTGTCCGTGAGCCACTTTGCAAACCATCACATGACATAGGGGTTAATGTTCAGGTGGATGGGTATGTTGATAATACCAGAAGGAGGAATGGTGTTGAAAGTTTATGAGAAATCTACGTAGGCTTTGTGGACCTCCTTACCCTCATATAATGTCTTGGTAACTGTCTCTAAGAAGCCCACCAGGTTTAGGATGTATGGTCCGGTCTTAACAATGCCAAACAGGGAGGGGTCAAAGGTTGGGAGGTACCCAATGTCTCTGACAGTGATCCATGATGTGCACCATAGCCTTGCAGACTAAGCTAGTCAGGTCTATAGGGAAATAGGTCCCATGGTCCATTGTGGCACCACCTTTGTGGAGTGGGATAACTGTTGCTGTGTGCCATTCAGGGGGCACTATGCCCGATGTGAGGCTATTATTGAACATGGTACTTAGGTGAAGAGACAGTACGATCCTTAGTTCATGTAAAACACAGCCTGGGATGTTGTTCAGTCCCATGGATGCTGCGATATTGCCTTCAGAGTGTGCAGCTTTGTGAGGCATCTGCCAGGATGTTGCCAATATCCATTGTTTCTGTAATGTTCGTGCCTTTGTGTTGTAACTCAGAGCAGATCTGGTTGTTGACATCGAGGCTCTGTGGTTGTTGTTGGTATTAATTGCATTAAAGTTTTCATAGCTAGCTTTGGAGGATCGTATAAGGGATCTCACCTTCTTACTGAGGCTGGCCAGGGATCTCCTTCACACATGGTATTGTACTCTCATTTGCAAAAGTGTCTTCCTCCTGTAGTACAATATGTTTATGGCAGGGGACCACCAGATTGGTTTAGTTAATTATGAGTATTGCATCCTGGTTCTGTTTGGGATAGCACAAGCCTTGCACTCCTGTAAGTGCTTATAGAGTGCATTTGTGTAGGATTCAGCAGTTGTAGCAGTACTGTCCATCTGCATGGGTGTCATGACGTCCACCACGTCTGCCTTAAGAAGCATGTAGTTGGCCTTGTAGACATATTATACTGTGGTTCTCTTAATGAGAGATAGGTGCAGGATGTGGATATCAACGGTGTTCAGCACATGGTCTGATCAGACCGAGGAGTTGGCTTCATGTGTGGATCACCAGTCACTCATGTTGGTAATGACTAGGTCTTGGATATTGTTGCCCCTGGTGGGTGTGTGGATATGTTGAGTCAGGGCATTGGTTTTTATGAATTCCAGAAACCGTTGAGCTAATGTGTTGGTACACAAGTGTTTTTCCTAGTTATTGGTGGGGTAGATACAGTGAGGCTTATGTGATGAGTGTGGTGTTGTGCGACTGTGTACCTTCTCCACATGACAGTCAGGCTCAGGCGTGGTTGGAGAGACTTTTACCTCCAGTTTGGCTAGATGAGTGCATCTCTCACAGATTGTAGTGTTGGGTGGTAGGTGGAGAGGCTTGTCTGTGTACATGAGGCAATGTGTAAATTGCCTCAAGATGTCCAGATTCATCAGATAGACAGGTGAAAATACTGGCAGTTGACTCTTGGACATGCCTGAATATAGAACTACATTCACCTAGATAAGTGAGGAAAGTGAGTACAACAGCTACATTACTCTATGCAAGTGAGAAATGTATGTACAAACCTGTTCACCCTTACCTGTAGGTGATGTGGAAGACTGAGTGCTATAGTGATCATTAGCTTACGTACTGTTTACAAGTCCTGAACAAGTGCTTAGCATGAATAAGCAATCCAGATAGGGTATTGGATAATATAAAAACATGGCCCCCTCCCCCAACAGGTACACAAGCATATATCCAAGTACACCACAGCGCCCCTGTACCCACAACTATGCAGGTACAAGCTGCACTCAGTTGACATGTGACCTGCCCACATCACAGGTTGCATCATACATATATGGCAAAACAAGATGCTCTCCATTACACATCATGTAAAACATAGCAACATGTCAGGTTGTGTACACACTGAATGGTGCACACCAACAGGTATCACAACCCAACAAAGGGGGAGACACCACTGATAATGGGAAGTACTGCACTACTACCCTGCTGAGTCTGGCCTGAAAGGACATGAACCTTGATCACTTACGTGATGTCAGCAGTACAGATGTAGATGTCAGTATGGTTGATGTCACACTGCATATCATAACCTTGCCAAGTCATAGGACATCATCACACATACTGTGTACCACCTACACTCGGTATACTAGATGTACATTCCTATGTCACAGGAGTGTTTAGCAACAGGACTGCTGGCAGAACCAACACTACAGAAGGTGTCTGAATAATACGTGATCATAACACCAGTGGCAGCTACAGTATGTCAGGGTTCATAGGTTCATAGGTTCATAGGTTCATACTAGGCTATCTGCCCGAGGGCATTTACAAGCCTAGCCCATCGTTTTGTGGCTTACGCCACCCCTTTAGTATGGGGAACTATACCCATTATTTTGCTGTGCCTCTGTCGAGCAGTGACACTAAGGTAATCCCTGGGGTATATCTGCGATCTCCCATCCATTGGTCAAGATCTCTCTTGAACAAGGCCAGTGAGGTGCTCTGCCTCACATGTACCGGGATTTTGTTCCACAGCATAGGGAGTCTTTGGGTGATGAATCTATCCCTCCAGCACGTCCTATTAATAGCCGTGTCGAGGTTTAAGTCTCCCGCCCTTGTGGCTCTGATGGATCTAGATTTTTTGAGGTGAAGCATATTCATCAAATCTGGGTTTGACATGGCCTTGTATGTTAGGCAAAGGTCACCTCTGAGCAAGCGGTAAGCAACTGAATAGAGCTGGAGTTCTTTCAGTCGGGCAGCATAGGACAGATTTTTGAGACCCTTTATCCTTTTGGTGAGGAACTTTTGTGGCCTCTCCAGCTGCTGCAAGTGTCGGGTCAGATACATTCCGAATGGGGCATTGTACTCAATCATTGGTCTGATGAGTGATGAGTAAAGGGAGACTATGACCTCCCTTGATCTAGATGAGAATCCCTTCATGATAAGGTGGGCAATGTAGAAGGTCTTCCTAACTACTTTAGCTACATGGGTGTCGAATGACAGACTACTATCAACCTGGGTCCCCAGGTCCCTGATAACTTCTTCTGTGCTCAGTGGATTGCCACCTATTTGGTAGCTAGGGGTAACCTTGTTGTTTCCGAAGGGTATGACTATGCATTTTTTGGCATTTAACTTTAGGCCGTGGCTCTGGCACCAGTTATCCGTTTCTGTGAGACCCTTCTGAAGGATATCTGTGTCAGATGTGTTTTCTACTATGGTGCCCAGTTTGCAGTCATCTGCAAACTTTGTCAGCCATAACCCTCCTGTGTTTGCTTGTACTTCGGAAAAGTAGATGCCAAACAAGAGTGGGCCCAGGACTGAGCCCTGTGGGACACCACTTGTGACAGGCTTTGAGTCTGACATGGCGCCAGCAACTCTGACCCTGTTAATGAATTCTATTCCCCCTCATTGTAGTCCATACCTCACAGACAAACAGAAGGCAGCTGCCTATTGAAGTATGTGAATGACTATGACCTAGGAGCAATAGCTGACTCACATTGTCACCCCTATGTTAATAACCCTGTACTCATGAATTACCACCTAGGCAGCGGTCATCATAATGGGCACTTGTGTGTGAGGGATGCAGCTGGGAAGTTGTCTTTCTTGTGATAGCTACATCACCACACCTGTCAGAGAGTCATATGTGGCAGCCCTAATAATAATAGGGTGCCATTCATGAATATAGAGATCATTGTCCAGCCATACAGACCACTCAAGTGACCCATATCAGATCACATATTTCCTTTAAGGGGTATTGGCCATGTGCAGATGACCTACACCAGCCTTCCCATTCCCCATCTCCACTATGTAGGATGATGCATACCCTGAATAAATCCATGTCCAACCCAGTGATGTCAGACATGCTTCACGTACTCATCCTGATCTCGAACACATACTTCCTGAACATCCACCTACCACATGCTGGACAGATCCTTGTCCCATACAATTGACATAGTCTGCCATACTGTGCATTCCTGTCCTTCAAAGCTGCACATCGCTCCCCTCTCAGACATGGTGTGATGACCGCATGGTAATGCATGGTATATGTATCATTAACCCTGTGGATCAGTAATGTGGCACTGCTCCACCTGGCCCCACAGACCTGCCTGTTGGCTACTGCCAGGTAACCTATCATCCTAGATCCATACATGGCCCATGGCATATAGCCCACTAGTTGACTTTGACTGTACATGCCATAGTTGATATCCATCCCTGCAAATACCATCTGGCTAGCCAGTGTCCATGTGTATCAAATGTGCAACACAGGTGATACATGGCAGGATGTTGAATCACTGTACAGTGTCATGTAGATGTATATGGCAGAACACATACATGTAAAACCTTATGTGAGCATGTCTGCCGGATCAAAGGTCATGTCTGTTAAGGCAGTGTAAGTCCTTATATGTGACATATACACTGCATCAAGGTTGACTGCATTAATGTGGACACATCCAGCCATGTGCTGATAGGTAGGAACACCAGTACAGGCAAACAGACATGCTCACATCAAGACAGCAACCACATGGAGTATGAGCAATCTACTCAGGTGACACACACACACACACACACACACACACACACACACACACACACACACACACACACACACACACATATATGGTTATAATATCCACTCAACATTGAGTGTCACATGTGTGTGACACAAACACGTCAGTGTCATGTAGGTTTGCAAATACAACTATTTAAACTGTAGTAATGCGATACACATGTATGTTCAGCTGTAGCTCTATATGTCTCTGAGGTACTGTGACCTGTCTCCATCATTATGTCTTCCAGGTATGCCGTGTGCAAGGCTTCACCCTTTTACACGCTTGGAGGATGAGGCCCTCATCCTATACCTACTCAGTAATCATGACATCCTGTTCAGCCATGTGCCACAGGATGCACAGCAGCGGGATGCCCTATGGATGGAACTTCGCAGGAGAGTTAATGATGTGGGTGGCCACAACTGCACATACCAGCAGGTGCACAGACACTGTACAGACCTCATTAGATGGGCAAAACAGCGTGCAAATGCAATTGCCAGGGAACAAGGTGCAACAGGTGGTGGACCACCAACTCAGCCCCCACTTACACATACCGAGGAGCTACTGGCCAACCTGGGGACACTTGCAGAACCTCAGCCACAAGCCTTAGGTGATATTGTGGAGGTGGGTGTCTCTCAACCACTGAGCCTGGAGGTGCCTGGTAAGTTAGTACTGCACATATAACAACTATATTCCATATAGCTGCATGTGTCACTGTACAATATGCAATGTAACATCATATGCAAGGCATGTATACACACATGCCGCATACTATAGTATGCTACTCTGTGTATGCACACATGTGCATACACCATAGTATAGTCTAATGTACTGGTGTATGTGTTATGCACATTGCTCCCTGTAGCCTTTATACAGGGGTGGATTATGCTCATACTGCTGTGTTACTCCTATTTAGGTACCTCTGGTGTTCCACAGCGACAGCAGCCCGTTTCAGGTGAGAGTGTTATTATTTATCAGGAACCATAATGCACAAATCTATCTGCCATGTGGCCATTCACAACATGTACACATAATGTATGGTCCTGTCACAATATACAGGTTGGACTTGCAATGCATCACAATGACTATTCATGTGCCACACTTGCAAACTATGTGAATCATTTCACCTACATGAATCCTCACAAACTTTATTGCCAGCTGTGTTGACAGCTGTGCATACAATGGTGGAGGTGCTGTTCACTTTAGGAATGTACAACAGATCTGATCTACACATGTGGTGGAATACAAACAATATTAGACAGTGGGCTGGAGTATGGCCAGCACACAGATTTCACCGGTGTGGATCATAGCCCTGCTATGAATGTCACACAATGTGATGTGCTATCTTGACATGTCCATGACATCTATTGGCCTGGCTGCTACACTGCCTACCTAACCTGAAAACATATCCCACATACCACCCTTTATCTGCATAACCCTGTTGTCAGTGGAGCATATATGTCATATGGGACAACACAGACATGTGAAATAGATGTCCATTACTATAATTTGGACAACACATGTACACACATGGCCATGGAGGATGGCCTGAGACATGGAGCAACACACACACTAGAAGTGTTGTGCTTGTGTGTACACCCTGTCGTACAATGGCTACACATGGTTCGGCCATGGCCTTTATATAATGGTCATAATGTAGATGTGGAACACTAGACATCCTACAGGCCTGTGCACATCTTGTGTAGGTGTAACATCAATCCACCATGTAGGATGTGTTGAACATCTTAAGCATGTTGCAACATGACAGCAGTTACCTGTACAGTATCCACATCAGGCCACATATACAGTACATTCCCATTGCTGGTGATGGACATAAATGCCATACTAGCTCCTCATGTGTTTGTGTGTGTGTGGTACACAGATGTCATGTGGGACATGGTGTACTGATGTGTTTGCCATGTCTGCCCATAGTTACCAGGCTGCAGCAATATGGTAGCAGATGTGCAGGGGTGTCATCCGTATACCCATCAGTGACCTGTGTCACAACTTCCACATCATGGTTTAGTGTGTATACACCTCAGTGACTTGGGTCACATTCCACAGTATATGTGTATTGTATCTGAACACAGTCATGGCTAAGAACCCTGTCTGTAACTCACACTGTATAGCACTAGAGACTCCTCATGGTTCCCTGCAATGGCCATGCACATCAGATAAATTTGCAGTATATCTGTAGAGTGGACAGACAACACTGAATTGGTACACCATTGCCCCACTGTATATTCGACAGGACACCATTGTGTTAAACAACTATGCATGTCATTTCACACATCAGCAGATCACATGTCATACTACATGTGATTATCAAGGTCATATGCTACACATCAGGCAGGTGTACTGTTAACCTGTGCTGGTCCACATGGTGTAACACAGGGATGTATGCTAACCACTACTATGATTGTGTAATATGTATGCCGTCTGCTATCACACATGCATGCTGTGTGCAACCTAGGGATGTATGATAACTACCACTATTATTGTCTGTGCTGCATGCCATCTGCCATATCACCTGCATGTTGCATGCCTTCTGTCATATCACATGCATGTGTGTGTGTCTATTGTATAGATTGTAATGTACAGTTCTTGTCTGCCCTCACAGGTGATGTAGGTGCATTGCCCTCCTGCGGTACATCAGATGTTAGTGTCCCCACAGACTCTAGCAGTGATGATGAACGTATGATTGGGTCACAGGCAGAGTTGTCAGGGGCTGAAACTATGCCATTGGTTGCCATTCCATCTATTTCCACCTCATCCCCGTACACAGATCCCATACCTGCACATACCCCATCACCAGTGGAAATAGAGGAAGGACAGTTGGCACGTGGTAGCTTGGAACAGGAAAGTGTGGGGGCTATGGAAGGTGTGCCTGCAAACCATGGTGTCAGCCAAACTACTGGTGGTGCCCCACACATGCACGTGGCCAGTGCTGCTCATAGGAGGACCTCTGGCCAACATGCTCCTGCACGACAGAGCACAGCAGCTGTTGTTACCAGATGCATGTTTCAGGCTGTAATGGAGGCACAGGCACATGCTGAATGGTGCAACAGAGAAGATCAGAGGCTACAGAGGGCTGCTGTCCATTCTTTAAACAACAGCATCCAGGCAATGGTAAATGCTCAACAGCAGATTGCTGATGCTTTGGATAGACAGTTGGGTGACCTGGTTGGAGTCCTTGACCATGGCATGACAATCCATGAGTGTGAGCTGTCTGTGTTGGAACATCTGGTAGGAGTGAGGCGTCGGGCATGTGGACGTAGGCCTGCTGCATCACCTGTGTCAGGTCTACGTGTACGAGCTCCCTAACATTCCCGGTTCCATAGTGGCAGTAGCAGCAGCAGTGCATCTGGTTCTGTGTTGCCCACACCATGACACAGCAGGCCATGTGCATGTGGCCTGGGATGGTCCCAACAGGGACACGGTTCCAGTGGACTAGTGACATCAGACAGTACCCAATCTGCACCTCTGTCTGGTAGTGCCTGTGCAACCCCTGGCAGGCACAGGTCACATGTCAGTGGCCGGACACCATGAACTGTAAAACCTTGCCTGTACAGTCTTCAGCTGTCAATAATACCCCTGTGTAGGCCAGACACATGGGAGAACTGTGTGCAGACATGCACGCACACACTGAACACATATGTAGGGCACCGCAACACACACATGCATAACATCCACACACGCCCAATTAGATCAAAGGCCCAAACCCACACATATGGTGTCATCCAATGGTGCAGCCTAGGCCTCTGGCAAACATTAACACCCTGTGCATATGATGATGCCTGTGCCACATCCCTGACATCCACACCATTGGTGCAGGGACATGCTCATATGGTCTGATGCACAGGGTGAACAGACTAGGATGATATGTGTAGTTTACAAATGTTGAGGACTGTTGACAGTGAGCAGATATACAATGTAGTACAGGTGTACAAAACTGTTAACATTATGTGTCTTGTGTAACAACAGTAAATCCATGTTGGTCATGTTGTTCTGCTGTCCTTCTTCAGGTCTAATTGCATGTGCTGGTGGATGTCAGTGTTTGCAGTTAAGTGTCCCATATGTCAATGTGGACTACTCACAGGTATGTATGAATATACCAGCATGCACCATGTAGCTGCCACATACCAGTGAGAATGTCCCACGTTACAAACACGTCTATCATTCCAAGAGCATGCTAGCTGTGTATTAAGCTCTGTGGCCACAGACATGACATCCATAAAGGGTGACATCACAGGTACAGTTACATGGAGTGGTGAGGTAAGAGAGTGGTCTAGCTGATTACAAGGGTAGAGGCCAGTGGGAAGTGTGATGCCTCAAAGGGAATCAGTAATACACATTCCCATGACAGGATGCCAACACACAACTGCACCCACACAGTCAGGTATTTACACATATGTATTCAGTGACACTGTAACACACACACACACACACACACACACACACACACATGGCTTCACCAACACCGTAACACACACTCGCACACAGTTGCAACTGGTGTGCTGAGGACCCCAGCCTATGTGCAAATCATCATTACAGTACTGTGCATCTACATGACGTGCCACAGAGAATACACATGTACAGGTAGTTAGTACGGCCTAAGATTGGGGACATCGACACGGATAGTTGAATGCATCGCCTGGATGGTGGGAGGGGTCCTATCAGTTCAGTATGGTAACATACATCCTCACCCCAGGGACCAGTCAGCCCTTCATACACACACTTTGGCATGCAGTAATTAATACACCTATGTCATGCATATACAGATACCTCACATGTATGAGATACATGCCCCTGCCTATGTCCTGCTTTATACATTGCAGTCTGTACAGATGTGTACACTAGTGAACAAGAGAGTGAGTAACAACTGAGATGTATTCCCCACAATATGTGACAAATATGAACACACACACAACCACACATGCCAGTACTGTGAATCTCAGACCTGCCTAGCTCATGCTATGTATGTCAGACGTACAGCAGTATTGCACGTGTTACAAACTGTACTGATGCTTCTTGTGCCAACAGTGCTGATATATGCACTAGGGACATCATATCTATTAACAGGTGTCAAGTGGTTTACCTTCGCTATCACCCTGACTGCTGTCTAAGTTGTGTGTTATGTCTTTCAATTAACGAAACAATTGCTTACCCGTTACACAGGGTGTTGTAGGACTGCTTTTGACACACCTGTGAGATGTCCACAGCAAACATCCATCTGCAAAGATGCCCCACCACTTAATTATTTCAACACATCTGTCTATACCTGTGGTACATATTTCTGTACATTCAGCATATCATCATATACAGTTGGCAATGTTGAGGCTGCATTGCAGCTGCATGATGTACTAGGATACACGCCACCTGCATACATCAGCAACTGCACAGGCATGTTATCTGAGTGCACAACACTACGTGTACAGGTGTGTAGGTCCTACAATCCTGACATTTGGTCATGTTTGTAGGCATTGCAATTGGTGGATATGTATAATAACATACATGACACATGGACTGTTGTATGATATGATGAGTGACCAGTACAGAGGGGATGTTACCTCTGTCAACATTGATACCACACCTTATGCAGTGTTAGTATTCAGCAGCCATGGACCTACATTCCATGTGCATGTGTGTAATGGCTGTAGCCACCTGTTTGCACAAAGGACTACAACAGCTATGCTATTTACAGGTATGTTGTGTGTGTGGCATGTACATACCCAGGGCAGGTACATGTATGTCATATCCATACATGAGGGTGTGTACTGGTGTACAGCAACAGACATCTGCTAATGGTGGACAGTACTGAGGGCCCTTGGTATGTGTACAGCTGACCTGGTCACAGACAGTGGTATCATTGTATTGCATAACACATGATTCAATTATGTCAGTACATGTGTACTGTCTACAGTTTATGGAGAGCTTAGTACAGTACACAGGTCAAGAGTCACATGGTGGCGTACTCATCTGTCATACAACATGTATGGTTGCGTGGTGGTGGTCCGAGGGCATGGTGGTGTCTGCAGTTTACATCCTAGAATGCAGCATGTGACACTGTGTCCTGCACATGGCTCATCTGTGATGCCTTTCATGGGGGGACTGGTCAGTACATGTGAGTGGCCTTTATGTATGTGGGTACACCACCTGGAGTGGTCCATACCTGTGTTATGGCCCACATGTCTGGTTCTGAGGTATATGGTGGTAGTGCTAGGTTCTGAGGTATTTAGTGGTAGTGCTATTGTGCAATACAGAGACATCAGCCAGGTGTTCCTCACTGCACAGATATCAGTACTCCCCATTGTTGGATCTACAGTGGCCAGCTGTGAATATGGACGCTACACATCTAGCACTGGTTAGCATAAGAAAATAATGCAGTTGTCCTGTAGGTGTATGGGAGTTAACCTGTGTTTACGACATTTGCCTTGGAATGGCACTGTGTGGGCGGATGCGACTTGGGTAATATCCACACTCCCTTGTATCATGGATGCATGTGATATGTGTCAAAGGCCTGCCTACTGTCAGCCATGTCATCCCAGAATGACAGCTGATTTGTTAAAGACCGGTGTGAAATATATGTAGAGCAGCGTTCCCACTAACAAAGACAACTACCAGCACCAGAGTCCATTATGATGTGTTATTTACAACTACCTGTAATAGCATGGCCACTGTGGCCCTCTGTGTTTAGCATCAGAGTGCATCCCAGTCAGCCCTGTGCTACTAGAAGTATGAGCATGCCCAGTATATCCTTGTGTAGATGGACACATAGTAGTGCATTCTGACCAGAACTGTACTACTAAGTGTGTGAGCATGCCCCCTGTGCTACTAAGTGTATTAGCATGCCCAGTATATTGTGTAGATGGACACATAGTGCATTCCGAACAGCCCTGTGCTACTAAGTGTATGAGCATGCCCATTATAACCTTATGTAGATGGAGACATAGTAGTGCATTCCGAACAGCCCTGTGCTACTAAGTGTGTGAGCATGCCCAGTGACACCTTGTGTTGGTTATGTGCCTCTGTGTATGGGCATGGCCATTGTAACCCTGTATAGTGGTAGTAGTCATCCATTCCACAGATGGGCATACTCCAGGTCAGGATGGATTCATAATTTAAACACACAGGTTCACAGGCATATACATCTTAACTGCCAGCATCTCTGTTGATGTCTGCATTCCCAGACAGTCAGAACGACAGCCTTGACATGTGTAGTCTGTGTGGCGCGATTCGTATATATGTAGTATTGTAATAGTAATTTGTAAATAGGCAGGTGTTCCATACCCGACACTGGGGTGTGTGTGTATGTCCGTCCCCATTTGCCGGTGGACTCTAAATTGCTTTTAGACTGGCCACACTCCATACATTTCTTATACCCACCGTTAGCAAGACCTATGATGTCACCCATTTACAAATACACCTGTGGGAGTGCTGTGTCCTAGTAATCTCGGTAGTGCATTCTGTAACTGCGTAATGCTGTAGTGTAATAAAGTATTTAGGTTGGTGTTCTACTCCCACACTTGCCGTGTGTGTGTGTGCCTCTCCTTGCTTGCCTGAGGACTGAGTAATACCTTTATACTGCTCACACTCCATACATTTCTTATACCTTCCGTTAGCAAGGCCGATGATGTCACCCATCTACAAATACACCTCTGGGAGTTCTGTGTTCCAGTAATCTCAGTAGCGTGTTCTTTAACTGCGTAATGCTGTAGTGTGATAAGTTAGTTTGGTCAGTGTTCTAATCCCAGCCATGCTAACTGTGTGTATGTGTCTCCGTCTGCCTGGGAACAGAATAATGCTTTTAGACTGCTCACACTCCATGCAATCCCTATCGCCCTCTTTGCCAATGCTGATGATTTCACCCACCTAGAAGTACACCTCTGGAAGTGCTGTGTCCTAGTAATCCTGGTCGTCTGTTCTGTAACTGCATAATGCTGTAGTGTGATAAAGTAGTTAGGTTGGTGTTCTACTCCCAGTCATGCCAACTTTTGTGTGTGTGTGTGTGTGTGTGTGTGTGTGTGTGTGTGTGTGTGTGTGTGTGTGTCCGTCTGCCTGGAGATGGAATGATGCTTTTAGACTGCTCACACTCCATACAATCCCTATCACTGACTTTGCCATTGCTGATGATGTCACCCATCTAGAAGTATACCTCTGGGAGTGCTGTGCCTCAGTAATCTCGGTAGCATGTTCTGTAATTACATAATGCTGTAGTGTGATAAGGTAATTAGGTCAGTGTTCTAATCCCAGCCATGCCAACTGTGTGTGTGTGGCTCTGTCTGCCTGGGGACAGAATAATGCTTTTAGACTGCTCACACTCCACACAATCCCTATCGCTGACTATGCCACTGCTGGTGATGTAACCCACCTAGAAGTATACCTCTGGGAGTGATGTGTCCCAGTAATCTTGGTAGCACGTTCTGTAACTGCATAATGCTGTAGTGTGATAGAATAGACAGGTAGGTGTTCTATTCCAAGATATGACAGGTGTGTGTGTTTGGCAGTCATATCCTATGTGTTGGTGTCTGTGAGTGGCTAGCTACTGGATGTGTTGAGGAGCGTGTTTTGTTGTTTTCCTATACAGTGGCCATAAATGTCACAATCGGCTAAGAG
The DNA here is from genome assembly GCF_019279795.1 of Protopterus annectens. Lineage (NCBI taxonomy): Eukaryota > Metazoa > Chordata > Ceratodontiformes > Protopteridae > Protopterus > Protopterus annectens. Next base: position 993,508,285 of record NC_056725.1, read on the forward strand.
ACTGGGTTGGCAAGACATACACATACATTCGGCAATAGGTCTGTTGACTGATGTCAGCAGCCCTAATCTTACCCTTAATACAGCCTGAACCCGTGTGACGCACAGAAACCCACTTGCCTTGATATTAACACCAGTACATAATGCAGGAGGCGCATGTGGTTTCCTTTTCATTCTTGTCTAATGCTTTGGTGTCACGTGGTCCACTGTTGAGATATATATTCTATATCTACGCATGTGTGTGTATATGTATATGTGTGTATATATATATATATATATATATATATATATATATATATATATATATATATATATATATATATATATACATGTATATATATATATATATATATATATATATATATATATATATATATGTGTGTGTGTGTGTGTGTGTGTGGACATTAGCACACATAAATCTACAGGATGGAATACATGTCCTATACTGTTGAATACCTGTGCTGGATGATCTGTACGTGATAACCTCAGATGTATGTATATCTGCCATGGCTTAGTAGTAAAGCACATCATCTGTGGTGTGCAGGGTCCCGGTTTCGAGCCATGCAGAGGCTGGTTGTTTTGTTGCCTGGAAAAACAAGGGACATTGAATACGGTGATAGTAAGGTGCTTTTAACCAGTTGTGTGTGGGTCTGCGCGACAGTAAGCAGTGGTTATTTTTGGGGAGGCTCAGTATGGGTCAAGTAACTATGCATTAGAAGCCAATACTATGCAAACGTGGTGGAAAATAGTGAATCCCGTTTATCCCCAGGGTGTGATGCTGGTCCCAAGAGTGTATGTGTATAGATAGCTGGGTGCAGGACTCGAATATTGGTGAAAGCATGGGGGGGGTGTCAGGCATACTGTATGTAGATTGGAGCCTTATGTCTCAGGATTGCTCCTAGCTTAGCATGCCTAAGCTAGCGGTGTGTCTATACCTGCCTAGTGCAATTGGGAGGGACAATAGCAGTAGGAGAGTAGTCAAGGTGAACAAGCTGGGCAAACAGGTGATATTTATCAGAATCAGCAGATTACAGGCCCAGCAGACCAGCCCAGCCCAGAACACTATGATAAAGTGAGCAAGCACAATCCCCTCGGGTTTTTCCGCACTCTACACCACTGGTGTATACATGCGGGTAAAGTTTAACAAACAATCCTATGAAATGAGAAGGGCTGCAGCAGGCAACATAGACCAACATGTGCAGGAGGCTGAGGGTGGTGAGGATGTGAATGCTGCCGAACAACCCTCAGTGAGGAGACAGAGAAGACAGTACAGACCCAGGGTAACCTACCAGGGGCTACATGAGCTGGAGATAGTGGAGCGCTATGGGGTGGACAGAGACCTCCTACAGCAGATTGTTGAGCTGTGTCGGCCACACCTGACACATCGAACAGGCCGAGGGGAACCCATCCCACTGGATACCAAGGTATGTGTAGACCTAGGTATACTAGCCACAGGTACCTCCCAAAGCACAACTGAGGATATAATGGGGATCAAAAAGGCATCTGCATCACCACATGCCAGTGAGCACGTACATTTCCTCAACACACGTGAGGTGTTGACCAGCAATATGCGTCTCTTCCACCAAATGGCAGACTACCCTGGGATAGTGGGTGCTATAGCCTGCATGCATGTATGCATCAAAGCACCACGCAGTGAGCAGGGTAGGGCCTACATTAACTGCAGGGTCATCCCATCCATCAACTGCCAGGTCGTATGCGATGTCCAGGGCATTATACTGAATGTGTGTCTTGACTGCCCAGGAAGCTATGACAATTCCGATATATGGCATCTGACGCAGTTGTACCACAGCTTTACCTATATGGACATCCCCTATGGTCACCTAGTGGGGGATGCTGGGTACCCACTGGAGCCGTGGCTGATGACACCCATCAGAAATGCACACACACCTGAACAATGAAGCCATAATGAGGCACAAGCACAGGCCAGACATATGATAGAGCATGTGTTTGGGATGCTCAAGTCACGATTCTGGTGTCTGGACACATCCGGTGGAGCCTTGAATTATTCACCAGCTACATGCACCCAAATTGTTATGGTATGTGCTATGCTACACAATATGATCCTGTGGAAACAGCTGCAACTGGAACAGCATGGGGCAGGGCCACACAGCCCTCCCACCGATGCCATGGCCTGTACAGGCACAGAGTGACTTGGAGGAACAACCTGAGCCAGACCCAGTAGACGGAAGGAGGCGTGCCCAGTATGACTTGGCCTTGGCAAAAAGGCAACGCATAGCATATGCACTAACACAGTAGGGACCCAAGGAATGTCACCCTCTCTGACTCGCACAGGCAGTAAAAGGGATGCCAAACATGACACTACCTGTGCTCAGCCATGTATAGGAAGTGCACTATGTGCATCAGCCCTCCAGCACCATCCTCAGGTCTGGCACACCCTCAAGGTAAGTCAATCAACCTACCAATTGGCAGTTGTATTAGAATGTGTTGGTACCTGTAGCTATGGTATGGATGTGAGCATGCAAGGGAATTTGGTGGCTGAATGTTAAGGCAGCAGACAGTAGACATCCATAGTGGCACCATGACATCTGTAGCACATACAGGGGTCACCATAGTAGCCAGTAGTACACAGGGTGTCATAACCCACTGTGGGTAATGGGCTGAGCATTATGTGTGTACATACAGCCCACACAAGTCTCAACCAGCTGGACAGGTGTAGAGACAAATGCTGTACTATGGCCTCTGAATATGCCCAGTGGATGAACCCCCCCCCCCCACAGACCCACACAGACAGACTACAGCAGGCCAGGCAGTTGGATGTAGGTTGTGAAGGCTAGGACGTCTGAAACTAATATGTTGGTAATTAAAGCTAAGATCTGGAGTACACTGGTATGCCTCTAGCCAGCACAATAGGTAAGTCTATACACTGAAATGGAGTACCTGACATACCAGTACAGTAGTAGCAAAAGTGTACAAGTGTCAGGTGTGCCCCCCTTTCAACGTACACATAAAGCAACAGTCAGGTGCCCCCTCTCGGTGCTGTGTAGGAATGTGGATACAGTTGGATGTCCCCCCATGCTGTGCAAAAAAGTGGCAACAGTAAATGCCACATGACCGATGGATACCCTACAGACATAGTATGCCACCTGACAGTGTACAACGCAGAGGTCGGCACTACAGTACAGACTACCTGGACATGTAACACATGCGATACAGTTGGCCATACTAGGTATGCTCAAACACATGAAGGTATAACGGCAATGTCAGTCGAGAACATGTGGAATGGTCATACTGGGCATGCTCACACACGTAAACACAAGACGGCCAGGTCTGCAAACATCAGTGGTCCGGACATATCTGCCGGTACATTGCTATACTGTTGGATGACTGTGCTGTATGGTATGTGTGTGGTACTGTCTATTGTTTGTATATTTGCCATGGTGTATTGATAATTCACATTAACTGTGCGCACAGGGTGTTGCTACCAACACTTGCAAAGGACGGTTATTTGTTTGCGGGCAGAACAAGCCCATTGGATATGGTGGGGAGTGGGTTCATAGGTTCATAGGTTGGTACTAGGCTATCAGCCCTAGGGCCAATACAAGCCTAGCCATAACAATTCCCTGGCAATTTCTTCCACCTGTTCACCTTTGTGAGGGACACTCCCCTTTAGGCAGTTGTGTCCTGCAAAGACACATTGAAGCAGTTGGGAGCAGTTGTGCATGGGTTTGCACAGTGTTAAGCACTGCTGACCTCTGGTTACAGCTTCTTACACTTGGTTAGCCTTCACATTTCTTTACCAGTGCAATACTCACATACTGGTAGCCAAACACGCTTACACCCGCTCGCTCCCTCACTTGCACATCCGACATTGGTGCTTGCATGTGTCACTCATGCTGGGTGGGTGCGATCCCTTGTGATGCCTATTACATCAGACTACATGACTACAGTATCAGGTATGGCTGACCATTAGGCGATGGCATAGCATTCGACTGTACGGAATCTGCGGCTTGTCCAGTGAGTTAATCATATTATATGCGTGTTCCTCATACAATCTGCTCCCATCTGGCTGATACATGGGACCCGATACTCTGCAATGCAGACAAGTAAATGTGTTTTGGGACCCACCTCCGTCTGCCGGGTCATGCTACCGCATACCTATTGTAAGCTTGCCACCTTTTAAATTGGCCGAGGTGGGACTTTAGGATTAACACCTGTCCCACTTTGCGTGGGACAGTCCCTCATTAGGCGGATGTGTCATGCAAAAATAATCAAGACATAGCAAATGTCCTGATTACAGGACAATATTAAATTCTACATTTCTGTAATAGTTGCATGTAACAGTTATTGTATATATGACACTTCTATATGTTATGTAAAGTAGCATAAGCAAGTGGGCTGCTACTAGACTAAGCTTTTATTTGTGGAAATACGTATAGTTCTGTACTATGCACGGCTGTTGGTATGTTCTGACCTGGTACGTCTGACATTTCTATGGAGCAGGTCCCACTTTGGCCATTTTGAAAGGTGGCAGCCCTATAGGACCTATATGCGGGGATGTCAGACTTGGCAGGGCAACACATACCCCCAGCCAGTAGAAAATAGACTACTTCACTTGTTTACCTAAATAAAAGGTTATTCTTGTAGCATTAGAGCTGCTAATACTGTTTCCTATAACATCTAGGTGTTTCAGATACAACATATTCATTTTATGCAACCACTACAGACAATATATGGATTCTTTACCCAAAATTACAGGCCATGTGCCATAATAACATTTATTTTGCAGGACACAACTGCCCATCGGGGAGTGTCCCTCATAAAGGTGAACAGGTGGAACCCCAACCTATTATGCTATCATCTACCTAAGGTAGTCGGTGGAATATGCGCTTTCCGTCACTAGCAGACCTCACATACGAATGGAGGAGAATGAACATTGAATCAGGGACACTGCATAACACCCTCAGGGACACATTTAGATGACTGGTACTATTAACCTGACACACTGACAGTCCCAGAGCATATGTATTCATACACATTTGTCGAGGTACATACTGTTTATGACTCATACATGTTGCCATTAGTCATTACGTCTATTCTGCCACCTGTCCACCTAATATCACTAGTTCTGGAAGAGTTTAGTTGAGACTGTGTTAGATTCTGATTCGTAATCACGGACGTCCATGAGAATCGGGTACAGTTCACTGATATAGTCCCTATGTGTTCCCCCAATGGTTTACGGACTATCCAGTAGATGTGCTCTTAAGGTTTGGGAGGTATAGGCATCTGCTGTACCCACATAGGAATATTCATTACTTCCATGGGGTGGGCCTAATACATCTCTGCCAACCAACACCTGCACACTTAGGCCCATGATTGCATACCCATGATTCCCCTACCAGACACCCCTCTACAGCACTCATCCTTACTGTGAGCGCAGCTGGGGTATAAACACACCCCTACACACTGCCCACTTTCCCCATATCAGGACACATGTCATACATTTTGTCAACCCATGTGTTATCAGACTTGCACAACCTACTGTTCTGTGTACAGCTACATCCTGGTCGCGTCAATCATCACAGGTTTGCCTACAAGGCAAATTTTTGGTGTCCCACAAGGGACCCCGTGATCCATGTTTAAAGTGTAGACCTTGCAGATCTCTCCCACTGGTAGTTTCCTGCCGGTGGTCTGGAAAGCAGCAGTGTATTTAGGTTCATTGGTTCATAGGTTGGTACTAGGCTATCGGCCCAAGGGCCTTTGCAAGCCTAGCCATAACAATTCCCTGGATATTTCTTCCCACAATATTTACTTCTCTGGACCCCTGCATAGAGAGCGACTGACATGATCCCTGGGGTGAATTTCCTATCTCCCATCCAATCATCAAGGTTTCTTTTCAAGAGGGCCAAGGAGGTGCTCTGCTTGACATGTATGGGCAGTCTATTCCAGAGTATGGGGAGTCTCTGGGTGAGGAACCTATCCCTTCAGCATGTTTTGTTCATTGTGATGACAAGGTTTAGATCCCTGGAGCATGTGGCTCTGAGGGATTGGGATTTTTTTAAGTGGAGCATGTCCAACAGCTCAGGGTTTGACATGGCCTTGTATGTTAAGCAGAGATCGCCTCTGAGTAGACGATATGCCACAGAGTATAGCTGGAGTTTTTTTAGATGGTCAGCATATGGCATCTGCTTTTGGCCTGTGATTCTTTTAGTGAGGTATTTCTGTGGCTTTTCCAGCTGTTCCAGATGTCTTGTGAGGTACATACCAAATGGGGCATTATATTCTATAATGGGTCTAATGAGGGATGAGTACAGTGGGACAATGACCTCCTTTTTTCTGGATGAAAAGCCCTTAGTGATGAGGTGTGCCACATAGAAGGATTTCCTAACTGTTGTGGCGATGTGGTTATCGAAAGTGAGACCACTGTCCACCTGTGTCCCTAAGTCTCTCATCACAATTTCAATGTTTAGTGTCCTGCCACCTATGTGGTAATTCATGGGCACATGTTTTTTTCCAAAGGGGATAACTATACATTTCTTGGCATTAAGCTTGAGCCTATGGCTCTGGTGCCAGGCATCTGTTTCTGTAAGGCCCTTTTGTAGAATATCCACATCATTTGGGGATCCAATAATGGCTCCCAGTTTGCAGTCATCTGTGAACTTTGTTAGCCAGAGTCCCTTAGTGTTGGCTTGTACTTCAGAGAAGTAGATGCCAAACAAGAGTGATCCTAGGACTGAACCCTAAGGTACTCCACTTGTCACTTATCTGGAGCTGGATTTGGAGTCGGCTACTTTTACAGTCTGGGTTCTGTCTTGGCAACCCATCGAGTGACGTAGGGATTTATGCCCAGCTTAGTAAGTTTATCTATGACTCCAGAGTGGGGGATGGTGTCGAAGGCCTTGGTGAGGTCCAGATAGGCTGTGTGGACCGCCTTACCCTCGTCCACAGCTTTGGAGACTGATTCGAAGAAGTCAGATTCAGGAGACATGATCAGCCCTTCACAAGCCCAAACTGGGTGTGGTCCAGTGTATGAAGGTTGCCAATGTCTTTGTTTATAAGTTCCATGATAATGTGGTCCATTCCCTTGCAGATCAGGCTTTTAGACTGGTAGGACGATAGATCCCAGGATCCAAGGCGGATCCTCCATTGTGGAGCAGGATAACTGTAGCTGTGCGCCACTCAGTGGGCACGAAGCCTGAAGTCAGGCTATGATTAAACATGATACTTAGGTGAGGTGCTAGTTCATTTTGTAGTTCATGTAGTACACAGCCTGGGATGTCATCTGGTCCCATGGATGCTGTATTCTTAGCTTTGGAGTGTGCGGTTTCTGCCTGTGTGGCCATGATTATCACAATTTGGCAATCTTTTGGTATTGAGATGGGCCCTTTAGGGTGTGAGAGGGGTGGTGAAGTTGGCACTAAAGCGATCTGCCAGGATATTGGCAATATCCTTGGGATCAGTATATTTAATGCCATTCTGTTGTAGGTCAGAGCAGATCTGAGCATTGCCATTTAGATTCTTGATATAACTATAGAATGCCTTGTGGTTGTCTTTGGAATCTTTGGCAATTTTATTTTCGTAACTAGCTTTTGAGGATTTTATGAGGGCTCTCATCTTCTTACTGAGGCTGGTGAGAGAGTTTTTTGCATCCTGGGATTTTCCTCTTTTCTGCAACAGTTTCTTCCTTTTGTTGTATAGTTTGTTTATAGCAGGGGCCCACCAGGTTGGCTTCCTTTTTTTGGAGAAGAGCATCTTGGTTCTATTTGGGATGGCACGATTTCTGCACGAGTGGATGTGCTCGTACAGTGTCTTAGTGTAGGATTCTGCAGTTGAACTTCCAGATCCCATCTGCGTGGGTGTTGTGAAGTTTGTCACTTCTGATTTCAGTAGCATGAAGTTGGCTTTGGAGAAGTTTTTTAAGGAGGTTTCCTTACTGGGGGGTAGAGGTGGGATGTGGATGTGGATGTCAAAGGTGATTTGCTTATGGTCAGACCTGACCAATGAGGGGGTGACCACTGGTGTGGAGCATCTATCTCCCATGTTGGTAATGACCAGGTCTAGGATATTGGAGCCCCTGGTGGGACAATGGATTAGTTGATCCAGGGCATTGGAATTTATGAATTCCAAGAACCGTTGGTACCCAAGTAGTTTTCTCAATTAATGGCAGGGTAGTTGAAATCACCCAGTATTAGGGTATTTGCTTGTATCTTAATATTTTCCAGCATGTTTAGAAAGGTGTAGTGAGAATCTTGGAGCATGGTGGGGGATCTGTAGCAAGCTACAATTTGGATTGCAGTCTTACCTAGTGTTAGTTGCACCTGGAGAATTTCAGATGCATTGTGTTGGGCAACCAGCCTGGAGGTGTGAATATCCTTGGTGAATATGGACACTCCTCCACCTTTAGTGTTTTGGTCTTGGTTTTGTGGCTGAAAAGTGTGGTAAGAATTGCAGCCTGGTATTGCAGGGGTGCTCTCTGGAGCCTTGAGCCAGGTCTCAGTTACTGCACAGATATCGATGTTCTCCATTTTTAGGAGTGCCTCGAGAGAGTGCATTTTGAGGTTTAGACTTCTACTATTGAGTAGCATTACCTTCAGATTTTGCATGCTTGTATCTGTTACGGTGGTGGTTTTATCCTTTGAACCTTGCCTAAAAAAGGCACTATAGGGGTGGCAAGAGCTTTAGCCAGTAACCTGAATCTCAGGGGTGACAGGTGCAGACCATCTCTGGCAAAGCATCGTGGCTTGTCGATCATGTCTTCCCAGGCAGATAAATTCTGGATCCCCTTTGAATGACACCAGAAGCTTAGCCAATTATTGAAGTCAATCATTTTGTCCTTATACTGTGATATCATTCTGGGCGAAGGCAGGATGCTACTTAGGGTTAGGGTCATACCTACCTGGGTCACATTATCCTAGAGCTCTTCCATGCCTCTTTTCATGTAGTCCAGGGAGGTACATCTCAAGTCATTCATTCCAGCATGGACAATGACAGAGTCGTATTTGTACTTGTTGTGGAGTGACTTGAGTGCATGAGTTAGGTGGTGGATTTTGGCACCCGACAGGCAGCTGACTGTAATTTTCTCCTTGTTCAGCCTGGTGAGTGGGACATCAGTGTGCCTGACTATAGAGTCACCTATGAATAAAGTGTTGGGTACATTGTCTTGCCTTAGGGGCTGTTGTTGGGTGGCACACTGGTGTTGTGAGCTATGTAACACTTTGGTTGTGACTGGTGTTTGCTTGTGTTTCGGCTTCGGAGGTCCTTGTTGCTTGGGCAGGTTAATGTTAAGGGCCTCTGCATATGTGGGTTTAGTGTTGCTATGTGTGGGTGTTGATGGTGTGGGTTTTGAAGGGCTATGAGATGCTTGAGGTGTAATGCAGGTGTTAACCTTCTCCTCCTGACTGTCTAGCACAATCTTGTCTGGAGAGAGCTTTGCTTCCAATTTGGCCATGTAAGTGCATCTCTCGCAGGTTGTAGTGTTGTGTGGTAGGAGGAGAGCTTTGTTTGTGTACATGAGGCAGTTGCCGCACTGCCCCAGTATGCCCAGATTCACCAGGTGGACAGGAGACATCACCGGAAGCTGACCCTTGGACATGCCTATTTAGGTGCTTTTTTGTAAAGTTTAAGAGCTGTTTTCCCTTACCTTTGCAAGGTAATTTGCAATTATAGGCTGTTTAGTACATGTGATTAATTTCTCCTTATTGACCAGGAGAGCTGAGTGCTTGAATCAGTTTCAGGCTTCCTAGTGCTTTCTTGCAAAGTTTAAGAGCTGTTTTCCCTTACCTTTGCAAGGTACTTTGCAATTATAGGCTGTTTAGTGCCTATTATTAATTTCTCCTTATTGACAAGGAAAGCTGAGTGCTTGAATCAGTTTCAGGCTTCCTAGTGCTTTCCAGCAGGTTCTAGAGCAAGTGCTAGTCACAGGGGTTCAGATTTTAGTGCTACTACTGAGAAACCAGCTAGTTCTAAAGGAAAATTTGAAGAGCAGACTTTCTGGCACCTGGAATAGTTTAACTGTCGCCTCGCAGTGCTGCACAATGTGAAAAATGTGCAAACACACGCGTTTTTAAGCCAGAAAGTTGAAAGGGATATAAATCATCCCAAAAAGGCTAATAAAATTACAATTTCAGAGCTGGAAACCACTCCTCTAGCATGAGATAGGCAGTACAATGCTCACCAGTCCCACTGGTAGGCAGTAGGACTTCCCTCTACCACAGCAAGGTCTTGATAGCTCAGAGCACAGAAAATAAAGTCCTGAGACAAGCAAGGCCTGGGATATGGACTGGCTA